>NW_020271437.1:54318-219513 GCF_002803265.2 Melanaphis sacchari | reverse complement strand
AAAACTAGTAGTTTATATAATAAAACTAAAATAAATATTATTTTACCTGTAAAATTATAAATAATTTATTTCCACAAATATTAAAAATGTAACTTTCCCAAATTCGTCAATTTTTACAAAATAATAATAGATTTTTTCTAAATTGTTTGATAAATTAAGACTAAAAATGACTATTTTTTAAATTTTTTAAATTGAATTATATAGGTAATTGTTTTAACTTATGTTATTAAATGAGCATTATCTAACAGATGACTATTGAAAAACTCACATTTAAATTAATTCATTTGTCACAGAGATATTAGGGTAGAATAGGACTTTTAAGTATTAATTTTTATGACAAATACTTACTTCTTTATGAAATGTGCAATACTTGAATGAGTATTTATTTTGTTTTCAACCAATGATACTGAACCACTTTCTTGATTAAAATATGTACCATTATCTTCAGTTGAATGAATACCACTATCATGAGTCAATGACTCTGTTGTGAATTTTGGTTGTATTTTTTCACCTTGTATAATAACATGTGTATAATTTGTTTTTAAATGACTTAAAATATATTCATTGCTTTGAGAAGCTAATATATTAAATAAAAGAAGTTGTTCTACAGATAATGTAATTGATATTTCATTTAGTGTATTCACCTAAAAAAAAAAAAAAATAATTAAAAAATTAATTAATGACATTTAGGTTTAAAATACTAACTTCCATCCAACTTCCGCATACTAATGTGTTTTCGGGTTCAAATATAATTGCAGGTGCAAAAACTGAATGAAAAGACACTTTATTAAACAAAGTTGATGTATTAATTTCATCTAAATTTGAATTTCCCATAGCCCTAGGTCTTTTTCCTTCATTCCATAATAATGCAGCATTTGGTTGATGATCATTATCCAAAGTAGACAATACTTGATAACATTCCAAAACTTGTTTGAGGTCAATCCAAAATCCAGTTTTTATTAAAAAACCATTTATAACAATTTGGTATTGACGATCTTCAACTACTGATCCTGGAATAGTTAATAATCCTCTTTTTTCAGCTTCAACATATAAATCCTTTCTGAGTGGGGTTCGTGTAATTGGATTCTCAGGATTTTGATTTATTTTTATTGAATTTACCTAAAATATGAAAATAAATTACATTTAAAATCTAATTTAATTTAATTTAAGTGTACATTACTTGAATTATAACAGTATCTTGATGATGGTTTTTTTTATTTTGAACAGAAATTGGAATAAAAATTCTTAATAATGCAATATCCAAATAAAATAATGGTAATGTTAAACCTATTAACTCTTTACTTGGTTCTAATTTGTTGTGAGAGTTTGATAGAGGGTTTAATATGTATTTTGAATTAATAAATATATCTAAAAGAGGGTCAATTATAGATAAGAACTGATGGAGGTTTAAAGGAGATATGACAATATCAATTGGTTGCACTTTGATTACAATCTCCATAATGTACTCATCCATTAGTTGTTGGTTTAACTTTAGCATTTCATCACTGACCTATTAACAAATAATAACATAAAAAATCATAAATTATGAATTCTTAACTTAATAACATGGTATATTCAAACAAAGTTTGATCTTCAATTCATTAGGAATTGTCAATTTATAAATAACATTTCATGCATAGCTATGTAAACCAAAGAATACATTTTAATAGAATGATCTGATAAAATTTTATTAATATAATAGATAACTATATCTGTAATGAACAATTATGAGCGTTTCTAATATTTATAAAGTATTACATAACAAACAATAAAAACTTTTTACCATATGTAAGGATGTCATATCCTTATTTGACTTGGGTCCTTGAAAAGAACTTTTAATAGCTCGAGTTAATGTAAAATTTAAAAAACCATCAGTTTTTGATGATTTTTCTGAGCTGCTGTTTAATGGATCATAACCTTTTAATATAAGCCCTAAATATGGACCATGTTTCCATTGTTCTTCTTTCATGTTTCTAAAATAATTAGTTGAATAAATTATATATTATTCAACAAAATAATAAAATATTTATTGATTAATTACTTTGTGAAGTGTTGAATAGAAGCAGATGATATCTTTAATTTCAATTTTTGGTATGAGAGTCCAAAGTCTAAAGAACTTATTACATCTTCTAAATCTAATACTAGCTTAACATTTTCTGATGAACTATGTTCTGGATTATTTTTTATGATCAATGAAAACTTGGCTAAAGTCCATTGAAACCAACCAGATAATTTTAGAGTTTCTTCAGTTTTATTTAAATCTAAAATTACAAATTTGATAATTTATTAAATAAAAAATTATATTGTTATTAATTACTAAATGGTAAAAAAAATTAAATCTATAGGAAACCCAGTAAATACGTACATATATATAGCTATTAAATTTATGTAAGAATTTACATATAATTTATAGGTTTATGAAACAATTTAATGCTTTATGTGCATTTATAATCCTGGTAATCATTTACTTAGTTTTTAAAATTCTATAGGGGTTCACTTTATAATTCTCTATAAATTATATTAACAACAGTATTAACTCCCATTGCCAAAAACAATTGAATTCCTAAATTTACCACTATTTTTATTTATGAATAATAGATTTTACCAAATTGACGTGTTTTGTGTTCTACAGGTTCATCTTCGGGAATAGATGACATCTCATGGGCTACTGATCGGTTAAAAAATGTTCCATATTCAATACTTGAAAATAAAACATTGTACACTTCAATTTGTTTTTTCAATAAATTAGCAACAAGGCGTACCTAAAATTAAAAAAAAAAAATTTTATAAACAGAAATATTTATAAATGTTATGTTTATGTAGTATAGATTATTATTTTATAATTTTGTTAATTGACAATACTTACTTGTTGTTCTGATATGCAAATAGAAATTGGATCAGAATCACAATGAATACAAGCAGCTACACTTTTCAATGTTTGAGTATTATTGTTATGAAATTGAGTTGTAATAGCTAATGTACATTGAGCACTAAATGGATAAAGAAGTTGTATTTTGTGTGTATATGATCTTAGATATGCGCTATCGTAAGCACTATGAATTGTATAGCATTCAAATTTACAAAAATTAAGTTGCCATGGAAAATATATACCATCTAGAAAAATATTAAATTAAAAATGACGACACTTTAGTATTTTGTAATAACATAATTTAAGTACAAGAATAAAATAAATATTAAATTGAAATATATCTACATTCTTTAATATAAAACTTTTTTAGAATAAATTTATAGCAATTATAAATTAAATTAACTTAAATTTGAAAATCTTACCCAAAGACCATAATGTGTTAGGAAAACGTACTGGAGTTGTATTTAAATACTGTTCCATTTGATTTTTTGGCACAACACATTTTAAGGAAATGTTAGATATTCTCAATACAAGTAATCCGTCTTCATTGATAGTTGACAACTCAAGTAATTCTTTTAGATCTAAATTTGTACAGTTTTGAGATTTTTTTAACATTGATAATGATTTGCTGGGAAAATATAATGCAATTCTTGATGTATCAACAAAAACCATTGATGATTTCCATTTGTTGAATAAGCGTACAATTTTTTTTTCTTTAGACTATAAATGAATAAAAAAGAAAGAAAATTATTTACATTTTTACATTTTAAAATATTTCATTGAATACACTTTTTAACAAAATTTATATTGATTTTATATACTGTTTTCATAACATAAATTTTTAAATAATACTAATAATAACATCATTTAAATAGTACTTAAATGTTTTTAACTAAAACATTAATTACTTCATTTTTTAAATGCATATAATTAGCTGAATGAAATGAAATATTATCTGAAACACTACTATGAATAGATGGTTTAGGATACTTTTTTTTTGGATCACTGCTAATGCTAGTTTCTGAAATTTTTCTACTGGGAGCACTGTAAAATAAAATGTTGGTAAGAAAAATACAAATATATTATAAACAGTATAAATAGAAAATAAAAATTACCTGAAAAATGCTAAATCAGATGTAGAAGTTTTCTTCTTTATTTCTTTTTGTTTATTTACTCTAGGTACGTAAACTAACCATTCAAATAACATTGGGTCTAAATTCATATCTAACTGTCCAATTTTGAAATATATTAAAGGCGTTTCATTTACATCTATATCGGATGGAAATTGAAGAATAACTGTAATACACAAAAATAATTCTTAGATGATTATCGTTAATTTTTTAAACTGAATATTGTAAAAATAATGATTAACATTAACAACATAAATCTTTTGAATAAAAATTAACACTGGTAAATAAAATAGTCCTTAAATATTTGTATTATGCATAGTTCTCTAAAAATACAATTAGCTAATTAAAACGTGTAATAAATAATTCTAAAATAGATGGGCAAGTAAGTACTGTTATGAATAAGTTACTATAATGTATATGTTAAATTTTAATTCAGTAATATAAAATTGTACAAGAAGATTATTCTGAGAAGAGACAGTCTATTAACCTATTACACTAGTACATAACATACATATATTTTTGGATAGTGCTAATAAATTAAATTTTTTTAATATAAGTGTTCATTAGTTGATTTAATTTTTGTTGAAGATATTGCAATTTTTATATTCAATTAATATAAAAATACATATTTATACTATACTATATACTATTTTATTATTATTAAATTTTGGGTCAATATTAACTTACCATAAAACAGTGTAAATTGATTCATGGAATAAATAAGTAATAGCTTAAAATTAATCAACATATTTTGAAAATGTCATTCATTCTATATAATATGTAAAAGTTTTAAATCCCTATGAATAATGTTCTTAAATTACAGTGAATTTCTTAGTAATGGACATTTTTAGTTGTCAACATTTAGTAAGCTATTTAGAAGGGGGTATAAATAAAAAATATTAAAATATATAAAAAACAATAATACACATAATATGCTTGATCAATTTAAAAAAAATCAATAACTTTTTCATTGTTTCTATTAATATTTTGATAGCATTTCAATAGATATTCCAAATGAAATGATCATTGATTATAAACAATAAATACTAGTAAATACAGTATTTATTATCAATGAATAAATTATAATAATAAAATAATGTGTACAATTTATATTACAACAAAATATTATTTAGATAATAATTATTAGTCAAAAAGAATCAACATTTTTGAAAAATAAATAAAAAATACTAACATAAACATTTGGTAAAACTTTCAAGTATTTACAGTTCTTCATTTCTGAATTGCATTGAAAAAATAAACAATACTAATTTTGTCAAAACTTGGTTTTACATAAAAATTCTCATTTTTTCTTTAATTTGTAGTCTGTTTTTTTTTCCAATTATTTTAAAAAGGACTGTAAACTTGGAATAACTCTCTAAAGTAAAAACTAGATTCAATTTTCTACCATAAATTACCTTCAAAGATGGAGATCAAAGCATTTTTTAACTACCTAGTTATCATATACACACAAGAAAAAAAAAGACAATTGTAAAATTATTCAGAATCTAAAATGCATCAAATATCTTAGGTTAAAAAATATTTCATACCATTAGATAGTGTATATTCATATTTAAGCTTAGACTTGGTGTTTATTTTATTTATTTTTTTTAATATACATAAATTGATAAATAAATTAACTTACCATGAAGGAATGGTACAGAATGTTTAATAAATTCTGGCGTTGAAAATATAATAGCACTTGAAATATTATCATTTATTGAATTATGTGTGGCCATTTTAGCATTGATGTTATTGAATATAATTTTTGTACAGGTTACTTGATTTTCTGACTTATAGTATATTTTAACTCCTTCCAAATTAAATTTTAACAAAACTGTACCTAAATATAATCATGAAATAATAATAATAATAATAATTGTGAATAATATTATCATTAAAAATCAATACTATTGAAATATGTTTATGTATTTAATTCTTTATAAAGAATTAAAACTCATAAATATTATATTATATATATATTTAACTACGTAGTAATTTAAGGTTTGGACAGGTAGAGTAGTGGACCAACATCTTGTAAGATATTTATGTAACTACTCTGGTTAGCAAAATTTTAAATCGGCGAGTTTTAACCTTTTGTAGATCACAGACCCCTGATCAAAGATTTTTAGAAATCACAGAACCCCTTCCCAATTTTTTTTTTGAATACCTTTCTTTTACAATACGTCACGTATTGATGAATGTAATGTATTAAGACTGCCGAGAACCCCCAACATGAGTATCACGAATCCCCAGGGGGCCACGGACCACAGGTTAAGAACCGTCGTTTTAAATACTTATAACTTATAAAACACTTATCCAAAATTTGGTTTTGATGAGTAAGAAATTAAAAATATACAGTCTTTCAAAAAAATAAAAACCTAAATGATAACAATAAAAAATATTATGTTTTTAAAAAGCTATTTAATAACAACTTAAATTTATGCAAAATTTATTTTTTTTTTAATATTATATTTTCTAATTAATAATAGTCCTCTAAAAAATTTTTTTTAATAATTAATAATAAAAATTAAATTAATTAAAGACAATTTTTGTTCATATCATAAGGTAAGAAGTTATGACTTAAGAGTTTTAATACAATGTATTTTTATAATCAAAATATAAATATACTTATATATTACCTGGTGTATCATCTAATAATGATGATCTAAAAATAAAATTATTAACGTGTAATAGTCGTCGATGATTTGACATAATTATTGAATGAATTATGTAATACATTAATAAATAATTTTCTTTTGATGTTGAAAAACTAATTATATCTAAAAATATACAAATAAAAAAATTAAGTAAAATCATTCTACATAAAAATCATTATTATAAATATTAAATAACAATTTACCAATGTCTAATATGCAATCCGAGTTTGAATCAATATCTATTGTAGTATTAAATCCTATATTGTTAATTATTAACAATTTCTGTGTAGAATTAGAAAGCAAAAGATTTGCTACCAAATCTTTTACCTTAAATTTCCATGAATAATAATAAAAAAAATTTTAATTAATTAATAGTTTAATTTATATTCATATTAACTTAAAATGATCTTAAATAATACACACCCTAAGAAAAGTCCTAGTTTTCAGTTGAGCTTTTTTTTCTTCACCTATATTTTGAATTATATTATGTGGCAATATTGACCATTTGGATTTTTTTTTAGGTGTCACAATTCGACCATCCAGAACTTTAAATTCAAAAAGAGCAACTGGTGGATTTTCAAACACAGGATCAAATTGTTTAGAACAGATTTTTTGATTTTTCTGTTAACATATTAAATATATTAAAAATATTTCTTACTATTCAAATACAATTTTACCTTGTGTTTCTGAGATGAAGTTGAATTTGGCACATGACAAGCAGGAAATACTTTAATTGTAGGATTAAAAACTGTAAACTGATACACCATTACTTGAACATAGGAATTAATTAATGAATTATTCTTTTCATCTACATCTAAAAATAAATAAATTATTATATATACACTAATAAATAAAATATACAAACATAGTTAATATAAAATCAATATTACCTAAACGTGAAGGTTGTAGAGGAGCAGTAAGTACAAATAAATCATGACCAAATATTAGTTTATATATAAATTCAGCTCGATGAATTAAGCCTGATGATATGTTCAAACTACTAGGACCCGCAACAAACCGTAATAAACATTTTTCTTCAGATCTTTATTGTACATAAACATTCATTATTGATATAAATGATAAATTTATAATTATAATCATATAAAAAGTTATTTAATTAATCATTTTAAATGAATACATTTATTGTAATAATTAAAATATTTTTATTTTTTTTTATTTATCTTATTTAAGCCTGGAAACTAAGGACATTAGCTATGCGTTGGAACAGTAGATATAATATAAGGTTTGGTTAGTAGAGTTGGAATACATGGGTGTATGTGTGTGTGCCATAGAGTCGTCACTAAAAACTCAGGTGGTCGCCCATCCGAGAGCTTGTGACGCCGGCCATTGCTTGATCTCGGAACACATTAGTGACCAAGGCCAACCACCGCGCCATACCAGGCCATTAATTCAAAATTTAAATAGTTTAATATTTCAAATTAAAATTAATTAAAGTTTAACTAATATTCCAATAGCTACAATTAGCATTATTATTTAAATTGAAAAATAACTAAAGTTATAATTTTCTCAATAGTTTTGATAAGTATATATTTATTCATACTTACACAAAAAAAGTATTTTCGCTATCATCATTACAATTATGCTGGTTTATACTAGGTACTTGAGTGAATAAATAGTCAATTGCAAATGAAGTTGTCTTTTCTAAGAGGATAGTTTCTAGAAATAACACAAATGTTTAAGTTAGTAAATTATAATAATGGTTATTAAATTATAGTATTAAAAATAAGGTTTATTAAATTGTATTTACAAATTACTTTTGTGATACATAATATTATAGTTATATATTATTTTGCATGATTTTAATCTCTTGGAAAATGGTTTCTAGAAAATGTATATACTATGTTGGGTAGCTTTTAGCAAAACCTATGGAGCAATTTTGAAAAATAAACAAAATAAAATAGAGAAAAAATTGATTCTTTAAATAATCCTTCACTTATTTTCATTTATCTAAAATGTTATAAATCATTAACAGGTACAACTTAAATTAAACTATTTAAGAAAAACACAAAATAAATCAAATTTAAAGCATATTAAAAAAAAGATATTAAAAACTAGAAATAAAGCACTAAAATTCTAAAATGCTTAAAATATGTAATATGAAATTGTATACTTCAAATTCTTGGTTAATAAAACAAATGTAAAGCTTATTCTGGTATTTTTACCTATATCTTATAGTTAATAAATAATGGTATAATAATATTGTTATAATAAAAATTAAATCTTACCACTAAATGCACTCAAATGATCATCAAATGAAAATATATTATCATTAAAAGCATTAATATTATCATGAAATAATGATTTTGATAAATATGAATTTTGTATTGTTCCAGATAAAAAATAATTATTCTGAAACAAATAAATCATGATATTGTTTAAAAATATTATTAATATAATACCAAGAGTATGGCTTTGATTTTAAACGAACCGTATAACAATCTTGAGCACCACAAGTACAATCTCCCATGGAATCTATGCTAGCTTTACTAATACCAAACTGAACATTAATCCAATCTGGGGGATTAGAAACCATTTCAAGTAAAGTACCATTAAAAGTAATTTGTAATAATGGTCTATAATCATTTAATTTCTTATTTGATTTGATCTAGAAGCATATAATACAATATAATTGAAATTAATAATAACATAAATATAAATAAATATTATTTAACTTATTATTTTATCTATAGTTAACTATATTTAGAAAAAGTAAATATAACTATAGATAAACAATTTTAAATAGTCAAATAGTATGTAATTTTGTTATTTCATTTTGCTTTTTTTATTCTAGTATTAAATGTGTAATCATTGATAGATTGATATAAAATTAAAATAATTATAATATGAAAAATGTGAATTAAAATAAAAAAAATCTATGGAAATATCATCTTGATAAGATCTTAGATATTTTAGTAATTAATAAATAAAAGCTCATAATTTTATAGGTTAATTTTTTAAATAAAATTATGAAATAATATATTTTAATAAACAAATATCAATAAGTTTATTAAAAAAGTAATTTAATTTTAATCACTTACTTTAAGAACAAAGAAAAGAGTATCAATGTATATTCCAGTATTTAATGTATGACCACCACTAATAGATGCTTCCTGACTAAGAGAAATGTCATTTACTTCAGTAGTTAAATTAACACTTGGTACCCAATTCCACATCCAATCAATCCAACCATCATTATTGGCTATATTTGATTCTGAAACTAAATATCAAAATTTAAAAATATAGTAAACCTACACTTTAGGTTTTTAAAACTTAAGTTTAGTTAATTTACTTTCCTTTGTTATGTGTTACAATATCTAATAACATATAAATGTCTTAAAGAAAAAAAAATAGTATCAAGAAAGTATAAGAAACAATAAATTTACATTCATAAAATAGTAGATACTTTTGGTATTTGCAAATCACATAATATATTTATATATACTCTAGGCTTTACCCCATGAGAGAATGCACCTAGACAGCAACCAAAATGCGTCTTAACTAGTGCATTCCCCACTAATTTCACATAATAATAATGTTAGCATTGGAATTTAGTAATATATAAAAGAGCTTCATAAAAATGTTATTTTTTAAAATATGAAATGATTTACTTGAACTACAACTGCTAGGACTTCTGTTATAATTGTCATCATCAACATAGTTATTTGTTTCTGGAGTATCAGTTGGATTTAATTCTAATATCAAAGTTAACAACCTCAAAAACATTGGTAATTGTGGTTCAGTAAGAATAAAAGCAATCTTTGAACAAAACATATCCATTTGGGTTATATAAGGTCGGGCAGAATGAGGAGATCGAAACATACGACATAATCGTACAGATAATGAACATTTATATAATAATGGTTCTAAGTAAGTTTCTATACATCCTGAAGCATTTCTTCTATCTAAGCAAATAGTCACATCTGACAGATTAATAATTTTTCTTAATGTCAATTGAGATGGTGTTAACTCTGAAAAAAATTATAAAAATCAAACTTAAAAATATAGTTAATTACAGAAAACTAAAATTATACTTGTTATACTTACCAATAATATCAGGTACCCAATTTGAATTACATGAATCTAGTGTAATTGACTTTATATTCATAGAAAGTACTATATCATCTTCAATATATTTTAATATAACATTATTACATGTCACAGATAGATTTCCAACAATTTTGTTAATCAAACTCTGTACATATGAAGGAGGTGGTAATTCATTATAATCGGTACTTGCTCTATCGCTATAAAATAATTAATAAGTAAAAAATTGTTTTATATATCTAAGATATAATAATAATCAAACTAAATTAAAAATAAAAATTCAAAATATAAGTTAAAACTGAAAATTCTTTAAAATTTTAAGAAAATATTTAAAAAACTAAATGTTATGCCATAAAATTCAAGGTTATAAGACTTGGTCTTAAAGCTACAAGGAGTTAAGTACTAAAGTAGGATCCCTTTTTGATATTTTATAAAAAAATCATTAATCATTTTGTGAATGATAGCTAATAGTATATTGAATTAACACATATTTTATGCAACCCGGCAAAAGAGGCGGCAAAAAAGGAGTTAAATTAGTAACAGTATATATTTTTGTCATTTATTAGTGGATAATTTAAAAGAGTTTAATTTACAATTTAATCATTAAAATAATAAACCTCCAAATGTTGCTTATTGGTTATTAAATTTAGATTAAAATTCTATAAAACCTAAATAACTCATAATAAACTTTTTATATATTTTTTTTACAAAATATATAAATATATAAACCAAATTTTTTTTTTTTTGTAGCATTACCAAAAATGGTGGATCAATAATGGCTACACTAAAAATAAAAATATGTGCAAAATTTAACTTGCCTTGTATCATTCTTTTTAGCTTTCCTCTGTTGAGGAGTCTTTAATTTTAAAACACATTCTAAAAAAATCATAAAAATATAGTTTAGTATAATTAGAATGTAACAATTAAACAACAAAACTCAATTAAAACCAAGTAGCTAGAAACCAATTTTTACCTATTGTATCAATAGTAATTTTAACCGCTTCTGATCCTAGTTTTGTCCATGGAACTCTAATTAATAATTGATTTATATGACCACTTAATACAATAAATGGTAAATTTAACTCTTTTTCCAATACATCTAAGTCTAATTCCAAGTTTTGAAATAAACCTTCTCCATCCCATAATGATACCTAAAAATTATATTAATCGTTAGATTAATCACTTTAAAAGTTGTTCAGATAGTTATTATTAATATTAATTCAATAAAAGTAAAAAGTAATATTATAATATACTTGAGCATCTTGACGCCTTAAGTTCTTTACGTATTTTTCAACATAACTTAGTATAATTGACGTAATATATGATTCAATTCTAAACATTGTATGTATCTTATAATAAAATATGGCAAAACTAATCCAATTCAAAATTCATTTTCTACGTGTCTACTGACTACCGATCACCTTTTCATTTAATAATTAATATCTATAGCCTATGTCGATGCTCTACAATCTGTGTCTGTACACAAAATACAAAATAATATTATTCATTGAACAAATAAACTGATAGGTTATCAGTAGTCACATAAAATAATATTATCACAGAATTCTTTAATATTATCATTGTTCTGTGAACTGTGATAGTATTTTATGTTATTTTAAATTTTAAATTTTAAATCAACACTTACAAGTTTCAATTGTTATTTATTAATTTAATGGTTTTTATTTTTTTTTAGTATATTACTTGAAGCTATAAAAATCAAATATTTATGTTAACATGCTTCTCAATGTTTAAATTGGTGTGTGTCGATACGTAATGGTTCAATTTATAACCAGCCACCAGCGTTTAAGAATTTAGTATAAGCAGTTAGTATGCACAGTCACACAGATGAAATAAAAAAACACACTGATAAAAATTTTCTTAAGGCAAGCGGCAGTCCGGTGACTTAGGAGTTAGGATCACTATTTTTTATTCTGTAAAATAGTAATTCCAAGTTCAATTATTTAAATTGAATTAAAATTGAATTTGTAGTTTTATTCTAAAGTTAATTTATTCCATTTATTCAAACAAAATCGAAGAACGGTATAAATAAAGTTTAAAATAATTTGTAGTTTAGATAAACAGGCAACAGTCAGAATGAATGTTTTAAAATTTTAATTTGTATAAAAAATAATAATATGAGTAAAAGCAAAAAGTTTTAAGTTTCAAAGATAACTTTACTTTAAATTATAACAAAATTATTAAAATATTGTTAAGGATGAATCAATATATTTCATGAAAAAAAAAAAATTAAATTAATAGTAGGTACCTATAAAAAATGTTGCCTTTGTATTTTACAAGTAAATACATTTTATAAATTGCTATACAAGATATTTCTCATGAACGTTTTTTTTTTAAGTTTCGACCCAGCAAAATTTTTATCAATATTATAACAAAAAAAATGTTGAAAGTCTATTAATAGTTAAGACTTAAGGATGTCTGCACATTTACATGTGTTATCTCCATTTTAAAAATTTGCCTTTAGAAATATCTGAATCTTATAGAAATAAATTCACAATAAAATATAGCAGTAACTATATTATTGTATGATTTGTATGTCTATATAATATATAATATATATTATTACTCATATCATAATACAGAAATCCAAAAATTCACAAATGATACAACCAGAATATTATTTTTTAATACCTAATCTATTATTTATGTGTTTTATTACTTAAATATATTATAATTGAAGGTGATCAAAAGAGTTATAAAAAAAAATAAAGTTTATATCTTTAATAAAATTTAATTTAATTTATTAAGATACGTAATCATGTTATTAAAATTGAAAAGTGTAAAAATTGTTGGTATAAAGGAAATCGTATATAAAGTTGATATGTATATAGATTATAGGTACTTAAGGAGGCTGCAGTAGGTCGTGTTTTAAATTTAAAGAATTAATTAATATAGGCTAGATAACATGAAGATATTAAAGTGACTTGAGAATGTGTGCAATGTAAACAAATATAAGTGTGTGTGACTGTGTGAGTCTAATTTGGAATCGTTTCGATTAGTATTTCCTAGAAACCATCCATCGTAAACAATGAACGAATTTGTCATTTTTAAGGTACATTGTCTCTGTACATACTGCAGTATCATTTGTAAATTGTTTTTAAACAAATAAATAAAAATATGTAATAAAATTATAACATTTTATTTAAATCGACCAATTCGTCATATTTTAAGTATATCTATACATATGCTTCAAAATATTACTACCTTTAGTTTTAGATAATAATTCTAAAACTTTTATTCATGTTAAATAATAAAAATAATAATAATTTAATAATATTTAAAATATAATGTTTAAATTATGGTTATTGATGTTTGAATAACTTTTAATAAAGTACTCAGTAGCCAGTGCTCACTGCTCACTAGTCATAAACCTCAATCTCAATCTTGAATCTTCATTGATGATACCTACCTATGCAACATTTATAAAAATCGGCTCTCGAGCAAATGCTAGCGTACTCTGGTGAGAAATTTAAGCTATCAAACTGCTGTCATTTTCAGGATCTATAATAAGTGATAATAGTTAAATAGTATAATCTATATTATCTTAACATTCAGCTTTCAGCGTTAAAAAATAGAAAAATTAAAAAATCGGCATTACCTTGATCTTTACATCGTACCTATACCACGCTCAAAGATTTAGTGTTTAGACGAAATTTGGATACAAAATTGTATTTGTAAGCTAACAGTGAATCAGTGAAACCGTAATCGCAGTGTAGTGAGGCTGTGTTCATCATATAAAAATTGTTTTTTAGATTTCCGTCCCACATAAAATCTGAAAATGCAGCGTGAAGACAAACAACTGGAACTGGTACTTGAAAATTTCCAGAGTAAGTTGAATGAGTTCAAAGCTCAGATATATGCTCTTATATTCAAGTTAGAGCATGAACGAGACAATGTCAATTGGACGACAGTCCTTGATACATTTGCAGTATTCTCAACGCAATACACTGCCATTATGAAGTATCTCTCTTACGAGAAACTTCCACAGTTGCGTAATTATAGTGTACTGCCATTGATGTTAAACCCTGAGCGTGATGAGGATCTTGCACGGATCACTGAGAACCGAGTACCAGCCTTATCCCACGACATTGTACCTGATTTCTTGCGCACCAAGACTGAACCTGAAGTTGAACACAAACTGATGCAGGTCATTGAAATGTATTATTTAGATTATCCTCTCATTATATTCAATTATTAATGTGATTAAATTTGCTATAATATTTTATGTATGATTCTGCAGGTCGAGCACAAGGCAGGCGGCTTACAATTTGAAACAGCACAAAAACAGCTGGCAGCATTCAACAAGGTAGTTAATCATGTACTGGACTTAGTGTCTAAAGCCAGAGAAGAATGGGAAGTAGAAACTGGAGCTCGTGTTGGTATCGGACAAACTTCATCAGTTGCAGACTTGCATACACTTGTATCGGCTGTTAGCATGGGTAAAAATTTGAAACCAATGGTACCACAAGTATCTCCTGGTGGTATGATGGTACCTCCAACTGGTAGACCAGTTACTCCTAGCATGGGGCCAAATACACCACCAATGGGTATGATGCCCAAACCACCTCCTGGAATGAAGACCAATGTAAAGGCTGCTGGAGCACCTCATCCATATAGATAGTCATTTATTTTATATCTATGTTAATAATCGATACATATTTTAAATAAATTGTATTGAAAATTGTTATGAATTAATACAATTTTGAATATTAACCTTATAAATGTATAATAAATGTAAAGTATTTTGATGTACATAATATTGTCAAAAAATATAGAGTTGATCTATTTATAAAGTAAATAAAATTATTGTTCAACTATGTAACAGATAATTTAATAAAGAATTTTATAAGATTTTATAATTTATTTTTTAATAAAAAGTGTTTCAAAATTTTCTAGAAATTGGTAAAAATCATTGAAAATCAGAAAAATAGAGCAAATTGTTAATTTTTATACTTGTTATATTGTGATTATACTTTCAGCTTATTCAATATGATTAAAGCTTTAAATATTTTATAAAAAAGAATCAGTATCCAGGATAAAAAACTTACCCAGATATTTTAGTTTTTTTTTCATATTAAGAACAATTAATTAGTATTTTCAAATTATCTTAATTATAACTTATGAGGAATTCTGTATCATACTTTCAAAGCTTTTTACCAAGGATAATTATTTAATAATAATAAAAAAAAAAAATTTTAATGTATATTAATAGCTTAAAATTAATTTAAATATTAAAAAAGTTCTTTTTATGTAAAAAATGATGGAGTCATAACAATATAACATAAATACTTAATAGAGAAAAATTAATAAAAAACTGACACAATTGTTTTAAAATTGTATAACTTAAGAGATAAATTACTTTTGATTAAAAAATAATAAAATAAGCAAGGTAATGCAGGAGTGTGGAACATACAATATGTTTCTACTAAAGTTTAAAATCACAATATTAGAAAATAGAAGTATATATTTTATTGGAAAAAAAAACAAGGGCATATAGTATGTACTAATTTAGAATTGATACGCTTATTGATTATTAACCATAAATTATAGCTTAAATAAACACCAAATTATTTTTTATGAATATTAAATTTTATTTGTTTACAATTTATTATTATTACTTTTTATGGAAAATTAAGTAAACGTTATTTAATCCTAACCTAACTTATTCATCAAAGGAAAGTAGAAGTTTAAGGTTGAATGCATAATAAGTTTGATGTATATAATAGGTATATTTATATATTTAGTGGCACTTTGAGGTTTCACTAAATTTTGCTTTGATTTATTATCATATATTATAAATTATAATATGCATGAAAATATTTTATATTTTTGTACAATGAAATAAGTTAACTTTAAAATAATTAAATATGTTAAGAGGAAGTGGAATTCATAAACATTAATAATAAAACATACATTTAATTGAAACATTGTTCACATAATAATTTAGTTTTTTTTAAAGCTTTTCAATATTGGATAAATATTATCATAAGCATCATAAATTTCTTGACGTACTTTGGCACCTGCAAAAAATAAAATAAATATTTTTAAAATTAAATAACACGAATAAAGTTAATAAATGTTATCATTATTATTTTAAGTATTGGAATACTTTCAATGTTTAATCATGATTTAGTTAACATTGATACCAATGATCTCTTTTTAAAATAATATAAAACTAGTCTTTAAGATAGTAAACTGTTGTGATAATAAATTACCTGTCAGTACAACTTTACCAGATACAAAAATGAGTAATACAATACGTGGTTTAACCATTCTGTAAATAAGTCCAGGAAACAATTCTGGTTCATAACTAAATAATAATAAACACTTTATTAGCACTAAATATATTAACATTATAAAATATTATAATCAAAGAAACTACCTGCTAAATTGACCATGAGTGAGTACCAATCCCTCAAGCCGTATAGGAAACTTTACATCACAACTGCCAACCATGTTTTGAATTTTAAAGTCTAAGAACTTTGCCTAATAATAATAAATGGTTAAATGCACAAACACATAAATAAACTTGTTACTTTAACCAAGACATTAGTAAGACTCACTGGAAAACTAAGCTTTTGAATGATCCTAGCATATTTTCTTGCTGCCAGTCTAGAATCTTCTTCACTTTTTGCGCCAGTGCATACCATTTTACCAGAACTAAAGATTAAAGCTGTAGTACGTGGTTCACGTATCCTCATTATAACAGCAGCAAATCGTTTTGGATTAAATTCAGCATTTCGTGCATGTAAAGCAATAGTTTTAAGATCAAGCCGACATCCAAGATTTACTGTAGACACTATATTCCTTGAAATAAAAATAAATACATAAAATTATGAAAATAATATGCATAAATAAGAAAAAACTCACTGGAGTTGAGGTACAATCCCAGGATCAGCAGAAGCTGGTGTCATAGGTGTCATCGGGGCAGGCGTAGCTGGGTTTTGAATAGTTTGTAGCGCTGGTATAGTCGATGATGATGAACTGATGGATGTCAAAGATGGCATACTTTGATGCACCTACAAAGAAATACTGTAATAAATATCTGGTTAAAAATAAAAATATTGTTTAAATAGTTACAGGTGTTTGTGAATGCATCATGCTGTGTGGCGTAGCGTAGCCCATATTATTTGTCTGATATATTTTATTCATCGACTGTTGAGTTGGTAGACTACTAGTACTCATAGCTAGACCTTGTGGCTGTAGCGGTGGCATTTGCATAATCTGTTGATCTTCTTCTGGTTGATGTACTGGGGTTCCAATACTAGGAATACTAAACCCAGGACTCGGTAACATTTGATCCATCTTAGAAGAATAGCACTTTTTTTTAGCTCCTAATAATAGTAATAATAAAAAAAATATTAAACAATAACATTTTAGAAGTTGGATAAGATTCTAATCTTATTTTATGAGAGAATTGTATGCCCAGACTCCAGCTAATAAATGTAGATAACTATCAAATACTGGATAACATACCTACTCGAAATATAACCTCATCACCCAACAGCCTTGAAAAATAAGCAATTATCCAAAATAAAACTCTTTCAGATTCAACACATATTGACTCTTTCAACTTACTGTAAATCTATTCGGTGAATTTACACTCTACTCCGATCGACATTCAACGTTCCTCGGCAAACTGATAGACGAACGTCGACGGGAAAAATCCTTCTTCAGTTAGGTACGATAGTCGAACCACCAAATTCTGTAGTCTACATCATTTGAGACGATGAACTGGCTAAAGGAATAAGATTATTTTTCAGTAGACGAAGTTAAAACACTATCAGTACTCGTACCGTCTATTAAAAAACTGCAGAAATACGACGACTGTTATATGAAAATGAAAACGGCATAAATTATACTAGCTCTTAATTCTTGTACGATTGATATCGATAATTTGTATTTTGATATCGAAATAGCCGAAACACAAATAAGTAAGAACTATATAATAACGAATACCTAAAGAAATTTGTTTATAGACAAGACAAAACCTACTTTAGAATCACGATTCGCGGTAGTCGTTTTATCAGTTATCATAGCCGTCGCCGCCCGTGGACAGTTTGAACCACGGTTTAAGATACCTATTATTAACAATATTGACTAAAATTGAATTTAATTTGAACTTGAACAACTTAACTAGTAACAGTAACTACTATAACGTCTATAACTAGTTTACACTTGTTTACAATGGCACGCGCCGAATTATAATTACTACAATATTGTCATAACTTAATTTCTAATTTAATCAATATTCAATAGGTGAATACTGAATAGATCATCTGTTCTGTGTTATTACCATGCAATTTTAAGTTGAACTGACTAAAAATTGTGTGTGAACTTATTATGTTCACGACGAACAGTAGCCAAGAGCAGAACATGAAAAAAGTACTATAAATTATAATTTTCCGATTGGTACTTATACCAGTTTAGAGCCTCAAATTCCAACAATATACAGGAATCGAGGGTCTTGAGTTCTTTACGACATTACAATTTGTTGTATTAAAATAGTATTACTTCAAATATTTTATCATCACCGTCGTCGGCTTTAAGTCGGTGCGTCCGAAAGAACGTACATTCACCGAGACTCAATTTACAGCTCAGCTGCTATAGTTAAACATTCCTTCGGGACACACTACGAATCGCGATAATGGATTCTTCAACGAGTGGCTATACTAGTTCCAGTAATCGCCATCATCCCTATAGCCGAAGCTTAGAAACGCAAGCAAAGTCCACGTAATGAGATTTTTTAACAAGTATTGTACTGATCGAATTATTTTTTTTCCTATCGATATCTTTACCTTTCCAATGCCGGATTTTCCTAGTTAATAAATTACCTACATAAATTGTACAATATTATACTAAAAAGTAATAGGTATTTCAATCACCAAACGTTTTGTCATTTTGCTTGTCAAGAAATAACCAATTTTTTTTTACAAAAAAATTAAAACTTTTATTGGGAAAAATTAATTAACTTCTCTGCGAACTCTACCTATATTTTGAATACTTCATAATTCATTAATCAAATCCAACATTAAATTTTTAGAGCTGTTTACAAGTCAAGGATAATTATTATTTATTTTTAAATATGTAGATTGACATTGTCTACTTCTAATACTGCTCAAAATAATAGCAACAAGTCTAATGATGAAGACAAAAAGCTTTTTGTTGGAAGTGTCAAACAAGTGGCACGTTGGAGCCGATTGTTATCGTTTTTGGAACAGACCAAAATTATTTACCAAGTATTCGGTACACTTAATTAGTTATTATTATGAAACCTATAATATATTTATTTATACCTAATGTATTAATATATTATCTGATTTTAACATAAATTAGTTTGAAATATTTTTCAGAATAGTTTTTAATATTTTTTAATTTTAGGAATTATGGATTCTGTGATAACTGGCAGTAATAAGTGCGAAAAAATGTTTTGTTTACGAAGTGAACATAAAAAATCTGTAATAGTATGTGTATTTTATGAAATAGATAGAAAAATGCCTAATATATCTAAGGGAGCATTAGTTTTGTAAGTGTTATTTATTAAAATATATATAATAATAATACAACTAAAATCTGAAGCTAAACTTATCATCACATAGTGGTTTCTATAGTATTTATGATATTTAAAACATTTTTTAATTACATGTGGATTTATAAATAGGTGTACTGGCCATGTAAAAGGAAAAAATAAATTGCAAGTATTCACTATTCGAGAATTACATGAAGACAAAAATTCATTTGATAGAATATCTTTAGTTAGCCATTGGACAATTAATGATATTTTAATACATAAGGAGTAGTATTATTAAAAGCAGTTTCAATTGTTAATTATTTTTTATGATTCTATTGAAAAAGAATTTGGTTAATATTTTTTAAGATTCTATAGAAAAAAATTTGATTAATTTAAAATTAATAATTTTACTTTATAAATATGTATAAAAAATAATAAGATAAATAAAGTGTTTAAAAAAATAAACTCATATTTATTATTTATAAATTATAATCGATCACTTATATCACTTCCATTTTCTTTTTTATTGGCTATTCTTGAGCCAAATTGTAAAGCTCGTTTTGGTAAACATGCGGCATTTACAAGTCCCAATTTGAAAGCTGCTAATCGTAACAATAGTTTTTCACCCAGGTTGATTGGATATGGTTCTTTTGGCCAACACCTAAAATATTTGTATTTATAAAAATAATTAATTTTCAACTATTGTTTAGTAATTAAATATAATATATAACCGTTGCCATGGTGCAAGTCCTCTAATAAATTCCACAAAATTTTCATCTAAATATGGAGTACGTAACTGACGACCATGGTCACAACACACACGATTATCTCGACCTAGATTACGTGAAGGTATTTTAGAAAAATCTTTATCTAACTCTTCATTCAGTGATTGCCAACCATGTCGCTGTAAAATTTTTCTATATCTTGTATAACCGCCTAATAACTCATCTGCTCCCATTCCAGACAATAACACCTGCACAGTTGAAATACTATTATAAACATTGAATAATATGTAATGATTAAAACTATTTATTTTTTACTTCAAAACTCAACAAATAATTGTAATTTTTATTTGTTATAAATTATAAATATAAAAATGTTATTAATTTTATTATTTTGCATATACAATTAACAGTAAAAAATTAAAAGATACATTTTAGAATTTAATTTGAGCAAATAATTATTAACATATAAAAATTCTATATTTATAAATACAATTAATTTTTGTTATTTATAGTAAATGGATAAATGGATATTTTAATCTTAATAGTAATTAATATTTTTGAAATATAGTATTTTAGAGAGTTTTTTTAAATAATCATTAAGCATGTTTTATAAACATCTTTATTACTCTAAATATTTTTACTTGAAAAATTTTCTAAACATATTAGGTAATTAAAATAATTATGGTTAAAAAATAAATAATATTGATAAAAAGTGAATAGACAATTCATTTTTTTATATTACGGATAATATTATTATATTCAAATTTTTGTTTGGGCATTGCTTGTGGGTTGTCTAATTAATTTATAAGAGAGTAAATGATGATTGTTTATTATTTTGAGATTATTGTCTATTTGATTATACTAATCTATAATCTAAGCTTTATCATTACTACAGAATCATGAGTAAAGTATAAAATAGTTTTACAATATCACATGTGTATAAGATAGATATGATAAATTTTATTGTTGTGTTAAATAAATAATTAAGTATTAATTTATCAAATCATTATTACTACATAAATTAACTGAGGTATTTACGCAAATTTAATATTAATAATTTTACTATATTTAAAAAAACTGTAGTTCAACAACTTAAACTAGTATTATTATGAAAATTAAAACATTAGATTAAAATTACTTACCCGAGCAGGTGTTTTGTAAGATTTGCCATTACATTTACCAAGTCCTCGAGAGGCAAACCACAATGAACAACCTAGGCTATCATCTAGGACGGTTTTTAAAGGATAAATGAGATGGCGTATAGTATCAAAACGTTTTTGTTGTAATTCAACATTTGGAATATCTATCTAAATATATAATCAAGTTTCAAAACAAAAAAAAAAATGTTATAGTTTTTCTTCAATTTATTATTTTAAGAAAAATATCACTCACCTTTATTAAGTTCCATCGTCGAGTTGGACATAATGTTTTTAATTCTTCTAATGTATTTAAGCATGTTTGTCTATCTGGACATTCAAAATTTCCAGAATTAATTGGTCTTTCAAATGAAACATTTAATAAATCAATCGGTTCATCAGATTCAACATATTTGGAAGCTAATAGAGCTAGTAATGCTGAATCTATGCCTCCTGAAAATAAAATAGCAATTTTTGCATGATCACATTTGAACTCGCACATTTTACAAGCCTTTGGATTGACTGTTGTTCTTTTTTGAACTGACTGTGACAAATAGTGAATCAGATTACTGACATTCTTACAAAATTCTTGGTGTGTTAATAGCTCAGACATATTTAATTGATCATTTTGTTGTAATATAGAATCTTCAGGGTTTGTGATGTGATGAACACAGGATTGTTTAAAATATTGTAATTCATTTGGAATGTCATAATCACAATCAAAACGTGTGTGTGACCACTGGTATAATTGAGGTTCTGAAATATTAATAAAACAGTTAATAATGACTCGCACATGATTGAAAAAATATTTAGACATATTTTTTACCAAGTTTACATGCATTTAAATTAAATTTGAACAACCCAATCGCTGGTACTTCTTTAAGATCTGGAATGTCTTTATGTCCAACAGAAGTGATAATCAATTTGTTTGTACTGATGTTCCATAACAAACTAATGCGTCCAATTGGATCTCTACCTACCCACAAAATTTGTTTTTCACAGTCGTAATAGATAATGGAATATGGACCGTGGACAGAAGTCATAAGCAATTCCATGCTACCTCCATCGCATAGAAAATCTGATATTATTTTTGTATCACTGTCTTTAATGCTAGCATTCATCTGGTAATAGAACTTTTTAATAATGAATCTGTGTCGAGTAAATTTATTAATTTAGTTGACTTACTGTCAGATTCCAACTATAGACATCACCATTCCACAGCAGTATATTGCCCTTTCGATCCACATAAGGCTGTCCGGTTGGCCGCTCTCCTTGAGTCCACAATATATTTCCTGAGAATAACGCAGTATATCCGTTGACATTTACTCGATGAACAGAACCCACGTCTGGGCCTCTCTTCTGCAGCGACGATCTACATTTGCTGATCTATGGACAAAACAGACCTGAGACATTCATTTTGAATGAAAAAACAACTGTGCAAATGCAGCAGTCGCAATAGACTTACCTCGCCGCACACGGTTGATCCTTTGACGAACGAACAAAATATACCGCACATGACGAGATCGTAGGTCACAGGACTAGAAAGAAACGCGTTAAAGGTTTGATCATCGATAGGTCGGCACAACGACAACCTATTTATTTGTTGGTCGAAATTTTTTGCAATATGCGTCTTACCAGTAACACGGCTGCGTAGTGTAGGCAGATATTATTGCTATAGCCAAAGGTGGGTATACTTTTTATCTCGTGAAAAAATGTTGACCCATTACTACGACGTCGTGGTCGTTATCAGGTTGATCGACGTAGATGTGTACGTGAATATGTTCACACTATTTGCCAATAATCGTCAAACCGAAGAATGTGTCCTGGTCTATACTATAATAATTCGAATTCTCAAACGTCGCCTGTCGGTATTAAATAATAATCAGATTTTGGAAAATCGGTACCGTGTTTGGTAATATTACGATTTTCGACAAACCGCTTATCAGTTATCAACAAGTATCAACGTGCTTCACCAACCGCTTATCTCGACTATCACTTGCCACTTGACAACTGTCGACGACGGTTGGCGGTTACATTAACGAACAAGATTATTATCACGAATCAATTATTATTATTATTATTATTTATTAATAATCAATAATCAATAATCATAATCATGGTTTTCCGCGCACGGTTAACGGTCAATCCATTGACATAATATGTATAATATATCAACAATCAACATTAAACAAAATACAAATTAACTGGTAATCGCCAATCGGGCAAAAATTGTCGATGAAAAAAAATCTAACGGATTTTAAACTCCAAAAAAATAAACACACTCCGGTAAAAAAATAGTCGATGGTAATAAAAGTCTATATGGCGAATCAACTCGCTCGATGTAATTGATCTAGTCGGCGTGTGTTAGAATATTCACTGTTGACGACCGTCCAACTGTTAGTCACTACTTGCAGTTCGCTGATTATTTAACTCTAGCGAGTAAAATCGCTCTGTGTAATCACCTAGCGCGCTACTTTGGAAAATCATTAGTGTAAAAGCGACTTTATATTTTATGCCGTTTATGGTGACTGTCGACTGATCAAGAATTCAAGACTAGTGACTACTGACTAGTAAGCGAGAGAACGAATTTAATAGCTCAATGTAATTGAACAAGTCGCTAGTCGCTACACGTTCAGTCTTGCATGAATTTGTTCGTCGACGAGCAGAAAATAAATTCGCTTCAAGTAATCGGGACTAAAGGAGTATTGCGAGTTTTTATTGTTGGTATTGTTGACATTTCGATTAGTTTGAGTAAAGCCAGTTTACTTAATTTATATTGTATATAAATATTAAATATTAACTCTTTGTCCTATACTCCTATACCATTACATAAAAATTAAACTCGAACAACGAAATAAAAAAAAAATAAACATAAAGCTCTTATAATTTAAACGTTAAAATCCATGTGGGAGGATAAATGGAAAATTACTGTTACAATATTATGTTATAATTTTAAGCTTTTTTTCTTGTGTGAATTTTTTCCTTGGACTTTTTTTTCGAGAGTATTTTTCTACGATTCACATTATAGATGGATAATTAAATATGCTTTACTATGTCACGCCAATGGTATAATCAACAATAGTTTCCATTTTAATTTAATCTATTCTGTGATTTAAGTATTTAACCACAGATTTAATGTTGTTTCTGTTTAATTTATACCTGTAGTTTGATTAGATTGAGTCATGAATCTGTAACAGATATCGCGAGAGTATGACGTATGTGACCTGCAATAATATCATAGATGTTAAACATAACCAGTCAAAAACCAAAATACATACATTTTTTTCGTGAATAAAATTAATTAGTTGAATTTTAGTGGACACTGACGATCTGATGACACTTCGAAAATATTAACTGGAAAAGTTTGGTTACAAAGACCGGAAAAACGTGACATAACGATTTTGGAATAAATTGAACGAAATTGTAATTAAAAAAAGAACGACGATGTTAGTTATTTCGTTATAATTCAAAAGTTTTATCATAGGAACTTCAAATTTGTGCGTATTTCATGATTTATGATTATAAAATATGATTTTTTTTGTATGAAATACGTAACGGAATTTTAAAAATATCTAAATTATTTTTTAAGCTAAGTTATTTTAGATAATTCCAATCCAGTGTTAGCGAATTGTGATAAAAAAATGTATTGCGAAGTAGAGCCAAGTTTACTGTTATCATGAATAGAAGAGTCGAGCATATTATTTATTATCAATAAAATTGGTTTATTCGTCACATGGTAATTCGTTTCGTTCAAACGTTTTTGTTTATATATTTTTAAAATTAACAGATTCTGTATACAGTATACTTTTCATTTTGATCAAATATTATACTGTAAAAAGTTTATAACATATTTTTAAAGTTTTAAACATGCCAACCTCTTGTTGTGTTCGTGGTTGCAAGAGTAAGGGCAACGGTAAAATTAAATATTTCAGGTATGTGACATTTGATATAATCATATTATATTATTTATATTCATATCTATTCTTTATTATCAGTAGTTAGGTCTTCAATTGAAAGTTGTTTACCTACAGTGACTTCATAGTTCATAACCAGCCGGTTCTAAATGTTCTAATAACTCAATATAAAATCATGGAAAATCGGTGGTGGAATGAGTAGATTTAGGAATAATTAACATTTTGTTATTAAAAGTTATGATGAACTATAATTCGCCTATTATGCCATTATTATAATTCTATACTTAAAAGATAGTATTGTAGTAAGGCAAGTAGGTAAATGTTTACATTTTTAAATTTGAACTGATTGGTAAAATATATTTTGGCACTGCTGTGGCTACTTGTACTAGTCTATAATATTTGATTGTTTTGATAGATTTCCTAAGGACGAAAACCGTAGATTGCAGTGGATACAAGCACTTCATAGAGAAAACTTTGTTCCTACAAATAATACTTTGATTTGTGAAGCACATTTTACTACTAATGATTATCAAAAAAGACCTGATCTTATTAAATTAACAAATATTGCTGTTCCAAGTATTTTCAACTATCAGAATGAGAGACAGAATACTTCTCAGAAAAAAGTGACTATGGATTCAGAATTAAAATCTTCTCGATTGCCTGCAAGGAAACGTCATAGTAATTTATCAGACCATACTTATGTATTAAAACTTCCCGAAGAATCAATTATACCTGAAGATATAGGTTTCCAAAATACAATTATTTCATCAAAATGTGTAGTCAGTAACTTATATGCTGACAAATCACATTTGTTAGATGTATCTAAATCAAATATACAAACATTAAAAAATGTCAAAAGTAATTTGTATCTATATTTTATGGTCATACAATTATTTTTTCATTGTATTATATTTTTCTATTTGTTTTTAGATCCTGGCTTTAAAATACCAGAAAGTTTTAAAATCACTTTTCAACCTCCAGAGAAAAATTGGGAAAACATTGCAATGACACAAAAAAAAACTATACATGATTTAAGAAAAAAAGTAAAAGTTCTTCATCAAAAAATTAGACGTTATGCCTCAACAATTGAAACTTTAAAAGTTAGTGTTTTTTTTTTTTTTTTTTTTTAGTGTATATAATATAATAAATATGACCCAAAAAGTATAATTCAGTAGTTAGTGTGCAAAAAAGTAATCATAACAATATTTATTGTTTTATTAAAAATTTGTCATATTATTAATTTTGACAATTAAGATACGTATTAAAGGTACAGAAGAAAATAATAGTATATAAGTAAATAATATTAATAATAAGTTTGATTTATTAGCTAGGTTAAATTATAAAGTTAGGTTTAGTAATTTAGTATAGTATGGTAAGTATAATATTAATTTATTGAGGTGAGAAAAATTGTTGAGTGTTAAAGGAGATGTTAAAAGATTTAAAAAGGGATAATAAGATTGGTAATAATACAAATCATCAGGTTATTAAGGAGAGTACTGAGGAGAAAGTCATAACAATGAAAGTTAGAATGAATGAGAGGGAAGTAAAGTGTGGAAAAATCAGATAATAGAGAAATGATAATAATAAACTATTTAATTAGTATAAATTATAAATGACCACAGAAAATAAAAAAAATAATTCTAAATGGTATTATCACTTTATTATAGTGTATATTTATTTTATATTCATGTGAAAGTTAAATAAAATATTTATTTATTTTTTTTGTTTCAGGGACAATTGGATATAATGATTCGTTAATAAAATCAAATTCCTACAATAAATATGAATAAAAATGTTTAAAGGATTTCAGTTGTAAAGTTTGAATTTATCAAGTTAAAATTATCAAAAATTAAATCATACCTATATTATGTTACTTTTAGAAAATACACCAAAAACTTGTTGATATCAAATTGTGTATTATCAAAAATAAAGAAAATGATAATCTTCATAAATTTAAATTTGAAAACCTAAGGATGAAATTTATTGAATGATGGTTAGTAATAATTACTTTCACGTAACGTTCAAATGTAACCATTTAAGATATTAATATGTTTTACATTTATTATTAATAATTAGTTCCAGATAAACAGGCAGTAACTTATGTTTGCTTAGCAACTTCAACAGGTTTTATCAATAAGCTACAAACTCCATTTCTGTATGGTACAATATATCAAATCTACATGTCGGTGGTAGTATATTCTATATTTGTCAAATAAAGATATTTGGAAAAAAAATATTTTGACTTATAAGGAATTTAATTTATTTGTTGTTATATACATATAGTATGTAAAGAAGGCATAAATTATGGTTATAGTTTTTTAATGTAGATTGGTAATAGAAAATTGGTCATTGTTATTTATTATCAGTTTATATTTTGATGATCTCTAAAAAACGATGGTCGTAAATTTTTTTAAACACATAATAATAATTTAATATAATAACTAATAAAATATATTGTTTGAGTAGGTATATTATTAGATGTTAATACTGCATATTAGCATGTTATAAAGAATTATAATAATAATTTTAAGTGTTCATCAATTCCATATGTATTAATTTATTTTATTTTAAGTTTGTATTGTTTAATCAAGAATACCGTTTATAAATTACTTTTTTATATTTTTTGCTATTGAAACTTAGACTGGATAATAATTGTTTATAGTATAATATGTATTGTGTATTAAAATAGTTTTCCCCCCATACAAAATGATCTTATTATAAATTAAGTTATTTTATAATTATAGAACATGTTACCATTAAAATAAATACATTTTTTATTTTCTAAGTGTTACTTTTTAAAAATACTTTGTAATCTTATTTTTTGGCATTTTAAAGAAATAAAATACTAGTTCATATAACTATATTTTGAAATAGAGTAAATTTTAATAGTTATGAATTAATAACTTGTTGTATGCATAAGTATACATTGGATAGTACCTATTACATTATGTGCTCGAACACAATTGTTTAAAGTCGTGCAAGAAAGTGTTATTTTTCTATTGTATAATGTAGAACATTATTTTTTTTATTTTATTTTTCTAGCATTTTTTGGTATAGTCTTATTTTAAATTGTAACTATCATTAAGATAAAAGATAAGATATTTAGGTACATCACTAGCCTACATATCATGTTATGGACCTACTATTTGAATTAAAAATTGGAATGTATATTACATATTTTAAACATTAAGAACTTTTAAATATATATAAGTAAATAGATACCTATAATAAGTTATGAAACCTAACCTGCAACACGTTTAGAAATATTATTTCAAAATATAAACAATATGAACAGGCCTGGATTTAGCATAAGTGCTGCTATAGGCCTTATAATTTTCTACTCCTCACACTCTATCCTCTCTTACGCTATGAAAAAAGGCAATTTTGAATTATTGATAATTTGTTTTAATATTTTGAAAATTAATTAAATTATATGAAGTATAACTACTATTGAAATAATTTAAGTAATAAACAAAATAAAACATTTTTTTTTTTTTTAAATAACATAATATGTATATAGGTAGGTAGGTAGTCTACAAAGTTTTGATGGTCTCGTGATTGTTTATTATTATACAGACTTCAGCGGGTTCCACTGTATAATTTTGTATGTACAATAACAGGGGTTGGTAATCTTTTTGGTGTCAATGGCCAAAAAGTAATAAAAAAATTTTCACGGGTCATACACTTTATTTAATTTACGTTTTACAGTTTAAATTTTAAACAAAGTTTAATTTAATTTATTTAAGTTTCATCACTGTTTGGTGCCTATATTTATTTAATGTGATATATATTAACAAAGTTAGGTTATCAACTAACATAATGTGATATTCCATATTTTCATACCAATTATAAATTGTAATCGCGGGCCGCATGAAATTGCTACACGGGCCGTAGGTTACCGACCCTTGTACAATAATATTATTATTAGTATTATATTAGTGCTGTGTAAGCCACTATATGGTTTGACTAAATATATTTTATAAAGTATTTTGTGGTGTTACTTCTATTTTAAATTATTAAATCTTTAACCAAAATAGTGATGACTGAACTTTTAACATTTCTTATATATTGGCGAGTACCTACCTATCAAGTGTATTATGTTATAAGGTAAATTACACGAATATTAATACTTCAAAAAATTGTATTTTGAATCCAGTATTTATCTTAAATAATAATTTCAGCTAGGTACTATAATAATTAATAGTATTCCAAATACTTTTAAAATATATTTTATTCTATTTATTAAAAGCATGTTATTTGAATCCAAGACAATTTGAGATTATAGCCAATATTAAAATTAATTATACTTGAATATATTTCTGTAATAATTTATTATTTACTACATAACAGTAACTATTAAATTATGTAGTTAGAATAAAAAATTTAATTTCAAAATTATTGGAACAGAAAATTTGGAATACTGGGAATTTATTATATAAGAAATAATATTTTAATGTGTATATTGAGAGCTAAAATTACTTAAATTTTTAAAACATTTCAAATGTTTCTAAACATTGACTTTTAGCTATTTACTAATTTATTATCAAACATTACTAAAAATGAAAGATTTTTCAAGTAGGTTCCTTTAACAGTATAACCAGTGGTTTGATTAAAATGTTTTCTAAAACATTTTATTGATTAGGTAACCTTTTTACTAGGTTATGTAGGTAAACTATTTAACTTTAACAACTACCTATAATAAATAGAATTAAAAATTACTGTTTACTGATTTTTAAATGTTGACAAATTGGAACTTATTTCATTAAATCTTAGGTATCATAAAACCAATGAGCATTATTTAATTATAACACTAGTATCAGGTTTATTATATTAAAATTTTATAATTTTGTCATTATTTTGACATAGATATAAGTAGGTTGCAGGTAAACCTATCAAATATCAATGTTGATTTATCATCAAATCCTGATCTGTCTTCCGTACAAGGATAGCGTGGTGAATTTAAAACTATTCGCAGGCTAATCTAATATTTCCTCCACAATTTAAAATATAGTCACTGCTACTATAACTCACTATAACCCGATGAATACATATGTTAACACGAACATTTTTAATTAAACCGTTCATGGTGAATAGTTACATAATAATACTATTGAGAACATATTATAAAGATTATTATTTATTACCTTTTGGTCATAACTCATTGCCATACCTTTCACCCATTCATTCATCATTCATCACCAACCTTAAAAAAACACAGGAGTGGTTCTCTCTTGATAACACGCTTCATCACGCGTGTATTAAGACATTAAGTGGGTCTTAGTTGGACCGGTTAGTACATTGGTATGCACCTATGGATAATATAATATTACATCGTATTACCTATGTATAATAGAATACAGTTATCACAGGAAAAACCATGTCGAGCTTCGCAACCGTGTTGATTGCGTTTTGCACGTGGTCATCGCTACTCCAACGAACACCTGTTGATGCCGCGAATATCCTGGCAGTGCAGACGATCCCCGGCAAGAGCCACTGGAACGTGATGCGGGCTGTACTCCGGGTATTGACTGACCGCGGACACACCGTAACCGTGTTCACGCCGTTTATAGACGGTGACCGGGATGGTTACACCGAGGTTGATGTGTCCGAGCAAATGGGACCGCAACTCGACGTAAACGCCACGTTCTTGTTTGAACATTTCGACACTACATGGAAACTAATGACGAACATGGCGAGAGTCACCCGCGCGAATTGCAATACGATTTACAGTAATCCGCAAATGATGAGCATTTTAAAAAGCGCTGCAGTGAGGGAATTTGATTTGGTCATCACCGAACCACTGGTGTCCGAGTGCGTGGCATACGTGGCCACCGTACTTCGCATTCCCATGGTGTACGTCGTTCCACCGCCGATCATCACGTACCTGGAACTTCCGTTGACCGGTCACGTTTCGAATCCGGCGGCCGAGGGACACATTCTGTCCGGTTACGGCGTTCCCGTAACGTTCGCTCAGCGTTTCGCCAACGCGATGCTGACGGTGTACTGTTCGATGTTCAAGTGGTACGTCGAACGACAGCTTCGACTTGCCGACCCTCAACCGTACGACGCCGTAGACCTCGTCAGGCCGTCGATAATTTTCACCAACACGCACTTCATAACCGAACCGGCTAGGCCGGTGACGCCGGACATCGTCCAGATTGGCGGTATTCATTTAAAACCACCAGAACCGATACCGAAGGTAATATTAAATAAACACCGTAAGATCCAGGGACGTATGCAAAAAAAAAGTTTAATGGGGCGATTATATTTTTTGAAAATCAGATGTTGAAAATTACTTTAATAACTAATAATTACAATCTATTCTATATGACTATTCAGATTATTGCCTATTTAAAATAACTAATAGTAAAAAACCGCGTTGCTTCAATAATTTTTTTTTTAAATATGTAAGTTACATTAATAACAAAATTAACTTTTATCACATAGATAACATGTTTTGCCATAGTTATCTTTGATAGAAACATTTTTTATTTTTTCAAAACTACGATGTCGAAAATTAAGAAATTATCAGCTAAATTAAATCATTTTTGTACGTGCAAAAACCTAAGCGAAAAATAGCATTTTTCTGTATGATGCTATGTCATTACTATTACTGATTTAAATATTAATATAAATTTAAAAACAAATGCTGTGTAAATAAGAAGACCTATGTTGTATAACTACTACTTGAAACACTGTGATAACATATTATGCAGACGTTGCATTCGATATTATGTATTTTAGTAAGTACTCGTATACGATACATACACTCAGTGTGGTTAGATTTTCTGATAATACCCATATTCTACGTAACAGAATCTGTGTTATGATTTTTACGAAGTTAAAAAAAAAATAAATATGTTTTCTTGTTGACAGGACATTTTGGAATTTATTAACGATGCGCCTCATGGAGTGATTTACTTCTCGTTTGGTTCGGTGGTATCGATGTCGTCGTTACCGGAAAATGTTCAGAACGCGTTCCAAAAGGCGCTCGCTCGAGTTCAGCAAAAGGTGTTGTGGAAATACGAAGGAGAAATGGAAGACAAACCGAAGAATGTAATGACGAGGAAATGGTTTCCGCAACGTGACATACTTTGTACGTGCATAGATTTGTAAATCATTTTTTATAACGACTGTATATATAGCTTAAAAGTTAAAACTTAACATTTAATTTTTAGTATTTATGATTAATTGTTAAAAGTTATGTAATCATACTTTATTATATAGTGCATCCCAATGTGAAACTGTATATCAGTCATGGGGGAATATCTGGAGTGTACGAAGCTGTGGACGGAAGTGTGCCCGTAATAGGTTTTCCCATTTACTACGACCAACCAAGAAATATTGACAATCTGGTGAATGCTGGTATGGCAATCTCTATGGACCTGTTATCTGTTACTGAAGAAACATTTTTAAACGCCGTTTTGGAGATTGTCAACAATGATGGGTGAGAACATTAAATTTATGCCATTCAATAAAATTTTTAAATATTACTAACTGTATTTATAGGTATCAGAAAAATGCTAAAATAGTTTCTGAACGGTTCAAAGACCGACCTATGTCACCTGTGAACTCAGTAGTTTACTGGACTGAGTACGTTTTACGTCATAATGGCGCGCCACATTTAAAATCTCAAGCACTAAATCTGACGTGGTATCAGTATTTTTTGATTGATGTAATAAGCACATTTTTATTCATTGTATTTGTCGTGTTATTCATAATTTATCGTGTCTCAAAAATGATTTGTAAACACTTTTTGATATTTATTTATAAACGCAAAGTAAAATCTGAATAAATTGAATGCAATATATACTAATATTTAATTAAAATATAATTTAATAGATTACAATTGTCCTACTTATTTTCTAGGATACATTATACGAAATTGTTATTATATTAGATGTAACAGAGTATAACAAAAACGAACTATAACATAATTATTATTATTCAATAGTCTGTTTAAAAATGACGTATAAATATATTTTTAAATTATACTATGGAAGAAAAACAATAAAATAAAAATTTGAATATAATGTAGTTAAATACTTACCCAAATAATTAATACTATGCTTAATAGTTTATATGTATTACATAATACATTTATGAATAACATATATTATAATATAATATGCTATATTAAAAAATTGGTATGATTAATTTCTAAAACGATATATTGCACATAAATGAATACAGGTTTGATGAATAATACGTACCTACAAATGAACCATACTTACACTTACATATAACTTCATAAACTATAAGTAAGAAAGATCTGATTAAGACCAGCTATAGCCTTGTAAGGGTCTAGGAACAGGGCCGGATTTAGAACAAGTGTCGCCCTAGGTCCTTTTAAATATGCCGCCCCTACTCTAAGAAAAAAAAATGTTGTAATTATTTCTAATTAATTTAATTAATTTTAAAGAAATTAGGTCAATAGTCATTATCAACAAAACAAATAATTATAAATTGTAATTAGCTGGTATTAGCAATATAAATTTTTAATCCTATACCCATGTTATCTATAACATTTTACGACGAATTTTTTTAGACGTGAAATCATCAATTATATCATCATAATTTATACTTCGAAGCATCTCAGATTTTATTTGTAGTATTGATGTCGCGTTTAATCTATCTGACTCCAAAGTTGAACGATTTTACTCTTTTCAATGCTGAAAACGACCGCTCTGCTGTACAATTTGTTGCAAACGTGTACAAATATATACGTAACGCTGTTGTGACGTTTGGGTAAATATCTATTATATCATTTGTATACAACATCTTACAAAGTTCTTGGGCGTTTCTTTTTTTGTCAGATTTAAAAAAAAGATGATCACGCAAATGAAGACATTCATTTCTAAATGATTCTTCAATATCATTAGGATATTGTTCTATTAGTGTTCTAGTTTTTTCAGAAATAATTTCTTCGTCAAAACTACATATATTCGTAAAAAAATCAAACTTGACACATAAATCTTTATATGAACTGCCACGTCTTACAAGTGTCATGCGCCCGTATATTTTACACACAAATATCTATACTTTAATATTAATTTACGCAGTTATATAAATGCATAAAATATTTATATGATTTTTTTTTTATTTCTTACAAAATTTGCCGCCCTAGGCCCGAGCCTCATAGGCCTAGGCGTGTAAATACGGTCCTGTTTAGGAATCTATATACTCGGCTGTTGCCTTATTGGTACTCTATGAATGAAAGAAGAAAAATACAGTCCATATTATTATACGTACATTAAACATTGAAATATTGACCACATTAGCGTATACACAAACATAGTCTTTAAATAGGTATACGTCTTCACAATATTTATTTCTTATTATTAATAGCCAATAATATCAGTAATATCACCACTGATGATACTTAATACTATATTAATTAATCAATGATATTATTTTCATTACATTTAAAGTCGATTACTAAAATGTTACGTTTGTTCAAATAATTAATTTAATTGTTTGAATCAGGGCTCGCATTTGAAAAAAAATTGTTTTACGTTATTTACAATTGAAACGTTATAAAAATTTTGAGTTTATCGTTATTCTTGAATTAAAATTTTTAATATATCTTATAAATTATAGGTAACTATTAAATAATTGGAAATTTATTTATTCATTTAATGATATACTATATATAACGCTTTGCGTTAAGTTTTGTTTTATGATATTTTGTTAATTGTTATGTTTTGTTTTGTGTTGTGTAACTATTTATGTTTATCATTTTCCGTTATAATTACGTTACAAATCTCAATCTTTTTTTGTCAAATATAACGTTATTATAACGTTTGCAAGCCCTGGTTTGAATACTTTGTTATTAAGTACTTACGTTATCCCTGCAATACTCAAATATATTAAAACATGACTGTTAATTATATGATATTTAAACATTTTATTTTTACAAACTAAACAACAAATTAAATGAACATTTTTTTTTTTAATTATCTCTTTATTTGTTTTATATTTATATAGTTGGTATTATTTATTATTTTGTACTATGTAGTTGTAGTAAATTATACTTTCAGTCTTTAACCTATTGATAAGATAAAATGTTTTTTGTTTTATTTAATTGTAATACAATATGTACGTATTACATATAACATAAATACAAGTTATAACTTACAAATAAATTGATTTTTATTATTTATTAAAAATAATCATTTTTTGGAAAACTGTGATATATTTAATAAAACTTATTTATAAGTTACTTAGACACGCAACGTTGTGTAGTTTTAAATAAAGTAATATGTTAGTTTTTATACCTAACTGAATGATTTATATTTCGTAGGTGTTAATATGTAAGTGTTAAGTACCTAAATTAAATAAATTATATTGAATTGTATTTGAAGTGAAGATTTTACGCGTTCATTTTTTATTTTATTAAATTTTATATCTCATATTTTAAATTTAAAAATAAATTATTAAACAACAGCGTATGTTTTATTGCTCTGAAAATATTTTAAAGGTAAGTGTAAAACAAAAGTGTATTATCTTTACTAATATTTAATCAGTAACAGTGATCTTCATTGTGAACTTAAATGTTTTCAAACTATTTAAATATTTGAACTAAGAATTTCATGTATTACAGTTAGAGACGTGCTCAGGAATTTTGAATGGAAGGGGGGTCAAGGGGGGGGGGGGGTCAACTTTTTTTTAATATAATATTATAATCAATTAAAATAATCTGTGATATGATATGATATGAAATGATAAATTGATAACTTGAAAGTTATATTTTGTAATTGTAGATGCTAGTTAATAGGTAGTTGCTCTTCGATCATATACAATGGATGGAACCACGGGTTAATATTTTAATGTATATGTTAGCGAAAAGTCGTCAGTTATATAGCCTTTACTGTGCATGCGCAAGCGACAAGTCGCACATTTTCCCCAAAAATATGATAAATATGAACATAATATCACTGAATAATTCTGTGAAAAAGTGGGCGAGTTAATGATAAAAATTAACTTCAGTTAAATTAAACTAAAAGAACACAAGATCGATAAGTTATTTTAAGTTAACCGTTAACAAATTATAAATTTAATTCGATAAATTAAAATTTAATATAGAAAAAAATATTAACTTAGTTTAAAAACAGTTAATTAATTTTTTTTTAATTAGTATGTAAATCACATGAATGGCTATGTCTTTATAATTTTTTTGATTATAAAAAACAATTTTTCTGAACTTTTATCATAATGTACATTGTACAGTGTAAATATCCTTTTACATTATATGATAGACTACTTATTAATTTAAACTATACAAATCTCAAATTAATAATTTAACAAATATTATTATTTTTATATTATATAGCAATTGAAGGTCGTATAATATTAAAACATTTAAAACAATACAATTTATAAAACACGATTTCATTAAAAACATTTTTTATATCAACAGCAAAAAGCTAAGTTATTTTAGCTTTCAATTAAACTCTTTAAGTTCATAAGTTGATTAGAAAATAATCTAACTAGTTAAGTTAAAAAGTTAAAATAAATTAACTTTTTAAATATTTAATTCCAATTTTTGATTTTGTGTTAATATTATGTAAATATGTAAATGATAATTTGTTTTTAAGCTACGAATTCCAATTTTTCAACTTAATAACAACAACTTTGGATTGATGTTAGTTATTTTAACGGGGGGGGGGGGGTTATAAAATTATTTTTGGGATAGTGACACTAAAAAAAGAGTACTAATTCATGTGTATTTTGTTTGAATTCTCTAAATAAAATAAAAGCATCTCTTTACACTCGTAATTCATAAATATATCAAGCCAAATCAGTTTATATAACCTTTAGGTACCCTTAAACAAGCATAATTTTTGGCTGTAACTCTTTATGATGTCTAAGTTCTTTCATCTCCTACGGTTAAATATCTTGGACTAACGATAGCTGTCTGACCTAGGCACACCATATTAAAATTTGAAGAATATAGTTGAATACTAGGCTGTGTGCTTAAGACACTTCTTATTAACAATAAACACACCAATTTAATTATTAAACTACTTTTAAAATTTATGTGGACCTATTGACAATTTATTTTAAATACTTAATAGTAGAAATTAATAATAAATACCTTAATAAATTTATCAAAACTTAAATTTATTGAATTTATAACGAGTTAAAATCTGTATTAAAGTCAAATATTAACTATGAAATATAAATAAATAGGTCGAGATAAATATGCGACTAATTACTAGAACATGCACAGCAACTGGCGACTCGTCGCTAACATGTACATCATTGACATTATGTGTACCTAATCTATAGGCTTTGGCTTTATCCATTGTATATGATCTAAATAATTACCACGATCTTAGTACCTATAATAATAGTTATTATCACCAATATTAAATAATACAGACTGATAAGGTGAAAATTATACCTAATCAATAAATCAATTGTACAGTGTACACGAATATAAAAAAAAACTATAAAATTAGGAAATATTATCCTCCCCTAAGCATGTCCATGGTTACAGTATAACCTTGCGAAAAATCATACAGTCACGGGTATTTTGACAAGCTAGGGTATAGGATACACAGCACTCACCTGTGTAGTCAGCTGTAGTATTTCTATGTATAATAAGTATTTATATATTATATGCATAGTATTAAAATGTGTATTTTTAAGTAAACCATTGTTTTATTTTTTATAAATGTTTTTTTATTTTTTACATTGAACAAGACGTGTATTTACTCATGCGGATTGAGAAATAAGATACCTAATTCTATTATAATTTGTAGGTAATTAATATAAGTTCCTACTGGCATAAAACGGTCTATGTATATTATCTTTGATATAGTTTAATGCACGACACCTACTTATAATGTTATTATCGTTAAATATAAGTATGTATATTAGAGGTTCTTATAACTATTTGTAATTTAGTGTTACAAAAAGTTAGTTACCTAACTTTTAACATTATTTCTTAGGGGGAAAACGAGAGTGTATTATATTATGATATGATTTCTATTAGTATACGCATAAAATAAATATATAATTATTAAAAAAATATATTAATTCACAATAAATTTGCTTGCCGTAGTCAATACTGTAGTTTTATAGTATTATAGTGAGGTCATATATTTTATTTTATAATAAAAATAGTATATATAGGTATGTGTATCATCAATTTTTTTTTAGTGTATCTATACCATATTATGATGTATAGCCTGCATAGGACAACTTCAGAAACCAAAAAAAAAAGAAAAATAATATACGAATAAACAATTTCATTTTTATAATAGCAGCAGTCCGCTTGAAGAGCAGAACTGGATTTTTGGTAAAGTTTAGGAACAATTCCGGGTTATCGTTCGTCGTATAGGGTTTGTGAGCGCTCTGTTGCAAACAATGACTTTACGTTTCACAGACATATTGATTGCGTTTTGTGTATGTCAAGTACTGCAACCGTCGCAACACCAGTGGAAGTCGGTCAGAGCGGCAAACATACTTGCGGTGCATACGATCCACGGTAACAGCCACTGGCACGTAATGCGGGGCGTTCTAAGAGCGCTGACGGACCGCGGCCATACCGTGACCGTGTTCACACCAATCGTGGATGGTGACCGGGACGGTTACACGGAAGTGGATGTTTCCGGTAACATGAGTGCGAGGATCGGGTTAAACGAATCACAGGTGACGAGTTATCGGTCCACAAGGGCGATTATGACTCACATCGCAAGTTCGGGTCGTACCAACTGCGGTATTGTATTCAACCACCCAAGGATGCGAGAAATCCTGGATCACCACCAGTTGCGATTATTCGACGCGGTGGTCGCCGAGGCAATTGAGTTGGATTACGTATCGTACGCGGCTACCATTTTACGTGTACCTTCCATATACGTTGTCCCACCACCTATTGTCACGTACTCGGAGCGTATGTTCTTCGGGCACGTCCCCAACCCAGCAGCTGTCTCTAACTTACTGTTCCAGCACGGAGTTCCTAAAACGTTTTTTGACCGCTTTGTCAACGCTTTACAAACGGTTTACGGTTCATGGTGGTTATGGCGAGAAGAACAGAGGCTCCGAAAATCCAACCCACAACCATTCGACACCGTACAACTGGTAAAACCATCGCTGATTTTCACCAACACGCATTTCATTACCGAACCTTCCAGACCGTTGCCGCCAAACGTTGTGCAAATTGGTGGCATACACCTGAACCCGCCAGGATCAATACCGAAGGTAATAAATATGTTAAATACTAATAGATTATAATTCATATCCTCTAATAGTTAAAATCTATATGTGCATAATGGAGACTATAAAATATCAAACAATTTGGTAGGTTGATCTATTATATTTAATCATAATAAGTACACATAGAAAATTTATTTCATTTGTGTAAAATATTTTTACATATTTTTATTATATAATGATACACAATATATAAATAACCTGGTAAAGTATAATTTAAGAATATGTCATAAGTTTGTTAAACTTTAATCCTTCTTTATGCTAATGGACTTGCATTTTGATTTTTATACTCTGAGTGGAGCTATAAATGTATCGAATTTAAAATCAAGTGTGTATTTTTTTTCTGTCATCAAATTTTGAAACAGCAAAATTGCTTCAATTTTTAATTTTGAGGGTGTTTTTGGTGAAAATTTTATGTGGTTGGTATTTTGGAAGATTAAAAGTAAAAAAAGTCCCCGTATTTTTCTTAATTATTGTGATTATTGATTATTGATGATTGTGGTCACAATCATCGTCTATTTAAGTATACACCACACATACAACGGCGCTCAGTCGCTCACCCCATAGCTTACACTGTTGTTATACTCTTTTTTCTCATGTTATTTCAAAAATAAAAATTAATTAAATTAATCACAATATCATTGACGAACTTTGGTGTATCTCCTCTATCTTTTCACTTCCTGGTTAAAATCTAATCAACATCGGTAAAAACTTACAGCCTCCACAAAAAAGTTAGTGATACTCATTATCCGGAGATATCTGGAGAGTACATAAAAAATAGAAAATTAAAAATATTATAAGTGTCGGAATGATAGCATATGTTCAATTAATTTTCATTTTATTATTATACTTTTATTAATTATACACAATTTATATGCTCTACATAAGTGATTAAAATAATAACTTTTATTTTTGATAAACTTTCATCAAAAAAGGAAAAGGGGCAACCATACTAGTAACCATACTGCTATACAGTAGAAGTCGAATGTAAGTCATAATTGAGTAGATCACTCTAATAGATTAATATTATTAAAATATAACTACTTACTTTTAAAATGAAATATTAAGCGTTTATACAATTTTATACCTCAAACTTAAAAGCGATTTTCCACACGTTGACTCAACTAAATAATTGTTGAATTAATATATTTACTTCTATGCAATTGCATTCTCGTTTACAGGATATTTTAGAATTTATTGACGACGCTCCTCATGGTGTGATTTACTTCACCTTTGGTACGGTGATTTCAATGTCATCGTTACCAGAAAATGTTCTAAACGTGTTTCGAGAATCCTTCTCTCAAATTCCACAGAAGGTGTTGTGGAAATACGAAGGTGATATGAAAAACATATCGAAGAATGTGATGACACGGAAGTGGTTTCCACAACGTGAAATACTTTGTACGTGCCGAGATATTTAAATAATGTCATAGATTCTATAGTTTCTTACGAAAATATATATATAATATTTTATCCAATTTATTCTACTTTTTTTAAATAGTGCATCCAAATGTGAAACTGTTTATCAGTCATGGAGGCATATCCGGAGTGTACGAAACTGTGGACGCTGGTGTGCCTGTACTGGGATTTCCGTTTTTCTACGACCAACCGAGAAACATTGACAACCTTGTCAACGCCGGAATGGCGATTTCTATGGACATAGATTCTGTAAATAAAGATACGTTTTTAAAGGCTGTTTTAGAAATTGTCAACGATGAAAAGTAAGTAGAAACTATTATGTTTTTCTAAAACAAAAATACAGAAAATATTTTGCTTGAAATTTATACAGGTATCGGAAAAACGCTAAAATCGCTTCTGAACGGTTCAAAGACCGACCTATGTCACCAGCTGATTCTGTTGTTTATTGGACTGAGTACGTTTTACGTCATAATGGTGCTCCACATTTGAAATCTCAAGCTTTAAATCTGACATGGTATCAGTATTTTTTGGTTGATGTAATAAGCACATTTTTATTCATTGCATTTATCGTGTTGTTCATATTGTATCGTGTCTCAAAAATGATTTGTAAACACTTTTTGATATTTGTTTATAAACGCAAAGTAAAATCTGAATAAATTGACTGCAATATTAACTAGTATATAGTTGAAATATAATTTAATAGATTCTCTTAATTGTTTTCCCAGATACATCTTATGACCCACAAAATAATTATTATATTGCTTTCGTCATATATTAATATGTTTTGGTTTTGTTTTATTTTATAGTACCAACGATCAATTGGAAATACAGCTGATAGGTAACTCGCACATTATTGTGGGAATTTAAATAATATAAAAGAAGTATAAAAATAAACATATAAGGTGTATACGTTTATTGTATTATAGGTAATAGTAACAACATAAGTGGCATTGTAGATAATATTCAAATTAATTAGTTATTATAAAATAACTATATAAACTTAAAGTATATATGCTTATATTTTAGAAAATTTACTATTATTTCAGTTGGTCTTACTTTTTTGGGGATCACCATTGATGGTAGAAATTCCTGAGCTATATTATAACGTAAAATGTTACAAAATGTTTTTAATAAATTATTGGTATTCATTAAAGATAATGTAGGAGGATAATATCTATTCAATTGGAGATTTTTATTAAATGTTTATCAAGTGGTAACAGTGCTGGTGTAATTCAATATTTTGGTTTAAACACTAGACTCACACCTCCAATTCTTTTTTCTCGCAATGTTTCAATAAATGTATCTTGGTCTACAACTTCTTAAAATTCAAAACAATGATAAAATTGAACTAATTTTGAGTCGGTGGCGTAGATGAAAAATTTTAATTAAAGTAGCCAAATATATTTTATCCTTCCACCCACCCATCCATTTATCTATTCACAACAGAACGTATATCAAAATTGTTTACTTTGCTCGCAATAACTGTCATGTGTGAAACATACGGATTGAGTAAAATAAATACATTTTTATCAATTAGAAGTTTGTTTTCCTCTATAAAATAAAATATACCATAATATTAGTTTTATAAATTTTGGTTTAAACTAAATTTGAACGATGTAAACATACCTTCTAAAAACTATATATTTATAAACTCCAGATTTAAAATTTTTCACGGCATTTTGGTATGATGTCAAAGAACAATTAAACTTTGAGTTTACTATAATTAGTCTTTATATAGTTTTTACTAAGTATAAAGATTAATTATTTATATTAACATTAAATTTTTAATTAAATATTTGAACAAAAGCATCTTTAAAATGTTTCGCGTAAAAAAAACATAAATATACCTATATGCTTTTAGCTTATAACATCATGTGTGTATAATTTAAACATAATACATAAAGTACACATTATTGAAAATATAATTAGGTATATGATATTAATAAACCAAAGAATTTTATGAATGTATACTAATAAAAAATTTTGTACTAAGTAAAGTTATATAATTACATAAATAACAATTCTTTTTAAAGCACTGATTATGTAAATTCATATTCGTTCAAATTTTCTTCTGGATTTAAAACTATATCTTTTCACATAATAATAACACGAGTTTTTTATGTCTATTTTACACCATATTAGTGAATCTATGTCGAGTTTTCATTAATTTTAACATCGATATCGATTTTTTACATACAGCAGATGTTGTAGAATAGTGCTTATACTCGTATTATATTTATATGCTAACATTTTCCATTCCATAATTTAGAAGCAATATATTTTACAAATCTACTATAACCACCAACACCTCCAAAACTCAACGGAGCCTTGGCTCGAAAAACATTGACTAGTCATGCCACTGTTTCGAGCATTAATGTGAATGTTTAAATTAGTTAAACCTTCACGACCGATTTTTACGGCGTGAGACTTCATTTTGGCAATGCGTTTTCGATTTTTGATATACTTTATATCCTCATTTAGTTCAACATAAATTATTATGAAATTACTCTGTTTAACAAACTCTTCGATTGTGACTAATTTTCCATCAAGATTTTTGCTTAATTGATTATGAATTTAAAGTTTTACTTATTATACTATATATGCATGACTAAATTTAATTTTACTATCAGGTTTTTCATTTCTACTAGCATAAAGCAATTGAGAAATTTCAAATGTGTTAAGCTTCTTAGTAAATAATATATATTGCCACATCCGACAATACCAACAATAGAATTCTTAATACTTTTGCCGCACGTCGAAAATGTTGTTTCTTTCCACCCACCTCTAAAAAAATGTATTCTATAAATTTACATCCAACTTAAATATTGTTAATTAATTACATTTTCAATTCATGATTTGTTTCAAAAATCCGTTTTGGAGTTGTTATTAATTATTCAAATGCACCTTCTGCTACTACTTCAGATGTAATATTTGACATGTACTTTAAACGCATACACCATATTTTATTATTTTATTCAAGTAAATTTAATCGTATCCAATAATTTAGACTCAGAACTGTAAAATTGATGATTAAATACACAATATCTTAGTCAAAAATACAAAAAGTATTTTATCTGTTCGTACTGTGTTTTTAACCAATAGTTTAAACCACTTATGCATGTCACTATTGGACTTTTATTTTATTACACGTTTTTTAGTATGAATTTATAAATTTTAAATACCGTTCAACTTTTTCAGTGGGTGTAAGACTGATAGTAATTAAGTAACGTTTAATAATTGTTTGCCAGAAAGCGGCACTATAAGTACTATTAATTATGGGGATATCAATGTTAGTAATGTTTTTGAAACGCGTCGAGGTAACAAGTGTATAAATGTAGATATTTATTAATTGACTGAATATCATACATTAAAAATCTGGTGATACAAATTTGAGGTGTACAAATAAAAATGTTCCACAATTGTTATAGTAAATAAATAAAATTAAATTAAAAAAATTAAAAACGCGCATAACCATTGCAAATACTATGACAAAAAAATTATTAGAAAATTGTAAGAAATAATTTGAAACGTAAAGCTGAATAACATTTTCACATTAAAACAAATAACCTAATATACTTGGAATTGCAAAGTACTGATAAGTGATTTTTCTGAAATTTTTCAATATAGTGAAATGAAATGAATTCAAACATCGGAAACATCCATATATGAAACTGGAGAAAAATCCTTTCCAACCTACCGAAACCTTTAGAATATGCAAAAAATAATTAATCGATGTTCAGAAAAATTTTATTTACAAAGATGATAATTTTTGTTTTATTAGTGATGATGAAAATCAATCTATATTTACATATTAAAAAAAAATTAAGGTTGTTACATGATGCCGAACACGTTTTTGGGGGTTGAAAATTTTAATACACTCCAAAATATTTTGTTGAACTTTATCTTACTCATGCATATATGTATAAACAATTTTTATGTTCTTGTGATGTTTCGTTTTTTAAGTAATAAAACTGATATGTGACACTTATATGTGGAAAAAGTAACAAAATATATCTTTTAAAATTACTGGTAGTATAATAAATTTAATACATTTTTATGCTGACTGAAAAGTTGTATATAATGTTAAATTACAAATTTTTCCTAACTGTAAAATTGCATGTTGTAATATTTATATAGGACAAAACTGGTTTAGACACATTAAACAACAAAAAATGTACTTAAACAATAATTTTGAAATTGACAAACAGATGAAATATTTTTTTTGGATTAAGTTATTTCCCTCCTGAAGAAGTTTCGGATAAATTGTATGATCTTTTGTAGGTTGTACCTTATACAAGTTCTAGTATTACTTTTATAAATCGATTTAATTTTGAAAAATTGAGCCTATAATAATCTTAAGACTATTAATGGATCAGACAGTTTTTACAAACATTTTGACAGTCAGTTTTACATTGCTCATCTTGAATTTTAAGTGAAACTAATTTAGTTGATAATTTTATAAACAATAGAATCATTAACTTAAAATCTTAATAAAAAAAATAAAAAATAATTAATAATTTGGTAAAATAGAAAAATATTTGGAATAAATATAAAAATAAATCAATTATTGATTGTTTAACTTTTATGAAGGAAATCGGATTTAAATATCACTATTCAAAAGTAGTGTAGTAAATATTTACATACATATTATATATTTACAATAAATACACGTCCATATTTTTAATCACGTTTGTGACAAATAGATAAGCCTGTATTAAAGTGGGAAGGGAAATGTGCTTAAACAAATCATAAAAAAGTCAATGTGCGAAAACACTTTCTGCAATACATTGTAAATGAATAGGTACACTTAAAGGTATAAGAATAGTTACATTTTATGGTATTTAAATATTCATGATTTGAGATGACGAGAAACATTTAAAACATGAAGCCATTAATTATTTCTTGTAAGTACGTTTATAGAGCTTTATTAATAGAGGATATAGTTAGACATATTAACATATTAGTCCAGTAGTGGTTTTCCTAGGGAGGCAAAGGAGGCTGTGCCTCCCTTGAAAATAAGAGACATATATGGTTAATATTATTTAAATTATAAAATATTGTTTTCTTATATTTTTAAATATATACACTATTATAAAAGGGAAGTTAATAAAATATATATTTAAATTTTGTAATGAAGGAATTATGGAGAGTCCATGCCCAGTCTTAGTCTTTACTTTTTAAATAAGACCGTGGTGCCTATATGTAAAAGACTGCCCAGTGACCGTGCGTGACAAGGGAATACCTATGTTCTATATTATTAATATTGTTTATAGAATATACTAATAATATACTGATAATTGATATGATGTAAATTACTACGTACAATATATTAGGCTACGGATTGCTCTCCATACATCCCGGCGAGTCAACGGCGGCTTCCCACTTTCTCAGGAGGCAACCGCCGCTGCCGTTATCGATACGTTACATGTGTACATAAATTTACACACACAGACCCACATAAAATATGCAATTAGCGCATGTGCAATTCTCTAAGGAGACTGCACATAGTCGTTGCCTCCGTTGGAAAACGTCACTGCGCCTCGCGATTCACTACTAATCATTCTTTGGGAACAAATTTAATAGAATTTAGGTATTAAACATGTGTACACTATATGACACGGTACGCAACGGTTGCTAGTACAAAGTACAGGCACCGAAGCGACTGGTCTACACCGTTATCACCACCACCACGGGTAAAGACGCAATATAGTCAACTCCCCTACCAATGCCATAAAGGCCAAGGCGGGACGGAAAGATAAGTTGTGCCGGACGAGCTTCCGGTTTCGGCCGCGAGCAATCGCGGGCATCGTAGGTCGATCGCACGTCTAACAACATGAGATGTTCCGAATGTTGTCCAAAGAACTCTACTACGGCTCCACATGGACTTGACTTCGTTGGAATCACCGAGTCTACGTCCAACCGCCTAAGGTTTAGAACTTCGTTGCCGAATCTGTTCAACCGATCTGTTTGTGTGGCTCCACATCGGTGCGAGCATTCACAATCACACGACCGGCTTTCCGCGGATCAAAACCACGACAACCGCCGGAGCCGCGTCAATTGGCGTCATGTACAACTAATTAATCTTTAGATTGTTTATGATGTAAAAATTAATCCCTACCACGGATTATTGTACGTTATCACTAAATAATTTATCATCAATAGCAATTGATAATTTTATAAAATTATTATTATTAATTGATAATTGTATAATCAATAGGAAGCAAAATTGTTGCCTCCTCAAACATTTTATGCCAGAACCGCCACTGATATTACTTTAATAAACTGAATGATATCATGTCATAGAAATTGAAGTATTCCCAGTTTTATTAATATAAGTGTTTTAAGTACTAAATATTTATTTCATCAAATTGTAGTTAAAGTGAGTTTTTTTGGTTTGTGTTGATTCATTCTTACCAATAATATTTAATATTTCATTAATAATTCAAAATAAAAAAATAAAAAAAATTAAATAAAAAACAAATCGATAAATTATTATACTTAAACGTTTTAAAGGCCAAGGTAAGTAAATATTCTAATTACAACAATGAAGATATGCCGTGAATATGATAACGGTCAATATTTAAATTGTTCAAAAAAATAATATCATTTTAAATTGCACATATTTCTTGATCGAAATCTTAAATAAACGTAAAGTTTGATTGAGATTGTATGAATTATTGTTTTAAAATAATTTTAAATGTGAGTGTAAAAATAGACCATAATTAATCAACAATATTGATTAAAGTGAATTTTTGCATAAAATACAAATATAATAAATAAAAAATAAATTAATTAATAAAAAACTTAAATTTTAATCCACATACGTACATACATATGTATGATGCAAATCTACACATTGATCTCACGGAATTCGTAGTGATTTATTCAATAATCAATAAAATTATAAAATTAAAATAAAAAAAAAAAACAATTAATACAGAGGTAAAATTCGAAAATATTTAGAATGAATTTAAAAATAAATCAATTGATTGCTTAGCTTTTCTTAAGAAGAACAGACGAAAATGTCACTATTCAAAATTTACATAATAAAACAAACTTACATACACATTTTAATTACATCTGTTCTAAACTGATAGTCTTAAGCCTATATTAATGTGGGGATAGAAATGTGCTAAAACGATTTGTAAAAAACTAGTTGTGCAAACTAGTTATACCTTTATTATCTAAACCTTAGATATGGTGTAATAAAACGATCCGTGCCCATATACAACTTAAGTGTTGAATACTACGTTTACTATTATTTTTTTTTTACATTTAATACTTTTGCAATGCGTCAAGTATGTGTACACTTAAAAATATAAGTAAAGTTACATAAATTACATCTTATGATATTTAAATAGTCATAATATTAGATAACGCGATAATATTTAAAACATTAATCCATTAATTATTTATTTTACATACCTATGCAGTGTAATATAAATATGTTCAAATGAACCAATGTGTTAAATGAGAATTTAAGAATTATAGTTTTATAATTTTTTTTAATGTAAGTAGACAATAGATTATCAAAATAATTAATTTAATCGATTTCTGAAAAAAAAAAAAACTTAAATTGTAATTGTAATTGTAATTCAAGTACGTTAATATGTTTGGTGCAGATCTACACATTGATCCGAATGCTACTCGTTTAACAGAACTTAAGATCCAGCAATGAAGATCAAGAGTTCGAATTTCGGGGCCCAACTGATCGCGTTTTGTGCCTGTTTAGCGCTGTTCTTGAAGTGGACGCCGGTTGGTGCTGCTAATATCCTAGCAGTACAGCCGATCGCAGCAAAGAGCCAATGGAATGTGCTGCGGGCCGTGCTACAGGCGTTGACTGATCATGGCCACACCGTAACCGTGTTTACACCATTTCCGGATGGCGACCGAGACGGTTATACTGAAATAGACGTTTCTGGAGACTTGGAGACGAGAATTGGATTAAACGCGTCGCTGATTATGGATAGTCAATCTATGTCGACAGTAGTTAAACTTATTGTGAACATGACCCGGGCCGGTTGCAGAACTGTGTTTAAACACCAGCAAATGCAAAAAATTTTTGACTGCAAGTCACAGGTGTTCGACGTGGTAGTAGCTGGGACAGTCTCCTTGGATTATGTGTCATACGTGGCCACCGTCCTCCAAATTCCAGCCATAAACGTCATATCGTCATCGGTCGTCCTCCACTCAAAACGTTCTTTCTTTGAACACTTTCAAAATCCCACAACTACTTCCAGCTTCTTGTTCTGGCGCAGTGTTCCTAAAACTTTCGCTGACCGTTTTGCCAATTCGCTGCATTTAATTTACAGTTTGTGGTTGTTATGGCGGGAAGAACGATGGCATCGGCAAATCGAACCGCAATCTTTCGACGCTGTGGATCTGGTCAAACCGTCGTTAACTTTTACCAATACGCACTTGATCACCAAACCTTCTAGTCCGCTGTCGCCAGATGTCGTACAAATCGGTGGCATACATTTGGCCCCGCCAAGATTGATACCGAAGGTACAATAAACAATTGATTTGCAAGTTATAATTTGTTTAGATATTAACCATTTGAGGCGCGAATTAAGAATACACTGCACAACATAACCCACATGTTTTATACTGAGTACATTAAAAACAGAAAATTAAAAAAGTTATAAATGCTGGATTTATGGCGTATACTTTTATTAATGATCTACAATTTATATGCTATAAATAAGTAAATTTAATTATAACATTGTTTTTTTTTTTTTTGATGCATTCTAATCAAAAAAGAAATGGAAAGGGTAGAGTAACTGAGTAAGTAATTGTACTTTTGTAAAGTAGGAGTCGAGTTTAACATTCAGTAGATCATTCTAATAGATTAATATTATTAAAATATACCTATTTACTTTTAAAATGAAATATTAAGCGTTTATACAATTTTATACCTCAAACTTAAAAGCGATTTTCCACACGTTGAGTCAACTTAATAATTGTTGAATTAATATATTTACTTCTATGCAATTGCATTACAGGATATTTTAGAATTTATTGACGACGCTCCTCATGGTGTGATTTTCTTCACCTTAGGCTCGATGATTTTAATGTCATCGTTACCAGAAAATGTTCTAAACGTTTTTCGAGAATCCTTCTCCCAAATTCCACAGAAGGTGTTGTGGAAGTACGAAGGTGATATGAAAAACATATCGAAGAATGTGATGACACAGAAATGGTTTCCACAACGTGATATACTTTGTACGTGCCGAGATATTTAAATAATGTCATAGATTCTATAGTTTCTTACGAAAAAATATATATAATATTTTATCAAATTTATTCTACTTTTTTAAATAGTGCATCCAAATGTGAAACTGTTTATCAGTCATGGAGGCATATCTGGAATGTACGAAACTGTGGACGCTGGTGTGCCTGTACTGGGATTTCCGTTTTTCTACGACCAACCGAGAAACATTGACAACCTTGTTAACGCCGGAATGGCGATTTCTATGGACATAAATTCTGTAAATAAAGATACATTTTTAAAGGCTGTTTTAGAAATTGTCAACAATGAAACGTAAGAAGTAATTATTATGTTTTTCTAAAACAAAAATACAGAAAATATTTTCCTTGAAATTTATACAGGTATCGGAAAAACGCTAAAATCGCTTCTGAACGATTCAAAGACCGACCTATGTCACCAGCTGATTCAGTAGCTTATTGGACTGAGTACGTTATACGTCATAATGGTGCGCCACATTTAAAATCTCAAACTTTAAATCTGACGTGGTATCAATATTTCTTGGTTGATGTAATAAGCACATTTTTATTCATTGCATTAATCGTGTTGTTCATAATTTGTCGTGTCTCAAAAATGATTTGTAAATACTTTTTGATATTTGTTTATAAACGCAAAGTAAAATCTGAATAAATTGAACGCAATATATACTAATATTTAATTCAAATATAATTTAATAGATTACAATTGTCTTACTTATTTTCTAAAATATATTACACGAAATTGTTATTATATTAGATGTAACAGAGTATAACAAAAACGAACTATAACATAATTATTATTATTCAATAGTCTGTTTTTACTTATCCATATATATATATAAATAAATATATTTTATAATTAAATAATAGTTTACTTATAAATAGTTGACCATTATTATAGGGTGACCGGTCAAAATATTTTGGAAATAATATCTTTGGTCAAAGTATCTCTAAACAAAAATGTAATTTTATTAAAATTATTATTATTCAATAGTCTGTCTTTAAATATCTAAAAATAAATAAAAAATATAAAAATTGATATAATTTATGGTTAAATAATAATTTATCTATTAGTAGTTACGATTATTAGTCAGTATTTATATACATAAAATAAAAATTACAAATTTAATATTCGAAAAACATAATAGTAAAATTCATGATTATTATAGATTATATCTTTGTATACAAAAGAAAAATAAATATACAAAATATTTAAGAAATTTAAGAATATAACAGAGTTGATCTTTCTTAATAAAAACTGTCTCAGAATTCACAAAAATGTTACTGAATACTAGGGTTTGGAACATGATAAGTGATAACCTTTAAACAATTAAAAAATAATATAAAAAATGCAAATATGACTTAAAATTACAAAAAACGAATTAAAAAATTATAAATATTTGTTTAAAATTAGCAAAAATACATTATTTTTTTTTAAGAATAGTTATAATAATATTAATTACACAAAATTATTACATTGTACATTAAAGCATACTTTTTATTGTCAAAAGTATAAATGATAGCTAGTAAGCAATTGTCTTATTTTATCGAATCTTTATCTTTACCTAACTCTTATGGCGTATACAATGTAATGATATACACATTTATCATTATTTATTATTTATTTAATTTATTAATTTTAGATTTAAGAAAATAAATAGAATTATATCCGTTCAGTTATATAAACATAAATTATCAAAAAAATATATTATTATTCTTTAAACTACCTTAGACTTAAAAAATTAATAGAATAGTATTATTATAGCTGTAAAAACACAAATTTATTAGGACATATTAAAATATTAATGATTCACGATAATACACATACACATGAATGAGTAGCCGCTATTTGCAAATTCAATTACGGTCAAAAGCGGCATATTAACATCTATAAGAATTGATTCGAAAATGAATACGACACTCAGTCGCTTACCCAACGTCTTTTCAATATTTTTATCATTTTCCTATATGTTTGTTTTACAAGTGAAATAAATTTAAATAACTATATTTATATCTTTCGATTGTCAAACACATCACTTCAAACATACCTTTTTCTCTTTTTCTCTCTTGGTCTTCAGCATCTACCAAGTTAAGTCATTTAAGATATAACTCTAGATCACAAAATATTCAAAAGATAAGTGAAAAATCTTTCCTATAAATATTCTCTGTAGATTATTCCACTAGGAAATAAAAGCTCACGTACCCATCCCTCATAAAATATCTCATGAAGTTATGAGTTAAAGATCCATAACAAAATAAAAACAGCATTTAAATACAATCTCATGCAAACAAATTAATGATTCAGAATCTTAATTTCACCATCTTATTCTTTTTAACTAATTCCCTATTAATCACTTATATTATATATCTATCATATTCTTAAGTCCATACAACAACTTGTGTAAAATATTATTTTATAAAATATAAATTTAATGTAGGTTCTTATACACAATTTATGTAAAACAAAAGCTATGCGTGTAAATACGTTAACTGACAAAATCTAATTATAATTAAAATACGTTGAACTAAAAAGGAAAATAGGATTTAACAATAACAAAAAATGACTTAAAAAATAAAAAACAAAAAAAAAACCAAAAACTGCAAAATAAAGATTAATTATTTAAATTCACATGTTTATGGAATACATTTATGACTAGGAGAGCATCGTCTAGTACAATGGTTCTCAACCTTTTTTAGTTCACGGCACACTCACGCACTTAAAAAATAAATGTCCCGAAATAAAACACTGTTTTCAATATTTAACAACATTTCTCGTGGCACATATAGACAATTTTGCGGCACACTGGTTGAGAACCACTGGTCTAGTAAGTTCCAAAAAAAAAAAATGCAATATGCATCAACTACCTAGTCCTACTGATCATGATTATAAAATGTAATTCACTCACACATCTTGGTAGGTTAGAGTATTAAAACATAAACTACTAAGAAATGATCAAGTTAAAGTTGAAATTTTTTTTTTTTATGTTTGAGTATATTTTTTTTTTCAAAATAAGTCTGTTTTTAAATCAGAGAAAAAAAGTTAAAATAAAAAATAAAAAAATCAAAGGTGCAGTGATTGTAGGTCGGGCTATTTTGCCTGTATTGAAAAATTATTATTCGCCTGTATTATAGACTTGTAGCTCTTGAGTAATTTGATTGATTGTTTTATAACAAACCAAGAAATATCTATTATGTTTGTACTTGTTTTGAATTAAACTTATTAAAGTTTGGTTATATCTTTTATCAGTTAAAAAAAAAAAAAATAAATACTATTTGTGATTATTATAAGTAGTTTGATTGAATTGTATAAAAATTATAGCTATAGATACATATTTCTATAGTAAAAAGTATAAATACGAGTATATAGTTATATAATTTATGGTGGATTAATTCATAAATATTAAACATTGAATTTTGTATAAAAAATAATAGATAATTATGTGACAATTAAGTGGTCTTATCTTCAATAAATTTTTTCATGACATTGAAAATACTAGGTGTACCTAGTAAAATGAATATAAATTAAGAATTATAAGTGAAAAATAAAATAATCGTTTAAGCAATTACGGTTTTATAAATTAATCTATATGAACTTCTTTTTCATCAGATGCACGTGTTGGATGGTTGGTAAGTAGAATAATCGTGTTAAATGATCTTATATTTTAAAATATGATAATTTTTCAATATTCTTCTATAATATTAATATATAAATGTATGGTTGTGACAATCTCTTAACCAATTAATAAAGTAATAATTATATTTTAGCAAATAATTTTATTAAGAAGGACTAATTTTTGAATTGATTTATTATGACATATATGGAAGTATAGTAAAATATAAGTATAATATATTATATTGCCCTATAATTAACTATTATAAATCTAAATAAATAAGAAATTATAAAAAGGTCAATCGTAAAAATAATTATTATTATTCAAACTTATATTAGTTCTTAAGTCAATAAATGACAATTATTTATCAACAATGTACTTACGTACATATATATATATATATATATATATATATATATATATATTGCATATTTAAATAGGGTTGTGTGATTATCTAGGTAATATTTTATTAAAATTTAAATGTCTGTAATTTTAAGATTATTCAACTTTATTGAATTATATTTAAAGTAAAGTAAAAGAATATTAAATTATTTTGTTAATGTTTTATAAGTATTTTATTTGTATACTTAATACACAATAAATATTAATGATTTATATAATAACACATTAGCTATTGATTAAAAAAAAAATAAAAATAAAAATAAATTCATTCAGAATTTAGAAATGTTCAATAGAAAAACTATCATTTCTTAACTAATATTTGAACACGCTGTGAAATATTATGATTATATAGGTCAATCGATTTTAATATAGACACAATTAGTATTATCATAAAAGTAAAGTTTGTATTATAGTTGTATTAACAATAAATATGTTATTATAAATTTATGTATATTGGTTTCCGTCTTAGTATTATTATAGATATTTTATTAAATTAATGAATCTTTAATATTACACGTGTAAGTAGAACGAGTAATCTTTGATGAGAAATACATCTTTAAGTATTGTAATTTAAGGTAAAATATATTTTAGTAGAGTTTATGTCTTGAATAATACTTATAATAATAATAAAAAGAATAAAAGTAATTTTCTTTTTGTTAAAAAATATTTTTTTATTAATTCTTAATTAGTTAAATTGATTGTCGAAATAGATAAACTTTTTTTAATAGTTTAAAAAGTTATCTATCAGTTTGATATAAAAATGTTTTTTTATAATTGTTAGTTTAAGAGTATTATAAATAATATTATATTAAAATAAATATGGTTGTCAGTAAAAAATTATCTAATATTATAATAATAGTAATAATATTATAATTTTAGTTATGTTCCTTGATAAAATAATATTATTTGTAGTTGGACATAAAATGTGTTATATGTGATCTGATATTGATTGAAAGAGTTAAGTTGATATTTTTTCCATTATAATTTTAAATTTTACGAGTTAAATTTATTATTTATTTATTTTAACTTCTAACATAACACAATCTGAGTTAATTTTTTTTTTTCATAAACTTAATCACCTTTGTTGATAATAATAATAATGTTGTTGCTATATTTGTGTCTATATATTGTATTACAGTCTCAAAATAAACCAAAATACGAAAATAAAATATGTCCAGTTACGAGACAATATTGGTTGCATTTTGTGCGTGTTTCGCAACCTTCCATTGGTCGTCGGTCGGTGCAGCGAACATTTTGGCCATCCAGCCACTTCCTGGCAAGAGTCACTGGAACGTGATGAGGGCGGTATTGAGGGCGTTTACTGACCGCGGTCATAACGTGACCGTATTTACGCCGTTCATAGACGGCGACAGAGATGGTTATACAGAAGTGGATATATCCGAGCAAATTAAACCGGTGCTTGGCATAGACGCGAATTATATGATAAAAAACTTCGGTTCCATGCATAATGGAATGCCACATATGCTTAAACATACCCGACTGAATTGCGATATGATCTATGGACATCGACGGATGGTAGACATCTTGGAGAGGTCTGGGACTCGAGAATTCGACTTGGTCGTCACCGAGCCATTGGTATCCGAGTGCGTGGCGTACGTGGCTACCGTGCTCTGCGTGCCCATGATATATGTTGTTCCGTTTCCGGTCGTCACGTACTTGGAACGTTCGTTGACCGGCCACATCATAAATCCGGCGACTGTAGGGCATATCATGTCCCGTCACGGCACTCCCAAAACATTTGCGGAACGTTTAGGTAACGTGGTGGTGACGGTACATTGTTCGATACTTATGTGGTATACTGAGTGGCAGCAACGGTGGGCCCATTTGCGACCATACGACACCGTGGACCTGATCAAACCGTCGGTGATTTTCATCAACTCGTATTTCATCACCGAATCGGCACGGCCACTGACGCCGGAAGTCGTCCAGATTGGCGGAATTCATCTAGCACCTCCCGAACCTTTACCGAAGGTAATTTAAAGTATACAACAAAATGTTAGGCCTTTAAGCTTAAGTACTTCAGAGTAAATTTTATATTGTTAGCTTTGAGTTCTATGACCAGCTGCGGCCTTGATGCTGCTCATTTTTATCATATATATATATTTAAATTAATGTTATCAAATGTATTTGTCTTACATAATATATACTAGGTGTAAAGAATAATTGAATAAAAGTCGATGCCTGATAATAAATCTATTCGCTAATCAGCATAATATTAAATATAATAACTACTAATTGGTATTGTTTATCTGCTTTGTTTTTGTATCCACATTGTTGACTCAATTTTACTAAGATATAATATTCCGAAATCTATATTTAGCAGTTTTAATTTTATATTATTAATTTTAATATTAGACTGAATTAACTGATAATAATACTTAAAAGTATGAACATAACTTGTGTTCCCCTTCGATATTTTATTAAATTTTTATAATTTACATGCACACGATCAACGCAATTCATATGAACGATTATCAAACACTTTGATTTGTTCGGAAGATTGTTTTTTCCTATTTGTTATTCGACTTTGGGCGATATTTTTGTACAACTAGTTCATATTTTATTCACAGGAGATTTTAGAATTCATTGACGATGCACCTCATGGAGTGATATGCTTGTCATTCGGCTCTGTGGTTCTAATGTCGTCGTTACCGGAAACCGTTCAGCGCGCATTTCGAAATGCACTCGATAAGGTTCCGCAAAAGGTGTTGTGGAAATATGAAGGAGAAATGAAAGATAAACCGAAGAATGTGATGACGTTGAAATGGTTTCCGCAACGTCATATACTTTGTATGCACCGTTATATTGAATTAATGACATGTAGTTTTAAACTAGACTATTACCTATAAATGTTATTTAATCCGACTTCATTAATATGCAGTGCATCCTAATGTAAAACTGTTTATCAGTCATGGAGGTATATCCGGAGTATACGAATCCGTGGATGCTGGTGTGCCTATACTCGGTTTCTCTTTTTTCAATGATCAACCGAGAAATATTGACAATTTGGTTGACGCGGGGATGGCGATCAGTATGGATATTTTATCTGTTACGGAAGATAAGCTGTTGAATGCCATTTTGGAGATTGTTAACAACGATAGGTGAGCAATTTTAAATTATTCAATAAAATGTAAGAATAATATCAACTACTTTATGTATGTCTGCCAACAGATACAAGAAGAACGCTAAAATCGCTTCTCAACGGTTCAAAGACCGACCTATGTCACCCGCTGATTCAGCAGTTTATTGGGCTGAGTACGTTTTACGTCATAATGGAGCGCCACATTTAAAATCTCAAGCTCTAAATCTGACGTGGTATCAATATTTCTTACTTGATGTAATTAGCACATTTTTATTCATTACGTTTATCATTTTGTTTATAATCTTTTATATTCTAAAATTTATCTGTAACTACTTTTATACATTTTTCCATGATGTCAAACATAAACGCGAATAAAACAAAATGAAACTTTCAACTAATAGATAATAAATATTTTAATTTTTCAAAGCAGTGTATAGACATGTCAAACAATTTAACCGTTGTATTTTTTATGTGCTATGCTTAGTTGTAATCGCTGTTATTATTATTGTTGTTATTTTTCCTCTAAATCTTTTGAATATTATAGTAAAATATATGATTCAATAAGATGGTGCATTGTGATTTATTATACTCAGTTAATTTTTAATAGTGACTCATCTGAATTTTTAATATATATTTGGTGGAATATTGTTTTTAATTTAACTATGTGAGGATAGATCAATTAGCGTATTTTGACATAATTGGATGATTGTTATTTAATTATTAATGGATTAAATTTTACTTTTTCTTGTTTATGTGGACGTATATTCAGAAAAATTAAGTGGAAAAAATGTGGCAAGAATAACATGAAAATAATAATTATGACAAATTGAAATAAATAATCAAATAGTGTATACTTTTAGTTTTTTTTTTTATTGATAATATTTACTGTTCGACGTTGACTTGGTACAATAAGCGCCAGCTACAGCGGGCTGACCCACGATTGTACGATGCCGACATCGTTGATTTGGCAAAATCGTCTATGATTTTCAAGAAACACGCACTTTATCACCGAACCGGCCGATTTCCTGACTTCAGATGTCGTCTAAATTGGTGACATTATCTGACACTTTCTGAACTAATTATTAAAGATAATTACGTTAACGCTATTATTGCATGTGGAGTTACAATTTCCGCAGTTATGTAAGCTACAATCAGTACCGGATTTAATTACTGTGCCGCTGTAAGCACAAAAAAAATGTCTGCCTTTTTAGGTATAAAAATAAATTATTTTATTTTATACTTTGATAAGAACTTTTGTTAATATTGAAATCATAAGATTATAATATAGTATTGGAATTATAAGAATTAGGTACCTATATTGATAAAAGGTACATATATTAACATTTTCCTCAAATATTTAAGTTACAAATATGAAATAAAAATATAGTATTAATATATGACCCATGTATTATAATATAATATGTATGGTACAAAAAAAATATATATTAAAATGTGTACTAATGAAAAATAAAAACTTTACTGAGGATTGTGGAATAATACATTTTTTAAGAACTTTAATAATGTAAATTTAAAAAAATTATTAATTTACATACTTAATGGCTTTCGGCGTTATGACTACATCATGAAAATCAATTTTGTTTACTTATTCTGTCTCTATTATTAATAAACTCAATGATTTCAATCTATTTTCATCCATGTTCAACCTTAAATAGTTCATAGTTTTTACGTCAATTTTCTTTAATATTTTGATTTTAAAGTGTAATATGTCATTTTTAAATTAAGATATTTCACCTACTCATATATTGCTAATCATTCATACTATAAAAAATTATAATTTATCAACTCATTTTAATATTAATACTGATAACACAAATTTGGAACTATTGAACACATATTTACTATATTTTAGTAATTTTAGTTTGTATGTTAATTTAATATATTGGCTTCAGCCTATAAGTTCAACAGCAATACGATACGTATGGGTGTGTTTAGTACTCCATGAAAGAACACATTATATATTAATACATAATATATAATATTTTAATGTGTATTTAATAAATATATTTTCTGTGTTTAAAATATTTATGATAGAAAATGTTTTTTTACATTGACAGTATTGGATTGTAATAATGATGTAACATGACACTAGGTACACTTCTAACTGCTGACTGATACAATAATATACTTATACACAATTAAGTGTAAGGCCTTTGCCAAAATGTAAGAAAAACAGTTTATTGTATACATTATAATATTATACATCAACAGATAACCGACTACCGAACTCCATAATGCTACAATATAGTCATCTACCATTTTAAAACTTTTAAGATATATATTTTGTAAGTATCAATTGTTACAAGTATTTGGTAGGCAATGTAATAATAATAATAATTGTCATGGAGTTCAAGTTATTTAAATATATTCCAGATTCTTTATCTCTATCTATCCCCAACTATGGTAATTATATCCACAGGATCCCAAAATTTTCACTGGATATCCTGTATTTAACTGGCCGTTCTTCCAACTACGTTACAGTATAATACCGAAGTGATAAAGTATACAATTTTGTCAGTAGATCGTGCCACATGAATTAAGATTAATTTGAAACCATTATTTGATAGAAGAAAAAAACCTATGTCTTTAACTTGGGTTATTCAAAACATAGTTAATATAGGACTGAGATTTCGATGGATTTCATTTTCTTTTCCAAAACTAACTAGCTACGTAATGTCATTTTTATAACATAAATTTTTTTATTTATTTTTAAATCATTATAAGCAGTTTTTATTTTTTATTTTTTTAACAATTTTAAGGTCAATTTTTTTTTATTTTTTTTTATTTTTTAAATAATTAGAAAAATTTGAAACTAAAATTTAGTTTTATGATTTTTATTTGAAAAAGTAAGTTTGTAATGTATTAATAAGGATTTACTTAATTGAATGAGTTCTTATAACACGAAAAATAAAAACAAATAACCTAGTCAAATATTATTAATCGTAATTTTCGTAGTGATAGAAAATTAAATGAAAATAATAATGTTTAGTTTATATTAAAATTCTTTGCAATAATTAAAATTATGTAGTACTACAAATATTTTTTTTAAATTTAAATATAAATATCTTTAGGTTTAAACTTATTTAATATATATAATAAAAAAAAAAGAAAAATGCTATTAGATGTTATAGATAATATGTACTACTTACATTATATTGAATATCAAGAATATATAATATAAAAGCATATTTTATTTCATAACTTTTTTTTTGGTTTTAGTTTTAATTTTAAGTGTGATATGTGTATCTTTAAATTGTATTATTTCATATACTCATATTTCGTTTAAGTTAAAATATTAAAAATACCAATTACATTCTTACTATTAAAATCCACAATAGGTAAAATCACTCTAATATTAAAACTAATACACGAAATTGGAATTTCTAGACAAAAATTTACTATGTTGTTTGTTGTACGTTTATAGACGATATGTGGGTGTGACACTGTGACGTCCTCTTAAATGACACGCACCTGTAACATATTATAATGTACATTCGATAAATATATTTTTGTATTTAACTTGTTTATAGTATTATTTTGTTATAATAATACCTAAGTTATATTGGTAGAATATAATTTTTTTAATAGATCATGTTATATAATTATTAATCAATTTGAAATTATTTTTGTGACGGAAGAATAAAAAATTCCATCTCGTTAACTTTGATTATATTTTCTAAATAACTAATGTCTAAGTAATAATATCATATTTAGTGACGTAACTAAGATTTAGAGATAGAATTTTCGGGACTTTTACATTCTTAATCATTATTATTGATTTAGTGAGCAATGTAATTTGTAAAATGTGAAGTTATATACCTACGTAGTTTTCAAAGTAATTCAACAAACTAAAAGATTAATGATTTTACAAGTAATATTTTATTATTTCTTAATATAATTAAACATTAAAATTTTTTTTTTATTTATATTGAAATATTACGGATGAGTTCTATTGCATTTTGATACATGTTCTAAGTACATACCTAGTCCAGCATCTTTGCACTTTATATGTTGTGTTAAATCATTATTTTTTAGTATACACAAATATTATTCAATTTTGGTTGGTATTTTCAGTTATAGTAATTATGTGTTCTCAGGGAACTCAGAATAGGCTGATCTTATTATTTTTTTTTTTGTACCATAGTTTTAAGGCTAATATCCAATACTCAATAGATATAAGAAAACAGAAGGAAATTAATAAACTAGAAATTTATAATTTGGAAATTCAGAAATGTCAAAAAAAAAAAAAAAATTGAATAGTTACGTATGAAAATAATTATCGAGTGTATTTAACAAAAGGTATTTATTATCTTGATATCGAATCAAAAGTAGGTAACCACTATTGTTTATGCATAAGATATAATAATATATATATATTTATTTAATATTTAATATTTATAGGTCCTATGTTTAATAACTATTATATAATAAAATAAAAAATTAAACACGAAATGTTTTAATAGTTTTTAATGTATTTTGTACAACTCAAAGGTATATATATTTTGAACGAATAAATAGACCTACATTGTATAAATATTTATATATATATATATTTAAGCTCACGTGATCTATGATAAAAGTAAAAGTTATTTAAACTGTCCAAAAATGACGAGGATATACATATTATAATGTCTGAATTTTTCACGTTGCTTGAATTATAATCAAAATTCAACTATAACATATGTATTTAGTATGAAAGTATGTTCGATCAGTAAATATAATTATTATTATAGCACGTCAACCCATATCCGATATCTTCATTCTTCCGCATTGGAATAATCACTGACAGTTTGTGATGGCGAGGCGTACTCAAATAATAATAAACGATAAAACGAGACTCTGATAATAGATATAACAATAATTAGGCTTAGATAGTTAGACGATTACTTACATTAAGGGCTGGCAACTCTACGCTTATTAATACGTACATATACATAAGAGAGTAACAGAGTACATCACATTATGCTTAATAATACGCATAAAAAAGTATCTACGTGTAATCACACAAAGCTGATAGCAATATATTATTATCATAACATGGGTAAATACAGTATCCTGTATTATTTTTTTTATCAAACAGCCTTCATTACTTCAAAATGTAGGTACTAACATTTTTGAAAATATTATTTTCACTTAATTTCTATTCGAAATAAAATAAATTTTTTTTTTTAAGTTTCTCAGTTTTTTGAATGATAATATACATTTTTAATTTTATTGGAGTAAAATATTTATCGGAGTATTTCAATATATAATAACCAAAATTTGGATGATTAGTTTATGAATAAAAAGTATTTAAAATTGTGGTTAAAAGAGCAGAGTGGTACGGGGATATCCTGCAAAATGTTACAAAAGGTACTTATAATTCATAAACAACTCGTTCGAATTTCGATTTTTATACATAGAAATATTCCGAAAAATATCTTGCTTTCAAATATTAAATTAAAAATGTATGTCATCATTGAAAAAAAAAAAATAAAAAACTTTAAAAAATATTTAAAAATTTTATTAAATTAAGTGAAAAAAATACTTTCTAAAAAATAATACATTTTGAGATAATGAGTGTTATTCAACAAATTAATTACTAATATAGTACTTAGTTTATTTTTTTTTCATCATGAACTATGGCTGAATAATTGTATATAAACAGACATTTTAATTTCAATAACAAATTTTTTTTTAAGGTAATCAAATAGTCTATATTTTTACATAATCTGATATCATATTTATTATTAAATATTGAAAAATCAATAAAGTGATTATTGCTACTTATTTATTTTAAATAATTACAGTTAAAAGTATTTAATCTTTATAAACCTTAAAGATTAGTTTATCATACCATTTATTTTTCTTTTGTTACTAAAATTTGGCTAATATTATGAATATAATGATATATAATAGACACTAATATTTTTAAATAAATGTACGACGGTTCCTGCTTTAGTTTATTTTGATCGTTAACCGAGCAAGTGAATTTCTAATATTGCATAGGTAAATAATGGGTTATGGATTAATATCTAATGAAATATCATATATTTTAAATTTTCATAATACGCTGTAAATACTAACCATACAATTAAAAAAATTAAATACATTTAAATATATTAAGCGTACTGTAAAAGTGTTAAGCCTGCAGACACGAATAACTAAAAAATTCGATTTAGAGATGTTTTTTTTCATTATGATTTCGTTTGTAAAATTAAAATTAACAACATAGATGCATAAAGGATATACTACATGTTATACATTTATATTTAAAAATTGGAATCATAATTAAGATTAAATTTTATTTGATTTATTTAATGTTAATTGGTTATAGACAGCGTGGATGTATTGTGTATTTTAGATCATTTTTAAAATAATTTAAATAATAATTATAAAATATGATTTATTATCTTATTTATCTTTTTGTGTAATAAATTGTTAAAAAAGATTGATAACAGTTCCTATTTTTTATTATACAAAACATAAATAAAAGCTAATTTAATTATGTAAATCAAAATGTTTTGTACATATTTTCTTGTCACAAAATAATTAGGCGTTAATTAAATAAAAAAAAAAAAATAATAATAAATATATTGTGTATTGAGTATTGCTGATTTAGTCCAATCAATAATAATAAGCGTGTTTTTTCGCAGATAACTACAGTAGCTGGTTAGTGCGGGGGGGGGAACTATGTTGGATTTATTGATGTTGCAGTTAATAATCGCATTTTGCGTGTGTCCTACACTATTTCTGCAGTGAACGTTGGCCGACGATGCGAACAACGTCTTGATTCTTAAAATTCGAACCAGAGTCTTAACGGAACATGATGCATGTCACACGTGTACCTACTAAGAACGCTGACAACGATGGATGGTGGAAATCTTGGACCGTGCAGTGACGACGCGCGGCAATCGACTTTGTCGTAATCGACCCAAATTGGTATCCGAGTGCGTGGCGTGCATGACCACAAATGGCGTAACTATAAATTTGGGTCCCCGGGGTAGTATAAAGTGTTGGCTTCCATATATTTATAATACCAAAGTTAAAAAAAAAATAGCCACTTTATTGCTGTATAGTAGGTAGGTATTACAATTTTTAAACAATAATGTGTTAAAAAAAGTGTTTCCAAACTTTTTAAACATACGGTTATAACAAACATTATAACTTAAAAGTTAAACTTACTTGTTCTATGCAAGTTGTCTAGACGATTCGACAATCAAATTTAAAATGGCGTGTAGATGAACAAAACGAGAAATAGACGATGTTATTATTAATATCACGACAATAATAATAATCGTCGTACGATTACCATTAGTGATGAGTGGCATAGATTAAATATAATAGTATATTTATTCTATGTTAGTGGATACTGGACAGTATGTGTACGAGTGGTACGATGATTATTATTTTTATCGCATAATAATTCAAGATTCTATATACGCATCGTGATATTAATATGAAAATAAACATCGTCTGTTTTCCAATAATAGGCTATCGCTGTTTTGCACTTTTTTCAATCCTAATAAATAATAACAGTGCATGTCTCGTGAATTTTAAAATAAAATTCATATGTTTGTACATCATTTTTTATAATATAAATTGTATGTACGAGGGTCGAAGGCCCACCAAGTCCAAGGCTCCGGGGCATTGCCGTGCCTTGCCATCCCGTAGTTACGCCACTGGTGGCCACTGTGCTCCGCGTGTCCATGTCGTTAGAGTTCCGGCCGCCGGTGATAACGCACCTGGAATACTTTTCGACCGGAAACGTACCGAATCCGGTAACATCCGCGGCCACCACGCGTTGTCCGGACGAAGCGTGCCCTAAACGTTTGTCGAGCGTTTCGCCAACGCAACGTTGACGGTGTGCTGCTGTATGACGTTGTACGAGGTACGCCGTGACGTATCGACCCGTAATCGTACTACGCCGTTGTCCTAGTCAGACCGTCGTTGATTTGTACGCATTTCACCAACGAACCAGCTAAGACGTTGACACCAAAAGTCGTCAAATCAGCGGTATACATTTGACCACGCCCAGGTTAGGTTAGGATATGTGTTAAAAAAACACATATACAGTTTTAGGTATTGTCTTTAATTAGACATATTATATTGTTGTTTCCGTTTTTTAAAGTACGTAATATCACAAATTTAATTTTAGAGTTTTTTAATGTCTTATGTAGTTAAGTGGAATAATAATTGAGTAAATATAATTTAAAAATGGTCATAACTCACTAGAAAATTATAACATCAAAAAAAACACTCCAACGAATACACAAAATATTGTCACCACTCACCTCCTTTAAGTTTGATAAAAGTTAATTAACATTAGTGTTAAAACTTTACCAGTTAAACTGAACTACTGAACGTAAATGAGCTGTTGCATACTTATAAGTCCTCATAATTTATTATGTTATGTTATTTGAAATATGGTTTTTGAAAACTTACTGTGTACTTTTTTAGATAGCCAGTTTAATTTTTAATAGAACATCTTTATATTCATTAACAATGCACCTCATGTAGTTTTATCTATTCCACGTTCGGTTCTGTTGGTTTAATATATTCGTTATCGGTAAAGGAATTCAATTCATTACAAGAGGCACTCACTCAGGTTCTACAAAATTTTTTCTGAAAATACGAAAGTGAAATGAGGACAAACTGAAGAATGTAATGACACGGAAATAGTTTCTTAAAAAGAACATATTTAGTGAAAATCAAGATATTAAAACTATAATACCTACCTATCATAATAATGATACTATGATAAACTGTAACTGTTATAAGCCAGGTAAAAGAATTATAAAATGTAAGATGTAGTTTGATTCGAATTAATTGTTTAGTGAATTTAAAATTGAAACTGTTTATCAGTCGTAAAGACATATCAGGAGTGTATGAAGGTGGTGTTCCGGACCTAGAATTCTCGTTTTTCTATGACTAACCGAGAATCAATGATAATAATAATTTGGTTAATGCCGGAATAGTGATATTTGTGGACTCGTGTTCTATTACCAAATATATGTTTTAAAATTTTGAATAAAACTAAAAAATGACACTGCTTACTACCATTTGTTGACAGGTATCAAAAAATGCTAAAATTGCTTCTAAATGGCTTAAACATTGACCTAATCTATGTAATCTGCTAAATCTGTGGTTTACTGAACCGAGTATGTTTTACGTCATGAAAATTATGTAAGAATATAATTTTAAATATTTCTTCTGTGACATTGAAAAACTTAATAAAATAAAATAAAACAAATAATGAAGGGTCTATAGTATTTGGCTCTTCTATCCTCTTATTGATACTTAATTAAGGTTCATTAATTCGTTTGATTATTATAAGATATTTATTGTCTATATTCATTATTATAGTATTTTACAGCAAATATATGAAAGAATTTTTAATTTAATTACCTGGAAATGGATCGATTTGCTTATTTTAAAAATTTGACGTAGATTTTAATATATAATATCAACTAAATGTACTGCGCGTATTACTCGGCGTTGTCTGAGGATAAATGAGATTTGCGCTAAATGGCAATAAATAGCTTTTTTTAATTTACCGAATGAATTGTAAGTTAAATTAAACAAATGCGAGATGTAGTTATGGTTTTAATATTATTAATAGCAGTTAAGCCACTCTGAAATAATTGATTCAATTTATTACTAATCTTTTTTTCTTCCAATCATTAAAGTTTGTCGAGTAATTGTTGATCCTTTAAGCTTCAACCATACGATTTGCCTTTTATTTATAGGTAATATATTTCACTTGTGGTTTTATCCAAATACTCTTGCGATCCCAATTTATATGTGTACAAAATTTGGTGCCAGTTGGTTAAAAACAGTGGATTAACAAATGCGTTGTTTGAATGTTATTTATAATATCTATATTAAGGATATTAACATATTATCTATTATTTACGTTTTGTTTATTAAAATATTTTTGGTTAATATCGGTTATCTTATTTATTAAAATAAATGGAATTAATAACGGTCAAGTCATTCAGAAATTATAAAATCATAATAGATGGACAAAAGAATTATATAAATGTATCAAAATATAAACATTGTAAATCTATGTAATACATTTTTAAAAATTTAGGTTTTAGTAATATAAATTTTAAGTATTTTATATGTCTTAAATACCTTTAGGTGGGTAAATATTTTAAATTTTACATTAAATTATATCTATTGATTATTAGAACGTAAATTAAATAGATATAAAACGTATAATCGGAAATTATAATAATAAAATATTCTACAGTAAACGAATTTATCTTTTATTCCATAAAATCATAAACACATTTTATGACCGTATAAAAAAAGTAATAATTGTGTAATTAATAATATGTATAAATTAATATTTTATCCAAATAAAAAAAAATATATATGTACAAAAAATTTATTGCATTTAAATTTAAAACGTTTAAAGAATAAGAGTAGGCCGATGTACCTACTGTAGTGCAATAAAATAATACGATATGGCCCCGGACAATGTTGAGTTTGTTACAATTATTATTTCTATTATTACTTACTATTGTATTAAAACGATACAAAATGAAGCAATGGATGGACTATAATTGTTTTGGACAATAACATTTTACTTCCGTAACACGAATAATTAATGCAACAAAAGAATGAATATTATAAAGATACTTCCGATATCGCAGCAGGAATAATTTTATACATTAACAGTGATTTCCGGTCTAAAAGACATTATATATCCTAATTAAACATATAATTCTGACAGATCTTGTAAACATAAAAAAATAATATTATCTTATGTAGACTTGAATTATTTATGACACAGTTCTGAACCACAAACTTTTTAACACAACACGTATTTATAATTATGTAGATACCTCTATTTATAAGGCTTAATTCATTTTTGTTTGTCCGTAAAATGTGTAATTTATTTTATGTAAAAAAAATAACAAGTATTATTATTCAAATTGGAAAGTAATGTTTTGATTAAATAATTATGTTTTTAGAAATCGAGTTGAGCAATAGACATATACCTATGAACTCTTATAATACCATTAAGTATTCACCGAAGTCTAAAAACAATAATTTCGTACTTACTAAAAAGCGTACCAAACCTATGATCGAAGTTAAGCAGTTGTTGTTTATAAAATTCTAATTGAAAACTTTAATAATAAATCAATAAAACATCGTATTTATAAATGCTTATCAATTTCCGCCCCTAAAAGGAAATAAAACGAACTGAATTTTATATCTGCTATGATTAAAATTACGTGAATTTACTTAGCTATCAGTCTCTTGTTTTTATAGCATAGATATTTAAATATCATATTTTTATATCTGTTCGTACTATTAAAATTAAAATTACATTTTCAATTAATTTTATGCATATTTTGTTTCTTTCAAAATTATTATTTCAGCTATAATATAATAAATATGATCAGACAAAAAGTTTAAATAAAGCTTAAATATATTCCTATGGGGTATAATAATTATCCTCTTAATAAGCTTAAATACTTTACAGTTTGTTAATCAAATAAGAGTTTAAGACACTCAAGACATTTATTGAAGTAATTAATCCAACAAGTATTCGATAAAATCTATAACAATTTAATAATTATAATGTAGTAAAAATATTTAATACGGCTAATTACTGGTCTAGCACACTTATCAAAAACCATTCAAGTAGGTAAGTATGTGTCATAGTACCAATTTTAAGACATCCGAAAGATACTTAGTCAAACGAAAATTTTTTTAAATTTGCAGTTCAAAGTTTTGAAAAAGTAATACGTTCATAATAATAAATAACTGTGTGTGTTTATACTGAGTTGTATTTATTTTCATTACCCAAGGAGTTTTTTTTTTACTCGAGAACATTTTAATATGAAAGATCTTAATTTGCAAAAAAATTAAAAATGAGAATGATTTTAAATGGGATAAAAATATTTAGATTAAACATAATGAATTGTACGACTATTCAGACTATATTATGAAGACAAGAAAATTTAATTACATTTTTTATAAACTAAAATAATAATGTAATAGAAAATAGAAAAACTTGAACTTATATCAAATGTTTAATATTAAATTACAAAAATGGAAATACATGCTATAATGTATGTTTTAAATTTGAATTCAATAGTTAATGATAAATCATTGAACACAAAAAGAATTCTGAGTGAAGAGTGAAGACAGATTGTCAGTTATTATAATAAATATATTTTATGATATATCATGTATTTATATCACTATTAAAGTAAGAATATGGTAAGTTGAACTTTTTTTTTGTCGAAAACATGCATTTAAAAGTTCCATTGTGTTCAATAAGGAAAAATATTTGCTAAATGTTTCAAAAATGTTTACGAAATTACGAATAATATTTTTAAATTACAACAAAATAATTAAAATTTTTGTTTTTAGTTTACGTATATAATTTTGTTCAAAAATTATTATAAGAAACAATTATACATACATATATTTATATTTTGATAACACCATTAGTACATAATATGATTATTCTCATAACTTCTTTATTTTCAGTTATGAAAATTGAACATCTTGTATATTTTTAACTATAGAATTTTAGCGGTATTGACGAATAACGTCAAAATATTAAAAACTTCAGATACCTATTCATAAAATATATTTGTGAATTTACTCTGAACTTTATTAATTTGAACTATAACTTTATGAGACTAATTATAAACGCTTATAAAAAAATGTTGCGACTATATATAACTATATATTTTCAATATTTGTAACTGTTAATAAAAAAAACTCATGAAAACTTATGAGGAATCTTGTATTCAATTTTTAAGCTTTTTATCGAACAAACATTTTTTAATAAAATTTATAGAAAAAAAAAATGAACTGATAAAAGATTGTTGGCCCTCGGCATAAATCTTTTTTTTTTTAATAATTTTTTGAGGAAAGGTATATTAAGAGAACTTCAAAATTATTTTCGAAAATAAATGGAATGTTATACACAAAAAAAAAAAATTTACAGATGTTATTATTTATTAGAATATATCATAAAAAACGCGCTTCTGTCCTCCTCCATGTACATTTAATCTTGAAAAGAAATAGGTGTCGTGCAAATTTCAAATCTAAGCTTTAATTTTTATAAAATGAAATGCTAAATATTTAAAAAAAAATTACAAGACGTAAAACCTTACTATTAAGGAGAATGGCTGGTGAGACTTATTTCTATTTCTATTTTATTTTTTTATTTTTCTTGAGAAAAAATTGTTATTACATTTTTAAATTAGGCTCGGTTATTGATAGAAATAATATCTTAAATATTCATCAAAAAAAATAAATTTACATACGTGTGTACTGTGTGTAATAATAATAATAATGGGTAAGAGATAACAATATAATATTATTTAGTGTTGCGTGAAAACAAAAACATTAATTTTTTTTCCCCCGTAAGATTTAAGGCAAAGACATTTGTCCATATTTTTAAGTCACATTTATTTTTCGAGACCATACTATAGCTATTTATTATGCAGAATTTCAAATAATAAAGAGGAGACAAAGCCGAATATAAAGGTTATTATATAGGAAACGAGTTTTATTTTACAACTATATAATACAATATTATATATCCATACGTATATGATAAGGTTTTTATTATCTCGCATACGATCATACAATATAATATAAAGTATATACTTATAAATGCGGCAGTGACTTGAACAGAGCTTACAGTTCTCGCGATGTATATAACATTAAAGTGTGGGCGGCCTAGTGCGTATTCGATTTTTGACAATACACTGTTGTCGATGGTGTACTATATATACAGCCATTAAACCCCGATGCACACACACACACACATATATATATATATTATACGATATTGTGTACAGTGCACTTTCGCCCACACGATATATTATTATATTCACTTTACCTGTATCACGGCCGTATATATTATATGTACTACAACAATACCAGTATATAATATCAAAAGCCTTGTTTGCCGATGCCGGATTGTAGGTCGGTAGGACAATGACAATGAAAAAGAAAAAGGGATCGTTAACGTCGGATTTAGTTTCGGTAAAAACGCGTGGGTCAAATGCCAAAATCTCTTCAAGTGTGTGCGAGTATATTATGTCTAAATATATTTATTTATATATTATCTTGTAGACACTGATGAAATTCGAATAAAGTTATTATTTCGAGAAAAGCTTATTAAAGATTGTTCGTTGGTTGGTTATACTGAGGCTCTATAGTTATATAGGAGTTAATATGCGTCAACAAAATTTATAATAGGAACATTTAAAAATGATGACAAATATGCGAAAAAGTGTTAATTTATAGCTATTATAGTATGGGCTATGGAATTTGCATATTTTTGAATAATGATTTAAAACATGGCTAGTGACATGGAAATATGTTTTATAATATAGCCGGAGAAAAAGATTGCTTACTATATTTTTTTCCTTTTTAATTTAATGGCATCTACTTAATTTTTTTTTACAACCGTAAATGATTTATTTATAAATACAGCATATTTTACATTCATTTTTTATTCATACTTGATACTTCATTTTTCTTTTAGGTAGTAAACATAAAATAATTAAAATGTATTTAAAAAAGCTAATATAGAAATAGTAGTATCAGAACTATAGCATAATACGTATAGCTGGTTTTAATATACTATTTTTCGTGAAACGATGGATCAATTTATTGGTGGATAACCACAATATATAATTTTAACGATAATGGTGGTTGAAATTCATTCAGTTATCAGTTAATAGTTTTTCAATTTCAAAATCTATTGAAGATATGTTGTGAACATGCGAGTATTACGATTCTCTCTTTGGCACGATAAACAAGTTCAATGTATTTAAGTATATTATTCAACGACAGTATCACTTTGTATACCTTTAATCTATATGTATATTATAAATCTTTGATGTTTGTAATCATCATCTCCTATACATCGATTTATCATGTTCAGACATCAATATTGTTGTATGACAATATAGTTGAATGTTTTTCACCACATAATCTTTTTCTTGGCTTTTGGTCATGAATATACATCGCTATTGCATATTAATCGACACATCTGGAGGTTTTAGAATATAAAATTTCTTGTTTCACTATTCCCGATTACCATATATGCTCGTGTCTTATCAATCCCAGCGGTGAAGCATCGTTGAAGATAATGAGAAAACGTCTATCACTTAACATATTATGGGTACCCTCTCGGTTCTAAAACTATTGTCTCTTAAAATTCCGGAAAAATTCTCTCCGTCGACTCAAAATGAAATCACCACCTGATCTTCTGAGACACGTCTAAGCTCATTAATATTGACGTGTGCGTAACTGGAATGTAAATACGAATGCTCTTTCTCTTCTCCCACGTCGTTACACAATCTATTATAGTCTTACGTTTTTTATAGCACATTATTAATTACTCGTAGTACCTATATACTCATCTGGCGTGCTTTGCTCACGCCTCGCCACTCGGAAGACCTGTTGGCAGTCGGGGTCCGACGACGATGGTTCGGCGATAAAAAACGAAAATCCTCTCCAGACGAGCGTCGTCGAGCGGAGGCGCCTCACATACGCGGGCGCCGTCGTCGTCGGCGGCGGCGGTGACGGTGCGGTGGCGGTGGCGGTGGAGGCGGCGGCAGCAGCGGCGGCGGTGGCGGCGGTGGCGGCGGCGGCGGTGGCGGCAGCAGCGACGACGATGACACATGACCGCCACCTCGACGCGGCCGTTAGTAGTTTCCCGCGGACCGCCGACGTCGGACGACAATCGCCAACAACCGACACGGACGCATCACACGACGATCGCTGCGCCGCGCGCGTGTTTCGAAACATCCGTTTGAATCCGTCGCACACGCGCCTGCAATCGGCCGGTCTTCTCCCGTCGGTGTGTCTTGCGCGCCCGAGCGCCATCCGCCCGCCGTCCGTTCAGCCGGTCCGTCAGTGAGTCAGTGCGTCAGTGCGTCAGTCAGTCAGCGAGTCAGTGCGTCAGTCCGTCCGCGGCCAACTGTACCGGGGCAATACGCGCGATTTCGCCGTCGTTTTTTTTCCGTCCCGACACGTGCGTGCGCGCGCGCGCGATCGCTCGCCGGCTCGAACGCGATCTCCGACGACGTCAACGCCAATACAATATTATTATAAATCACTCGGCGGCGATTTCCGCGACACGACATCATCGCACGTACGACACGGAAAGACGCACTTGGCGTACGCCGCTTGCCGCCCATTAGACCTTCCGCGTGCCGTTAATAGACGTAATAACGTACCGTCCGGTTTCCGGTCGTCAAGCTGTCGTCGTACAGGAGCGACTCGTCGGTGGCCGGCGGCGGCGGCGCGAGCAGCACCGGAAGCGGCTGCTACCCGCACAGCGATTACCACGGTGGCGGTAACAAAACGTACCGGCACAAGGGCCGGTCCAAGTCGGCCACGTGCAAGTACGTGGACGACAAACCCAAGAAGAAGAAAAAGTCGTCCGCCGCCGACTCGTCGTCTTCCTCCAACAGCGTGTCTCTAGCCTCCATACCCAACACCATCAAGCTGTCCATGCTCAACAGCGGTCTGTTGCCGTTATGTAAGTTGTGCGACGCGCACGAGTTTTCTTATCAATTGTCGTTGGCCGTCCGTCCGCCGTCTGTGCACGTATAGTTCGACGCAGCGGCGAGGAACGCACCGCTAAAACATTATCGTTTGCAATTTACATTAACGCGAAACCGATAGAATGATTGCTCGTGACACATTACGCGAATACCTAAATCGTCAATATCGATGGTATATACACACGTTAATACACTATCATCATTATAGTCGTCGGCGAGCAAATGTCTAATCGGATTACCGAGCAAACGCGGTCCCGCGTACATCCGACTTTATATTATTATCGTGATATCATGTCGCTCGCTATAGGTAGTGTGGATATCTTGTTAAGACCACATCACCTTGAATAATTAAAACGATTCGGTTATTCCCTCCGAGCCATCCGTCTTTATTTCACATGAAATATATTTAATGCTTCGGCTGGACGACTGCAGCGCGGCGACTATAGAGGGTCAGAACGAATTGTTCGTATTATGGGTACTTGCCGTATAAAATGCTTCAAATTTGTCATTTTTCCCTTCCCTTTTGTTCTTATATATATATATGAAAACAAGTACCTATCGATTAGTGATAAATCCGTAGTGAGATATATTTTCAGACTAAACTAGGATAAACGACTGGCCTGTAATAACTGCGACCTTAATAGTGATGTCTATAGATTTTTCTTTACTTTTAAAAGTCCACTTCATAGTGTGCATGTATACTACTCACTAGTTGTAACAACAATCATCATTGAAAAAAAAAAGAAATCAGAGGATTAGTTTTGCTGTGTATAATACTCGTATAATGTAGGTCACTGTTGTAATGAATGTAATAAATTTGAATGCAGTAATAAATCATTGTAAACAAAGTAACGATTTTAAGCGAAACATAAAGGATGGATATTATCATCTACCTATTTCAATTAATAGTGTTGTTCGTGTATTATAGTATATTGATATTATTAATAAAATTATCTTCATTTAGAAGGTTGAGTTAATTTTTGATAAAAATATCACACATAACTTATAATTCAATACAGACGTACGAGTATAAGTCCGTGGTATAAATAGCTTGAATATAGTCTAGAAAAACGTAAAAACTTAAAAAGTCATAATTTATAGAAAATAATAATATACAAAATTATGAAAAGTACTTACCTACTAATTAATAAACATAAAGTTTGATTTACGATTTGCTTTTACAACAAAACAGATATTAACTATTGAGAAAAAATTGTTATTTTATTTGTTTGATTTACTTTGAATATTATACAATTTTTTCAAAACTTAAACTTTAAACGCTTATTATTGAATTAGGATTCTATTTTCGATATTTTTATATCGTTAAAGAAACAATTTGTTAAAAAATTTACTTTAGAAAAAAAAAATGTATCAAAATAAATAATTGAAAAAATGTAGAAAATGTTTATAAATAGTTTAAAAAGCTGAAAATGATATCATTTTTAAAAAAAACGACAAATTAAATATTTTATAAAATTATCAAGTATTTACTTTATTTTTTACTTAAAATTAAAAAAAATAAATAAATTCTATCTTTTTCGAACACTGATAATATTCTCGTTTTTTCATTGTTTTTTTTTATAAGTTTTTCTTAGTTATTAATATTCTTAAGAATACTACTACGAATTTCCTGTTTTCTATCAAAGTATCTATTAAAGGTTTTAATTCTTCATAGTACTATACTAATTAGATTGGTTACATTTGTTACTATCTTTAATGTTAAAGATTGAAATATATTTTCTGCTCCAAAATTTGATCTCAAATAAAAAAAAAAATATTTATATATATATTATAGTAAAACATTAAAATCTATATATTTATAGTTTAATTCAGAATATAAATTCTAAAAAGAAACTACGCATAAATATGTAAACCATAATCATAAAACATAGACATGAACTTTATGGTTTTCTTAATGTGAATAAAATTTAACTATTTTACAGTATAATATAATACTCAGAAAATTGTTTAACACATTTTTACGTTTATTTAGAATATATAAAGAAATGGGTTGTAAAATATTATTAAAGGGCTTAAACAATTTTTTACTGAAAAGTAATTACTGATTTTCTGGTTTACGACATTTATGGTCTTGTGCATATGCCAGTTTGTAAATTATAATATGAATTATAATTTTATAATAAAAGAGTTTAATTTGGTTAATATTTATATTTATACAAGAATTATAAATCTAACACACAGAAATGGTATGGAAACATTCATATTACTAAAATTGAAAGTTAATAATTATTACTTTACAATTACTTTTAACACTCGTGTAAAATATCTATTTTAATATAACTAAAACATTAATTTTAACGAATTGTAATAATTTTTTATCAGATAAACAGTAATAGTTCAATAAATATCCTTTGAAAATTTTGATTTTTTACGGTCATAACTTTCGGATGTTACATGATTTGCATATTTAATTATTATATAATACTACGTTTTTAGTATCATATTATAGTGAGGTTTACCCAAATCAATGGCTTGTTCCAATTTTTATTGGTAGTCCCCATTCAACCATTACACAGAACAGCAATCGAGGTTTAAATTGGATTGGAACATTATTCATTAGCACCGGCCAACGCTATCCTTTTTGTATTGTTTTTTTTTATATTTTAAAAGTGATACAGCTTTTTTTAATAGGAAACCTAACAAATTACACTAAGTAATTCATAAAACAAACATAATTGATTAAAATCAGGCTTAAATCTACTTTTCTTTAAGCATTAAATTAAAAATAAATATATGTCATCTCTAATTATTATTTTTGTAAACATGCTATCATAAAAAATTTTATTTTCACAATTACCAAAAACTATAGTTTCGTTTTATAATTATACGAATTTAATTGTAGCATGTGTTAAAACAACTTTGAGATGTTCTTTTTAAATATTTTTTGTACTTAACTACTAAAATATTTGTTCATCATTTTATTTTGTTATTTATTATCGAATGTAAATTTGACACATGGGAACTTTACTTATCTAATTTTTCATTATTGTTTACATAAACGTAAATATTTATTTTCAATAACAAACTTCACATTTTTTATAAAAGTTCTACCGTTATTTTTCGTTTTTGTATTTATATAATCTATTTGTATTAAAATCAATTTTAATTTATAAAAAAAAATTACTTAAAATTATTTCATGTGTAAAAAAAACATAGTTTTATATTTTTAAAAGCTTTGTAAAACATTTGTGTAATTATAACAGGGGATTATAATTGAGAAGTAAAAAATTATAGTGATACACAACAAAAATATACACTATTTAATAAAAAATAAAAATTTTAAGGTCACTAACATTATTTTTCTGTGTAATCTATTATAATAGTGTAAGGTAATTTGCTTTTTTAAACATTGTGTCAAGACTTAAAACTATACAAAAAATTATTTTTACGATTTTCATAATTATTGAGTAACTAATACAATTTCGTTGTTTAAAATTTTATAACATGTAACAAATTAAAAAAAAAAAACTTAAACAGCATATTTTATTTCCACAACACGTGGTATTTTTTTACATCCCATTACACAGAATGCCAAAACTCGCTTATTAGGTTAGACATTATAATATTATATACATTGACCATAATATTTACTATTTAGACATTAAACACAAAATTATAAAATGACCCATTGAAAAGATAGTGGATGATGTTTTGAGTAGAAATATAAAATGTCTATTGCTACAAACTAACAATAACAATAAATATAATATATATATATATATCAAAGTTTTCGAAATGCAATTTACTATTGTGTGAATTTAGTATACGTACCATAATGTACAAGTTTAGTTACTATGAATGACTGAAATACGCCTTGTTCACGTATACAATAAAAAAGTTACGTAAAAAAAAAAAAAGATTAAAAAAAATTCGCTATTTAAATCGTCAAATAAAAACATTAAATTTTTTTAACAAACCAACGTTTCACAATAGAATGTACTTGTATAGGAAAAGTTTTTTTACTCAACAATTCTTGTTTAGAATTTTCAATTTTTATTAAAACAGTTTTAATCAAAAATATTATGATATATACAGCAAGTATTAATATTTTGGATATGAGTATTATCATATAATATTACGTTAGCACATTGATAAAATAAGTATCTATTATTGCTACTAGTGTATTTATTATTGCACACTCACATAATCAATAAAATAAACGTAAATAAAAAACTATCTGAGTATTTCGTGCTTCAAACAAGTAAAATATTTATGCTTTAAATATTAACACATTTAATTTAACTTAAATATTTATAATTTTTTTTTAAATAAGTACTTATTTGCTTTGAATTAAAATTAAAAATGATAACATATATTTTATAATTATACCTTAAGTATTACCTTATATATAGTACCTAATTATTCACCTTTTATTTAAATAATTATATGTACCATGTATATATTATATATTAAAATTTAAATTAACATACCCATTTAAATTAACTACCCATTACAAGCTAAAAATTTACAATTTGTTTATAGATTAAGTAGTATGTATTATTGCCGGTTCTAAATTTAAACATTTTAGTGTTTTACTTATAATTAATTTTATAATAATTTTAAAATACTGTTAATCGATCTAATAATTATTATACTTGATCTGTATTAAAATAGTATAATATATTGATAAAAAAACAATTAGTTGTTTCATTATATTGTATTGAGTCAGATATTTTATATTAATATAATTCAATATATGAATTAACTTACATAGTTTTATCTATTATTACAACTTAATAAAAATAAAAAAGAGTTTACGTCAAAATGTAAAACGATTATTTTCAACAAAATTTGAAAATTTTAGTAATTAACTTAATGTAAAATAAATAAAATATATATATATATTATATTTCTAATCTAATTATAACACTAAAAATATCCTGAAATTTAATAGATTTAACAAAAATCATTTAATCTTAAATAAGAATTGTTAAAATTCCAAGAATTTTTTACAACACTATAATCATTTGTTAATGTAGGCACTTTTATGGTTCATAAATAATATCGCGCATATAATGTCTAAGTACACATAGAACAAATCACAAAGTATTTGAAATTTATTCTCTTTCGAACAATTGCTGTACACTTTGTATTCGATGAATATAATAAATATATAATATACACCTTGTTGGGTTCATTTAATTGTTTACAATAAATACAATATAATACTTATTAATTCATATTCAAATAAAATGAATATAATGATGAATTAATAAAAGTTTTACATTAAAATATATTTTGAAACAACTTAAAATGTAATAACATTTTCTCTACTTTTAAAGTACCAAATAATTTTTATTGATATCAAAAAGCATAAAATAGTTTAATAGGTAGATTTTTTCATAGTGAATCTCAATATTTTAGTTAAAATATACCTATTGTATTGTTGCTTATCATTAAATAATTTATTTTTTTGTGCATAATAGTACAGTGGACGACTTGTATACTGTTTTTATTATGGTCTCGCCGTGATTTACATATTTTACAAAATAAAATAATGATGTATACACAAATTATTTCATTCATAAGTTATGTAAAGTATAAATTATTTATTGTTTTTAAACATTTATAAATTTAATATTTATATATAAAAAAGTTTTTATCAATTATGGGATGTGAGTTACTTTTAAAGAATCATACTAGTTTAGAATAATTATATTATTTTAAGGTATAAAAATCAATGAAAAAACTAATAAATGAGTTATACTAACGTCATGAAAAAAAAATTTTTTTTATATTTTATGCTTTTTTTTCAAATAAGTACCATAAATCTGCAATACAAAATTGGGTTAATAGTAAGTATTTGGTAGTCATAAAGCATAATTTGAAATTTTACAAAATAATAAGTCTTATTAATCATAAATATTAGTGCTAAAGTATCAATATATACATAAATTATACTTAGTATACGATGTCAAAAAAGTTCGTTTTAATTCTATAGCTTAGATTCATAATTTTTATTTGATGGTTAAATAACGACCGAAGAAACATTAATTAATGGACTTTTTATTTTTACATATTTTTAACCTATATTATAAATACATTTTTCCTCTAAAAATCTTAATACCTTAATTTAGTGTTTGATGTATTATAATTAATTATTTTTATCTGTGATTCAAATTAAATTTCTTTTTTTTTTTTTTATATTATATATTTAAGAATGATTGCATTTTTTTATTTTTTTTTTAAAGTTATATTTTATGTTAAGGTGTGAAATAATGTAGACTTAAGATTTAATTTATTTTTTTAATTTTAACTTGAGGGCATCTATTTAAAATATTACCATTTACTAAATGTAATTAAGCACATCAATAAGTCATATATCGATATTAAATTTAATTACAACGAAAGTAAGTGATCAAAGGTCTATCACGTTTTGTATACGAGTATATAATTGAATTCTATAAGTATATTTAAATTATTAAACTTTTTAAAAGCCATTTAATAATACGTGGTAAAGATGTGATTTATCGCGGCACTGCAGTAATTTTAATCATCGCCAGACAAGGATTAGAAATCTGATGCGTTGTCTCTCATAAGATATAATAATATTATACTTTATTTCAAATTAAAATATTATGTTTTTTTATTAACTACTTACTGTATTTATGTAATACTGTATTATCATTTAATAATTCGTACCAGTGCATTATAAATTGTGTTTATTATTTGTCATTATTCTTTTGTTGGATCTTGACAACTAAATGGAAAGTAATAATTGTTCACATATTTTTATTGTAGTAATATTTTCCATAGTTTTATTATGTATATAATACATTTTACAGAGCAGATTAGTTATTTTAAAAGAAGCTTTTTTTCCAAAAAATATAAACTTAAATTGCAAGTAGTAATCTTTTTATTGTATATTAGGTGTCTCGAGATGTATCTCGCTATTGAGTAAGTCGTTGTAATAAATGTGTTAAATTTAAATTCAATAATAAATCATTGCATACGAAAAACGATTTTGAGCGTACACAGTCTGTCAGACTAAATTACTAAACATATTTTGTCATGTATTTTTGTTGATAGTGTGGTAATTTATTTTATTATTTGTATATTTTTCCAATATGAAAGAATAATTTAAGAAGAACTTTTTAATATATTTTCAAGTTTTTTTGCGTAAATATAAAAATTGTATTATGTTTGAATTAAAAAAAAAAAAATAAGTGAGTTATTTCAAATATCTATAGTTGTCACAAAAAAAAGCAAATATTTTGAAACTTATCTAATGTCATTAGTAGATTTTGATATGAATATTTTATTAAATTTCAAGTCTTTAGAGTAATTTATTTTATCAAAAACCTATTTTCCATAAAAATTCTTATTTTTTTCGTTTTTATTTTTAAAATAGTTAGCATTTCATATTTTAAATTTCCAAAAGTTCCAATTGGATAAAGTTTTTCTTTAAAAATCACTATTTATGTTAAAAATCAAAGCATTTTTTTTTTTTTTTTTACTATAATCTGTGTAAACAAGGGTGGACTGGATATGTATGAGGCCAATCGGAATTTTTTTTTGGTATTTTTAGAACAAGTTTTGTCACTGCTAACAAAGCTTTTATTATTGTTATGAAGGTAATAAGTATCATGATATAGATAATAATATCGATTTGTACTCAATATAATAATATTTATTTTTACTCAATTCATAATTATTATATAAATCAAATAGAATCAACTTTAAATGAATAAATGTGTAATATTACTAGAAGTTTCAATAAATCTTCAAAATATAAAGTATTCGTTTATGTACTTAACGTCAGTGTTGATGTAGACTGTATCTACCATAATTACTATTGTAATTTGTGTAGAGCATGAAATAAACATTATAAAATCAAAATTATGAGTTATTGAGTATTGGTTATCACTTTATCAGTTATAATTCCTTATATAAAAATGTTGTGAACTTTATCTATTCTAAAATTAGCTTCGTTGTACAAACTACTCTTTATTTGTGTTGTAGATAATATAAGAATAAATAAAAAGGTGAAATAAAAATATTATGTTGTAATTGAATAATAATATTAATAAGCTTGAGTTTTGAGAAAACCAAAGTAGTAAGCGCATAATATTCTAAAACAACTACAATTGACTAAACAACTTCTTTAGCAAAAATCAAAATCAAAGTATAGGGGCCAATCATAAAATAGGCGAGGGGCCAGTCAGCGATCGTCGACCAGCCGACCGACTTAGGCCACCCCTGTGTATAAACACATACAAAAATAGATAAATAAAAAAGTACATCATTGATAAATCAATATATTTATTGTACCCCGTTTAGAATTTAAAATAACAACGATTGTTATTAAAATAAAGAAAAGAAAAAATATAATTTCAAGAATTCAATAAAATAGAACAGGTAATGAAATTCTGTATAAAAAGTAAACGATTAAAATTAATATAAATTTGGTTTTTATTAAAACGTAAATAAATACCCACGGCTTCTAAGAATAAGACAATTATTTAATAGGAAATAAATTATGTTAAAAATCATTGCAATAAAAAATTATACATACCTGTAATTTCATAGATTTGTTATGTTAATTAATTGTATTACAGTGTAGTGCACTAATGTTAAATTTTCGTTGAACTTTCAATACAATTATCGTCATTTGTATGCATAACATTAATTAATGGAAAAACTGTATAATATTAAACAACCACTACGATTCAACGCAACGGTTCTAAACATTCTATTCTGAACTATCCTATACAAACACTGAAACGTGCATTTATTAATGAATACAAAAAGTATTTTATGTATGTAAAATTTAATTAACTATTATTATTATTCGTATGTCTAAAAACATATGTTTTCAATACTTATATTACTTATGAACATAATATAATATGCTATTGATTTATATACCTAGTTTGTAGTTGATTTAATGTTCATTTATTATTATTAATATAAACATCATACTTGTACAATATGAATATATTATATACTATAGTTTATAAATAATATGTTTTCAACTATTTGATGAAATTACTTTGTTCATAACAACACGCAAGTATGAAATATAGTGTATAATAACTGCAATTATTGATAATTTTACGTATACTATATAAATGAATAATATTACTCTTTACTACTAATCACTCTAGGTATACACATTACACATCAATACCGTATAATGATTAATTGAAATTAATATTCATTTGAACCAATAGAATAGAATTACTATAGCGATGTGTATATTATTATCAAAGATTTTATAATTGAGATCAGTTATAATATCAAGTTTTATCAATGGATGTCACAATAACCTTATTTTTTTATAAAATATGTATTTGCTGATTTTTTGTTTTACTATTACAAGCTACAAAAACAATTACCTATGTAGCTTATCTAATTATAAAATATGAAAACAATTAAAACTATTTTATAAATTATAGATATTTATATGTTTAATGTTTATACAGTCATTCAAATGTTACTGTTGAAAATATTATAAGGAAACTATACATAATATATTATATATTTATGATAACATTATGAAATAGTTTCTGCGGATGGGTGGCTATCTGAGAATTTTAGCAACACACACGTAATATCCTAACCTAAACATAGTATTTGAGATTAATAGTATTTAGCTGTATATCTCTTAAAATAAAAAAAAATTTATGAAATTTTTACTTACTAATTTTAAAACTTTTAAGATGAACAACTATATCGACAAATAATTCAATAAAAATATATGTACGAGTATGTTATTGTTGAATCACGAATTAAAATCATCAAATATGGTGGAGTAATACTAACTAAAACTTATCACTAGGAATTTAAATCTAAGATATTTATTTTTAAGTTTTTATTTTTATTATTTGGTATCTATTTGTATAATTTAATGCATCTACCTATATATTATTTTATTTAGATACTATTGATAGGTTATAAAGTAAAATTAACATCAATAAATATCGATATAATAAAGTATTTCATTTGTATAATGTATATAGATAATTGTACAATTTACAAGTATCTTAAAAATATACATACAATTTATCGTTACTTCAGAATATTTTAATTATTAATTTGATATATAGCTAACACTATTTATGTATTTATAAACATACATATTCATAATTTATTTATAGGTTTATTCTTATTTGTTATTGTTTTACACCCATATCACATAAATATTATTTATCCAGATGCGTAGGTGACTCATACATACACTAGTAAATTATATATATATATATTATATATATAGACACGGAGAGTTAGGTTTGGGTGGCATACACGATTTTGCCTCTAAGTTTTTGCGGTAAAGTTCAAAAGTTAGAGGTATAAGTAATTTCTGATAAATGACGCATTGTATTGATTGTATAATGGCTTCCGGCTCCTTAAAAAAGTTTACCTATTTTTCTGTACTTAAGTCAAATGTATGAAGTTATAAGTCATAAAGCATTTTTGAGAAAACTGAAAAGCATTTACTGCTAAATAAATCGTATAATTTTTATGTGTTTCTGATCGTCATTATATATAGTGTGTATGCTCGAGGTCACACAAATATATTAGGTTATAATTAACGAATCGCGTTTACATAATATACTAGAGAATTACTTGAGTAAAAAATTCCGTTTCACGGTTTGTCGTTTGCGCGGACCATGACACATGGCGTGTAAGATCGAAAAAATTAACAAGCTCGTAGAGGAATCATCCCAATAATAATAATAATATACAGATTCCATCGGTTTAGCGTAACGTTACCTTGAAAACAATTGCCAGAAAAAAAAAAAATAAAAATAAATAAATAAATAAAAATCATCGGTAATTTGTTTCACCGGAGTTTCAAAAACCCTGACCCATTACATCAGCCATTTTAGCTGATACTTGGCGCATTTGACCGGCTGTTATTATTTTTATTCGGATTCGAGGGATATTCGATCGCGATCGATGGACTCATAGTGGATTCTATGAATATTGATTGCATGTCATGAATAATAAAAGTAACATTACTTAGCGCATCAATACAGAATGATTCTTTTATTGTAAATGAGGTAGTATTTAAATTAATGCAATGAGTTTCTTAAATATTAAGAACAAATAATTTTTAATCATAGAATAATTTTAAATAATATTATTTTCAAAATCGATTGTAAAATAAGTATTTTAAAAGGTCCTCATTGCATTTTCAAATATATTTTGACTGTTGAATAATGATTATCATTCAGTATAAGTTCGTCATTCTCATCGCGTTAGCAAATTGTCTATACGTGGGAAATATTACAGCGTGTTTTCGAATAATTTATACGATTTAGTTTAGAACATATATCATATATCTACTATTCTACTGACATATAATATTGATATCACACTTAAACATCTTATACATATAGGTAGTTTTTATAGGTATAATATACGTGTAGTGTATACACTGTATATAGTATGTTATAGGTACCTACTTAAGTATCGTCGCTTTGTAAGTTTTAGGATTACATGACATAAACTTATAATACAAACTTTCACACGATTTTGATGTGCACTATATTCTGGTTGTTTAAAAATAATAATTTAGTGGTCTTGCCATGTACCACAGAAGCTGTGTGGAAAATCTGAAATATCATAATTATTGATGATCAGATACAAGTAATTTAACAAGATTAGATAAAGATGATAAAAATCTTAAGAATAACTTATTGATGTTCTATAAGAGTAATGCGGTGGGTAATTTAGTTTTATTATAAGTTAAGTCATTTATCTAAGATAATTGAAGATTTAACCGATGACCAATGTTTTAGGGTTTGACACGTGTACACAACTCACTCGCAAAAATCACATAGTTTTTTATATTATAGATGTGAAATAATATTACGTGATGATTTAAGTCTGAAAATAAAAATAAAACTAGTTAACATTAATACATTTTATGAAATTATCAAATTCGGCAAATTTATAAATGTAAATGTGCATAAAAATTAAAATATTTAAAATGTGTTATAAATGTTATAATAATATACTTGTATAGTTGCATTTTATTAAAGTGTATAATTATTAAATAAGTTAATTAATTTCAGTTACTCAATTTTATAAACATATGTGTATACGATATTTTATTGTAGTCACTTTGTATACAATTTCTTAGTATAACTTACAGTTGAATAAATTCATGTAATTAATATTATGAAATATTTAAGTGACCAATATATTTTGTTATATTATATTAGAAAATATGCTATGCAATATATGTGTGGTAAAACACTTAGTATACAAATAGATCAATTTTCATAGCCGTTGGCAGCAACTAAATACACAATAAATTAATCATAATCACATAAACTTTGCTTCCTTTAAAATGTTACGTAAAGCTTAAGTATACTTAGTTTAACGAGTCAACTTTATGTTAAATCTGATTGCTATTGTGCAAACATTTAAACATAAAACATCGTTCGTTGTTTTCATACGCCTTTAAAGTTTTACTCGTCCAGTAAAAATTCATACATTAGTACGCATAATTAACTAGGTAGTAAAATACGGTAGGTAGTTTAAAAATGATTAATTCGTTTCTGCCAAAAATAAGTAATAAGACAGCAGTTTTAGTTTTAAATCCTGTGAACCCTTACAAATTCGTCTATATGTAACAGAAAGTTTATAATAAATAATAAATTTAACATTCGAAAAAGATAAATATTTGTAAATTTGCTGGACAACTATAACAGTGACCCTCAAAAAACTATTCGTTATTTTTTTGAAAATGTTTTTGAAGGTTATGAAAGTACTGGTAAATAATTGGTTATCTGTATTTTTAAGTTTCGATCCGTACTTAAACTTTAAACGTTTGTTCTCCTCGCCAAAAAAAGAGTTAACAGTACTGTTGAAGATTAATGTGGGGAAACGCGTAACATATAATAATTGCTGTAAACTCAATACAGACCTCTAGAGTAATCTATATGTTATCATGATGTAGTACCTAATTGACACTGGACTTGTGCGATGACCGAGCAGCGTCGGAAGTGTTCTTCCGGCTGCTGCCGGCCATGCTGTAAATAGGCAGCACGGCCGGAGACCCTTTAAATTGACTTTATTCGACGAAAAAAATACATAAGCGGGTAAACGTCATTATATGTATTGGTCACACACACACACACACACACACATAACATACATATATAAAACAGCGGACGCGCGCCACAAGAGATCGGGGAGCGGGGTGAAAAAAAAACTGCCGTCTCTAAATTTAGCGTACCCATGACACATGCTGTGAACATTTTATCGGTGGCGTGCTTACAAAATGCCGAGCGCGGAGGAATATTTTATATTTATCTTTTGGCCAGGGGTTCGTAAAAAAAAAAAAAAATTACAAGCGAGCGCTCTTGCTCTTCGCCCCAATATTGGCATAGATCCCGCCCGATCCCGATATACATTATTGTTCTGCTTGATATTTACCAGCTGACCGGATATTATAGCTACATCGCTGTCGGCATTTTGTCACTGGTGTTTCTCTTCGGTGGTATTCCGATTTTTTTTTTTTATTATTATTATCTGTGTCAATGTCGACGAAGCCTACATAATAATAATAATAATAATAATAATAATAATAGTAGTAGGTATTACAGAATAGCTGTGATTGCGCGCGCAATTTTATATCGTCGCACGATCAGGCCACACGTAATAATAGTTTCTGTGTGTAAACTGTATAAAATATAATTGTATACAACTAATTTTATTTATCAAACACCTGACGCGTGATATTATACACCACGCTTCACGTATTTGGTTTAAAGCATTGAGATTATCGATCCGAACATTGAGTGTTGTTGTTAACACACGTGGACACGTGGTATATCGTTGCAAAAATAGCGAAATCAATAATAAAATACATATATCGTTCTGCTCGGATTCTAAAATATAAACTGAAGTATATGTAAATTCCAAAGTAAACGACCGTTTTATCTTGTTAAAGAAATTTAAAATTTTAAAGCAAATTTTGGTAAAAATAAAATCAGTAAACACCCAGAATTGTTATCGATCATAGTCTTAAATTATGCAGCTAATTTGATGATCGTTCTATATAATTTAACTAATATAAGTTATCTTTAATAAATTATTTTGTTTTGACTTTTGAGATTTAACTATTTTGTCACTGTATTTGTATAATCTTCGTGATAATATGTAGAATGAACCACAACAAACTCTCGCTCATTTGACATTAGTTTCAAATTTCCAATTCACACAAACTGCTGTATAGTATTATAACATATATATATTATTATAAATCTTCATATTTTATGCCTAGCATATGACCTATAGACTGTGGTTATAGCGATTATTGCTGTTGTGTTTACTTGCAGTGCTGTTATAAATTATAGCCATAAAGCAACAGCAGGGTACTATAAAGTAGACTTTATAGTAAAGTTATACATATATATATTGATATAATATGATTATGATCATCCAGAGATATTTAGCATTTTTTAATAACAAAATTTCTAACGATACAAAATAAAAAATGTATTAACGAAGGTATGAATATAGAAGATAAATGATGATTCTTAAACTATTTAAAAATATAATTATATTAATAAGTTGATGAAATATCAAAATATTGAAATATTTATTTTATACAAACCTCAAACATATTTTTAATGGCTTAATGTTAATTTAAGTTTTACCAATTTACCACCTCCTACAGTTCTACACTGTAAAAAAATGTTTTGTAAAAATATGATGAAAAGAAAGAAATATTGTGTTTTAAAAGTTTTTAATGGAAACTCTACGGAATGAGCTGTAAAATGAATTGAAGATTTTATATTAAAATTAGACTAAAATACAAAAATCCTATAATTTATTAACAGTTACAGATTGCCGAAAACAATATTCAAATAATAATAAAAATACTGATGGGGAATTGGGGGATAATAAATAATTACATTTAATTTTATATTAAAAATTTCGAATAATATTTTAATATCTACTTCGTTTTCTACTTACGTTTTAGATTTCCATATCACTGAACTTGTCTTATATATCCTTCAAAATATTATATTCTTTTGAAAATGATCTATTTAATTCACCCTTAATAATACTTATGTGTATTTTAAAAATTTTTAGATTTACAAAAATCTCACTTAGCTTAATAATAAATACTGTTTGGCATTTGTATAGATCTTTTTTGTACTTTATATCTTGTTTAATATTATATTCGTTTGTATAATTATCTATTGTTTTATTTAAATACGTTATATTTAATTTGTTGTCAGGGCTTTACTGTATGTCTGTATTAAAATAAAATAAATGACTACAGAATAGACACCAACTAAGAAAATTTATTAAAAAAAAAATCTAAAAACCCTAATAATTTTTTAGTACAATACCTATTATATTGAAAAATAAAAATAAAACTATGATTTATGCTGATATTTGGCTTAATATTTTTTAAATCGTGCATTTTATACGAATAATTAGAAAATATTTTGATTTTGAATCACCTTATAAATTGTAATTGTTTTATATATTCGAATATACTTGTGTTTTTATTATATTTTGTTTCAATTAATACGTCATAGAATACAGCAATTAATCATATAGTTATTTAATTACGTCTTGATGTCTGAAATTTCCTTTGTGTTCACGATAGTTGAGATAATTTTTATTTTTCGATTAAACCAGAAAACGACCTTCAATACTCACATAATACATATGTCATATATAAATGTCATTCTATCAGTTCTAAACATAATCTTAAAAATAACATAACTATGGGTCACCACTATTATTACAGCAATATTTTGATTTTGATAACTTCAATTTTGGCTGTCCAGTGAATCAAATTAGTCTTCAATCAATCTCTATCTGCCGTTTTAATTTCTCCTGTTCTATCACGATTGCGAAATAAACTGACAGAACTATATTATTCTTATTACAACAAAAACAATTTTTTTCTTACAAGCCAATAATCAGCTGTATTATACCTTACCTAACTATGGAGAGAAATTCAACATTCATTCATTAATTTTCTCTTTATATCGTGTGATAGATTTCATTTAAATTACCTTTTTTGCTCTGATAGTCTAAAGTTTTTTTTTACATTACTGTTCTTTTCTTCAAAAATGTCTTATAAAAATAGCCACATTTATTTTTATTCTTCAAGCTGGTTTAAATATACAAACATTTATGTTCAAATATCATAAAAAAAGCCTGTTGCTTTGTTTGACTAATTAAAATTAGAGTGGCCTAAAAATAAGATACGTTGATTCGAATATGTCCAAGAAAAAATATGAAACCTATTAAAATCAATGTTTACTAAACAAATGCGTTTAATATGTAAATTTGTAAATAAAAAATTATATTTTATGGGTATGAACATATTTTTATTTTAGTATGTAGGTTAACAAAATATTACAATATTTTAATATACATTAGTACATACAAATGTTAAATAATATATAATTGTATATAATGGATTATGGTAGTTAATTCAGCTTGTTAGATATAAATTAACCTCAGAACTATGGGTGATATTCATTAATTTAACAATTAATTGTGTAAATTATAACCAGGTATAATGAAAAATCACTAAAATTGTATAATTAACATTACTAACTATTATATAAATTTATATAGGATAATTTAATAATAAAATTAAAATATAAAGGTATTAAGACTTAATTGACATTTTTCACCAAGTAAATTTGTTTAGTCCTTTATAGTTATCTTAGTTAATTATATTAAGCAGTATAATTAATTACTAATTATCCTATTGAAAAATTTTTGAAAATTAAAATATTAACATTAAGTGATTTCGTTTTATGAAAAAAAAAAAAAATAAGTAAACAAATAACGATCTTACTAATTGCACTCTGCAATCAATATAAGCAATAAAAGGAAAAACGTTTTTTTAGGCAGACAATGATACGTTAACTTTTTGTTTATATGCAAAAATTTCGCTTACATTATATGGACCGTACATAATTATCTAGTGTTGGTTTTATATACAATATCAAGTAATATATTGTATAGATATGTAATTATGTATCTAGTTTATGATAAATTTACGTAATTTTGTGTGCGCTTTTAGTAATAATTGTGCTTTTAAAAACAACAATTTAAAAATACTGTAAGGTAAGTTGTAGATTGCGTTTGATGTATTATTTTTTTTTTTCATATAGGAAGGTAGATGCCTATAAAAATAAAAGTATTTGTATAGTAATAAATATTTTGATATAGAATAAAGGTAAACATAAGTAAATGATAAACAAAATTAATTATTTACATTAATTGTTTTAAAAGATTTCTAATGTTTTTCAAGCAACATATTTAATCGGACGCATATGATATGAATTGAACATAAATTGTTAAATTATTTAGCAATTGAGTTTTGTAAAAATATATATAATTGTGTTTCGTCGACTAAAACTCAAAACAAGAACTATTTATTCTTTACTTATCTGTAGCTACTAATCGTCACTATTCTCAGTACTCTATCCAATTTTTAAAATTACTTCATTATAATTTTATTTTATAATATTTATATGAAACTCGTTCGTCTAGTGAAACGAGAATATTTCTGCATCGATTAACGATAAAATTTTAGTCATATTCCGTCTGACTGACTTTAAATGTATTGGACACAAAATGAACATTATTATGAAAAAAATATATAAAGGTACATACAGGATCATTGCATTTTAATATTTTACCAATGAACTATAAGTATTTCGCATACCAACTATATGATTATAAATTTATGCATTAAGATTATAATATATATGACATAAAGTAAATTATTTAAGTTATTTAAAATGCCGTTTTACAATATTTTACAGTAATAAAAAAAAAAAATATGAAATGCATCAATTATCATAAAATAAAAAGATACTAATAAGTTAATAATGTAGCGGGCCACATTATCAACTGTGTGGTTTAAATAGAAAGTAGTAATTTTTTCTAAGATTTTTTTATTGAAAAAATGTTTAAATTCAATTGACTTAATCCTTATATTGACTGATATTTACTCTTGTAAATTAGGTCTACAAAAATCCTATCTTGGGTTCCCTTAAATAGGTTCTTTCTTCATTATTCTTATTTATATCCCTTTTGGTCAAAAAATGCGTATCATCGTGTTTTTAAGGTTCATGCGCACATGCAATGATCCTATATATATTAAGGTATCCGGATGACATCTCAAAATCTTTTAGATTATAATTATGGTCAACCGCATCTACCCAGTTACAACTACTGCGTAGTTGTTTATATTTAACGAATCGCACGATTCTCAAATGAAAGGTGGTTATAATTTACGAGAGTATAATTATTACTGATGTGGTTGATGCATATCAATAAGTATCGGACATATCAGGTCTACTCGTAATTATATAAAGTGTTGTACTTTACTAACTCTCATTAAATAAGTACTGAAATCTGTCATCTATGTTGAGATATCTTGTTATTTTGTTATAAAATATTAGAGCACGTAGCAATAATAAACAATTTAATGAATAATATATCTTGTATACGTCTATTAAGCGTTTATTATTTGAGTTTATTTCTCTACGTGATTTAATTAATATTTGATTTCTGTAAATTATTTACTATAAATATACCAACATTGACATGTATAATTTAATACAATGTAGCTATTTTTATTATGCTATTGGTGGTATATTATGCAGTTAAATAACATGAATATGGTGTAAAAACTATCTATGTTTCAACTTTTTATAACAATGTAGTTTTCATCGATTTACAACAACAAAAACAAATATTAAATGTATTAAAACTTTAAATAAGAAATAATATACACAATAATAATAATTTAAGATCAATAAAAAAAAAAAAAAAAATAATAATAATATTTTTTAAAACTAGAGAAGTAAATCTCTATTATATAGTTGATTCATTATAATATGAAATAATGTAATATTATTTATTAATGTTCTAATTGTAAGATGAAATTAATATTATATCTTTATTTAATTATAACGACACTTAGGTATAGCGCTATAAAACCATATTATTATGGCATCATAACGTATTTTAAAGTTATAAAATTAAGTGTCAGAATAATTTAGTTTAACTATAATTACATTGTGATACAATTTTAGGTGAACATTTTTTTCAGCATTTATAATTTAGATACTTTTAATGATAATTTAATTTAAAAATAGATCATTATTTAAAATATTTGTTCTTATTATAATTGAAATTTATATGAAAAAAATATTATTTCGATCACAGGTAATAGATACAACACCAATCCAAATCCTCAGTCATTACATCATGTCATCAACAAAGAAAACTTGAATTTTCAACACGACAAATCTATTCCTAACATTTTAAATATTGTTTTTCTATAAAAATATACTGCAACATTTTTTAATATCTATCTTTAGATAGTACGTTAATTATGAAGGCTAAAAAATCTTTATATTTATCTTTTTTATATTTGTAGGTAATTTTATAACAAAGTACTAACAAATATATGGATAAAAAAAAATCAGGGCTATATGTTAGATTTCTATAAAACTAAAATTTACAAAGTTATGTTTCCAAAAAATCTATTGACTAATAATCACAAATGCTTAATGTTAAAATAATTACTTTGTATTTATTTTATATCACAAATGCCTCATATATGATGTTGTATACTAATAATGAACGGAGTGGTTCTTAGATTATAATGTATTTAATAGAATCTAAATAAAATACATTTGTATGTAAATGATTCAATTAGATAACGGTATTAACCATAAGTCACGATCAAATGTGGTCATGTACAATTAATTAAACTGTACCTTCATCAAATTAAAGATCGTGTCAAGGACACTGATGAGAGTACATATGTTTTCATTGTCAGTTATTGCCATGTGATGTTATTTTTGATATTTTACTAACATCTTTAATTATAAATTCTGAACATTATAACATAATACTATAGATTATCAAGAGTAAAAAAAAAAAGAGTTAAATAGTATTAATGTCTGTATAATAAATAATACAATGTTTGTAAGAATTGATTATAGATATTATTTTGATGATAAATATTTCAGGTATTTTTCTGAAGTATAAATACGTCTTTCAATCAAATAGTTTTCTAATTTATTTAAAATTTCAAAATCATAATTTTAGTTTCTATGAAGGAGCTTAAATTTCATTATATGTGTATAGTGTTCAATAAAAATTATTTTTATTAAATGGTTAAATTACTTTATATTGTCTATTGATAAAATATTTTAATAAGCTAAAAGATAATTTTTACAAGATATTTTATGGAAATAAATGAAGTATAGTATTCGAATCATTAAGAATATATGAAATAATTCAATAAGTATGTTCTATTACGTTTTTTTATTCAGTAGGTAAATAATGAATAGGTATATTCAAATTTTCATAATTAGAATTTTTAAATGACATGAACTTCATACTTTAAAAATGTTGAGATTATTTGAACGATTCTATAAGTGAAAACCTTAATTTAATATCCATGTGTAATATTCAATAGTTAAACGGAAATTAATATAACAATATTGTGTGCAATTAATGTAATTATTGTGTACCTATTAATTAGACAATTAATAAATTAATATAAAAATATATGTGTATTATAGTAAATACCATGATAAAAGGAAAGATGTTGATTTTACTCTTTTTATTAAATTTAACGTTTTTTTACAACCAACAAAATTATTTTTCATATATTTTTTGTTCAAGAATAAAACATGATAATGTTACTTGTAAAAATAATTTTGAAATATTTAGTTTAAAAAGTTTCAGGTTTTTAATATTACATTTCTTTTGCAGATTCACTGCCAAAATTAATTAGCTCTCGTGTCACGTCAAGTCAATTTATTACTATTATATAGATAACGTAGGAAACTTTAAAGTCGTTTATTAACATAACATATTGTACGCACTTAAAATTGTTTCCATTTTTTAAAAATTTATATTAAACGTATGTACTTTTGTCTATATTGTTTATTTCTTCCAGCTAAAATTGTAAACTATAAAATAATTGTGATAAATATCATAAAAATGTGTTAAATTAAATTATTGTTTTTAATTTATCATGAATGTAAAAAAGCATTAAATTAATGATATTTTAATAAATTTTTATTATAAATTATACATAAAAAAAAAAAAGAAAATTTAATCTTAAACTAATAAATTTATAATTTTTCTGGACTAGGTATTATAAAATACTAATTGTAGTAGAGTTTATTAATTAGACATTTAAACAAATGCCAATTTTAACTAATTATGTGTTATATCTTATTAATTATAACTAATTTGTAAGTATGTATACAAGTTATATAAATAAAGTATTATTAATGTGTATAGTATTTTGTTAATTCATAACATACTTTTGAATAATATCAAAAAAACATCAATGTTAAAATGTTATATATTTTAGTAACTTCACAAAAAATATTATTTTTAATAAATTTAATATAAAGATTATGAAAGATAATTACTAATAAAAAAGAGCCATCAGCTTTTATAAACAATTATAAATTATATTGTATGTTACGTAAAAGAAAAAAATGAGAGCATACTTTGCTGTGCAATATGATTGTGTGTAAAATTTTAATTCGATTATAAATTATTTTGTATGATAAAACAGAGACTTAATGACTAATATTATTATATATTTCTAATGTTATTTTATTATATTATAAATATATCAATAGAGTTCATAGACGTGTCCAAACTTTGGTGGCCAAGATGGTACTTCAATTTTTTTTCCAGCCACGAATAAATATCCATTTTTTTTTTTTTGTTAAAAACTTACAATAATAGGATGAATTTTTATTGTTGAAAATTGTAAACATTAGAATGCCAAGATAATACCAAAAAAGACAAATCAGTGGTCAAATTTTATAAAAGTACCATCGTTCTAATCTGTGGTATGATATGTAGTTATATAGAATAGAAATTAAAATGAAAACAATTAATAACAATTTAATAAAAATGATAAATATCTTTATTAATTGCGTCATCATTTGTTCTTAGAATATGAAGTTTTTGCAGATATAGTGCCCACCAGCCTCCCCTCACCTGTAAATATTTTTAAGATAAGGCTATAAGTAATGTATTTTTCTATTATTAATAATAAAGAAGTTTGAACTAATTTTTTCCAACACGTGTTAATATATTATATAATTATTATTAAAATATGAATATATGAATATAAATTATGAACTTATTACTTATAGTTAATACCGATTTACCATCTAACTCAATCTAAATATATTGAAAATGTTACTATAAAAATATAAAACAAAAAATAATGATTTATGTAGTAACAAAAAGCTTTTAGTAGTTTAATATATATTTATTTTTTTATTGGCATAAGAACAATTATTTATACAAAAATGAAGTTATATATTATTTTAAGTTATCACCTATAAAATACTCTCTTTCGGACAGTATGCAGTGATCTCAGAAATCTTGTCATTTTTTGAAAGTCTTTTGGAGATATTCTAAGGTTAAAGCTTTAAGTTCTTTTATTGTATTCACTTTAATTTCCTCTACATTTTGTAACTGTTGTCCTTTAAGCTTAGATTTTAATTTGGGAAAAACAAAAAAATTACCCGGGGGCAGATCTGGAGAATAAAGAGGGTGCAGGACTACTGGCATTTTTTTTATCATCCAAATATTTACGAATTGACAGCGTTGAGGGTACTGACACATTAACTCGCAAACATATTAAAGAATACTGAATTGACAGATTTTCCATGAGGTATAAATTTATAATGGATAATACCTTCAGTATATATATAAAAAAAAAAAATCAGTATTGTCTTGACGTTCAACTTTACTTAATGAGATTTTTTTGGAATGAATTTGGCAGCAACCCTTCTCATCTGTAATTTTACAATTCAAATTTTATAAAAAGATTCATTTGAGAATTCTATCTCATTTTCTGATTCACAAACGGTTATTCTACAGTCTTTTTGCATTTTTTACAAATTTTCACCTCAACATTATCGTTCTTGGATGTCGACGATCTTCTAGAAAGTGGATCATCTTCAGTTGACTATCGACCATCCTTAAAACGTTTAAACAACTCAAAAGTCACAGAACGACTTAACGAATCATCTAAAAAGCAGTTTTAATCATTGTGTACGTTTTTATTGCATTTTTACTAAATTTCAAACAAACTTGATGCATACACGTTGTTTGTTAATTTCGAACATGTTGAAAACGGCGAACGAAACAAACTGGGTTTAACTATAAATAATATTAAACTGAGATAAGATAGCGACTTCAAGTTTTGTTTAAAATATTCACTAGTACGTAGGAAATATATCTATTTATAATTTAAAACGTTCTTTTGAGTAAATTAGTCGTAATATATTTGTTTTGATAATTTTTGAACAGACCTTGTATGATAAAAATAAATAATGAAACAAGAATAATAAATATCTCAATATAACTGTAGAAATATTAGTCATATACTATTTCGTTATTATTCATATTTATAAATTATGAAACTCTAATAAATTAAACCTTCAGTTAAAAGGCTCATGTCAATGAAATATAAACAATATAATTACTAAAATATAAACGATAATCTTCTTTTCACAAACTTATGATGTTTTTTCTAGTATTTAATGTAAGTATACTATTTGTGTAGATAGCCATTGAAATAATCTTTGAAACGAAATTTATTCAACGTGAATGTTTTTGATAATATACAAAAACGCTCTCTTAATATTATTATTTTTTTTTAATTTCTAATTATTGGGTTCTATTCAAATTTTCGATAAGGTAGCTTATACACACTTTTTATTATAAGATTATTGCACACTGATAAATAAAACAAAATTTAATTAAAAATATAAAGTTATACAAGCCATTGTAATTTTAAATTGATTATAAATGATTTTACTAAACGATTATTAATTTCAGTAATATCTGTGATATTATTATCTAATCGATACTTTATATAATAATGATCGACCTGCAAATATTATTTCTGTGAAATATATTTTTTCAAGTACTGTTTGTTATAATAAGTTATTTATATGTTTGCTGCCGTTTGAATCTGATGATCAAAACACATTATATGAGTAGTCTCATTGAGTACCTATAACATTGTATTAATTTAATAATACACCTATTATAAAATTTAAAATGTATTTTATATGATCACATTAATTTCAATACGAGTAAAATATTTATAAATGTATAACCAACATATTATAGTGTGTTACATTAGTACTAAGAAAACAAAATACAATAGTATTTATAATCATATTAACAAATATTTTATTGAAAAAAAAATATATAACAATTTAAAACTACATTCAAAACCAATAAATTCAAACTTATTTTATATCTGTCAGTATTTAATGACTGAATTTGCTAAAAACATTTTATTTTTTCAGTTTACATTTATTTTAAATAACTTAATAATAAAATAATCGTCATATACTGATTTGTGTTGTTTTATTTTCTCCATTTAGATTTCATAATACGATTCGGTAAGGGGTCAACATCAGTCGATTACAGAAGAGATATGATTAGAAGAAATATGTGCAAAAAATTTAAAAAAAACTTCAATACGTATATTATCATTATCGGTCAGGTAAAATGTATTGTACCTACATTTCAATTGGATTTTGATTATAGAACAGCTTTGGAGAGTACTGCCTCAAACCAAACTAAAATTATAAATTATTTAAGTATTTGCTTAAAATAGTATGTTATTCGTACAACACTCTTGAGATTTCGATGATATTATATTATAAATAATCAATTAAGACGATGCCAAGATTAAGTAACTTATAGTTAATTTACAATATAGTATAATGTATATTATATTTTTACTGATTTGTGTTTTAAATTTAACTAAATGGTGCAACAGTCAATAAGGAAATGGGAATCAAAAATGTATAACCTTAAGTATATAAAAATATGTTTGGATCCTCGAGGTCTAAAATAAGGGTCTAATGAAATTCAGAAATATTGTTGGCTATATGCTATTACTTACTTAATTTTTTTTATAAGAATAAGAATAATGTAATGCATAATTATTCGATTATAAAGTATATATAATATGTATATATATATATATATATATATATACTTAAAGGTATTTCAACGATATTATTACTTTTTCCAGAATTGGATACTATTTTACTAATAACAGGTAATGTAATGTAAATCTTATTTTTTAATATCATAAAAAATAACTAATAATATTAACAGACAATATCACGTAATTTGTATTACAAATAAGCACATATATTAATTTTCAACATATATATTTATGTTATGAAAATATTTATAAGTACTACGAGTATTAGTGCTCAAACTTTATACTGAACTCATAATATTCTAGTCAACTAGAAAAAAAAATATTTATGAGATCGAAAATGATCTCAAATATACGTTAACGTATGACAAAAATAATCAAGAGATTGTAATATTTTTATAAAAGCTAGAAATAAAAATTATTGTAATCTGTCATTTATACCGCGATAGCTCATTGATTACCAATTTTTATGATTTAATCACATATCACTAACTGTACGTCATTGCAGTTTTAAAAATGAATAGTCCATTTTCAAGTAAATGTGCGAAATTTGTTTAAAGTCAGAACATGTAATTTTTACGTACAAAATATCAAGTGATTCGAAGAATGTAAGGAATAATACTATGATGATGGTAAAATATATTTTAAATAAACGTAAATATAATAATAAATACGGGGATAATTTTTGCTATGGTGTTTAGACAAAGTATAAAAATTACCTACACACATACATATTTCGTATTATAATTTTAGTATTTCATAATTTATGATCATTTCAATTCTCATTATTTCATACTGAAACGACCAGTAGCATATTTTTCCACCACAAAAGTGTCATATGCTTAAAAGTCTCAAATGAAACATTTTGACATTTCATTATATGTTTACACTTCAGTCATAATTTTTATTTAACATATTTTACATAAGTTATTTAACATGTTATTCACGTGTATGCTAATCGTCAATAAATTGCATGATATTTTCTAGTCGATTTAAGCAAATTGTCCACTCAAAAATTATCAGAATTTATAGTATATTAATACATATTAGTTAATATGTGAATAATATAAGTATATATTTGTAATATAAACACAAAATCATCTAATATTAACCTTTTAAAATATAATTGTGAAGCACAATGATTGTGTTGTTTTAAATCCTCGAAGGGATGCAAAGCAATTTTTTATTTAACAGACCCTTATGTACATTAAAGTTTCTAGTGATACAGGCACACCTGTAATATACATATATATACATATATATATATATATTATTTATTATTTAATATATCTGTTATCCCCTTTTAAACATGGATTATATACAGCAATCTTATGCAGGTTCTAAGCACATTAAATCTGAAACCACCACTACATCGTTCCGATAGACTAAATTTATCGTCGTAAACTTTCTAAGAAAATATTTTTCTTCTCTTTTTAGTGTCTGGCCATACAGCATACTAATTGGCAATATATCGTCTGTTTTTATTTTTCTGTTTTGTTTCTCAGTTACCATAAATATAAATAAACAAAGACACTGTCAATTATTAAAATTATACTTATTAACTAGGTATTTTATTATTGTGTTATTGTACATAATACAATATACAAATTATATCCTGCTATAATAAGTACAATATAGAGTAATAGTAAAATAATAATTAAATTACACGAAAAATTATTTATTTAATTATTATTTAAATGTAAAGTATATTTTTGCGTTTAATTTAATTATATTTTTAATCAGACATGTTTTTTTTAACCAAAGACTCGCGAAAATAATGTGTTTTTGTTATAAAAGATAATTAATATTATCATATCATTTTCTATATTATCAATAACTAAACAATCTAGTCATTTAATTTTGATGATTAAAAATTATCAGTTACCTAAAACCAAAAGTTTTTACTAAAAATAATTAAAACCTCGAAAACGATTTGTTTATTAAACACAGTAATCAGACATTTGGTTAAATACGCAAAACACACCTATTATAAACGTGTCGCAACCACGTTTGAGTATCGTAAATATATGTATGTAATTATGAAAACATCACAAGAATCATGTTATTCAAATTAATGTGGCAACTGTAATTTATTTTTTTTCATAAAAAATTATTAACGAATACAGTATTTAATTTTCTGTGTCTGTGTGTATGAGTATGACGTGTGTGTATGTGCAGAAACAGTGTTTCCATTCCAGTACGTAATAATAAATAACATAGAAGACGGTTATACCTGCCATAGTGCTAAAAAGTATTACGGAAAATATTGATTTTTTCTAGTAGTTAAAAGAAGTTTATTAGTTATAAGAAGTTATATTGTTTAGTTTAAAAAGAAACCCGATTTGGAGTATATCATTGTTTATAACCTGATGTTTCGTGAATAAGCTTGTGATTTATAAACTCTTTTAAAAGTATGGGGAATTGTTTACTTTCGACATCCGAAAAAAGTTGAAGATATTTTTATTGCTCCAAAGGATGATGTCTATTATAAAATAAAACCAAGAAAAAGCGATACATCATGTAACATAGACCGTAGTTATGGTTGATAAAATTGTTGACGGGTAGTCAGTAGATACATGTTTGTAAATTGTTCTATTTCGCTTTTATTTTATATTGAAAAAACTAATACATTCATCGTTTCGATCAGAACCTTAAACTAATCTTTTTTTTTTTTTTTGTACCAAAAATATGTATAATTTTTAGTTTAAATATAAAGTACTATAATGAATATTTTCTGATTTTTCGCTTAATGAAAATATATTAACTAAAATTAAATTCTTTGAATCGATAAGATAATATGAAAACATAACTAATTATATTTCTTTTAAAATTTAATAAAGTTTTATTTCGATATAAATTTTGTTTATGCCTCGTGTATAAATTTATTGTTGGTAATCATGAATTAAATATATGTGTAATATGTATATAATCGTATATATTAGATTTTTTAAACTTATATTTATAACTCACAAAAATTTAAAATATTTTTAATTATAAAACATTTAAATCTAATAACCGAACACCAATTTTTTTTTCGATATTGTAAGGATTATTAATTTTTTGAATTCTACTAATAAGTTTTTGAAATGTAGAATCGAGTTTAACAGATATAGGGTTACTTAATGTAAACGATTAAATATAATGCTCAGCATTTTAAGCAGTGATCTAAAAATGTAAATCGACGTATCTTAGATTATTATTTGAGCAAACTTATTAATTTTACAATGATGTAAGGTTTTTTTTTCTGTATGTCTATATGGTAATTAATCGATAAAATGCTTTAATTCTCAACTAGGAAGGTAGTTTCGGATAAGAAATTGGATCTACATTGTACTTTAAGAAGTAAAAATTAAAAACTCCCTTTACTTTTTTCATAATCGGGAAAAACAAAAGAAATTAAGGAAAACCAGAATTTTTGCACAAATACATTTTTTCATAAATCTTATTTTGTTTTCTTAAATTAACTTAAAAACAAATTACGAGTACTATAGATGCTTGAAACATTCACCAAATGTTTAACTAATCACTTTGTATTCAGAATTAAATTTTCAAAATATCTCGATTCGACTCTTTTTGATCTATTTATAGGTATGATTTTTTAGTTTTTTCAGTTTTTTTTTTTCTATGAATGTTGGATAAAAAATTATTTGCCGAGTCAAAATTATCAAAAATTAAATACAAATTTACACAAAAGTTGTTCTTATACTATATACAAATATTTAAAACTCTTATATTATATATTATGTTATTATAAACTCGACGAAGCGTAACGAAATTTTTGATTTATTATAAAATATTATGTATTTATTTTTACTTTTTTAAAAGTATTTAAAGAACAATTCTATTTATTTTTGAGTTGTATAAATTGATACAATATGGTAAAGATTTAAACTTTAAGAATAAAATACTAATTATATAATAAACGCAATATTTATGGAAAAAAATTGTACTAACCTGCTATAATACAAAAATTAAAATAAATGATTAATGTCTATATTAAAAACAATATATTATCATAAAATATTGTTGTTGATAAATATTGATAGATTGTTTTTTGTTACACTAATTTATCATTCAATTCAAATTTAACATACCTATAATAGTACACATGAAACCTTATGTATGACAGAGCAGTACCTACTTGCCTATCTTTTTTAGATTTATTTTATAATTTATAATTACAAAGCGATACAAAAGTAATACCACTGTCATTGGTTAGGCTACAGATTTGATTTGTATACATCCATGCTGCTATATTGCATATATGAGACGCCGACATAAACATTAATATGATTTGTATTAAAATATAATATTAATTGTAATTATTTATATAATGTATATATTTAAGCATTTTACCAATTGGTATCTTCGTAAATAATTATTAAAATTAGCATTCTGTGGATTGATATTATTGTTAAATGTGAATAATATATTGTATGACCATCAAATTAATAAGACAACATTAAAATAAAAAAAAAAAAACAAAAACAGTAATAATAATGTAATAATGATAAACAAACAAACAAAGCTAGGTAGTAAAGCAAAGTCTTTTTCGGCATTATTTTTCAATCCATATAGCGCATGTTCGTCTATTTGCGTACCTGCTGTTTTTATCCTTCACAAGGAAATCGCAGTCGGTGTTTTTAATGGGTTTTGGCGTGAGTTTAATACGAATGTAGGCGGTTTGGATGGTAGCAACATCTGGGATGTGACTTTCTAATTTTTGGCACACATGTATTAACCTTCCTTAGGTCATTTGTACGTCTTAAAGATAAACGAATGTGTTTAATATAATATTTAGTGTGATAATATCTGGAAATTTTTACAATGGAATCATTATCATTATATTTTACGTTTTTAAACAACGACATATTGCTTAATCTATTATAATTGTTTTAATAAACAATAAATAAAAAGGTAAAAGATAAGTTTTGTTTGGTGAAAATGAAGAAATGCTTTTAAATTAAATTAATTAGTGACTATAACTCAAGTTACACATATTTACTTGTTCATGTGCATTGAATTTTGCCTTGGCGTAATTGTTTTTATTTCAACTTAAAACTTTTTCAATGAATTTTTGGGTTATGTAATATTATATTTCTCTTAAACATTCAAAACATGCTTTTCTGTTCTTAAGGATTATAAGATCATCCAATTTATAATATATATATTATAATTAATATTCAACATCTATGACTAGTAAAGTATATTTAACTTTTACACTGAAAGTATTAAAATAAATCAAATAACGATTTTCATGCAATTCAATCATATGTAATTTCTTACAACGCTTTTAATTTTTCAAATAAATTTAAAGGATTGTTCGACGACGCATAACGAAACAAGTGTTGTGTTTTCGAGGTAGTTCAGTTTGGCAAGCCCGCTAATATTAAATACTAAAAGGTGTGACGTTAGCCTTATAATAATACATTAGTTGACTTTATGATGAATTTTTCTGTGTTTATACTCGATGACGGTGTTAAGTCGTACTGTCTAAATATATAGTAACGTATTTTAATATTTTATTTATAGAATATGATAGCATTTTTATCATAATTATACACATGTGTGTATATTATCATTTGATATAAATCAAATAATTGTGATCGCAAAGATCAAGGTTATAATTTAAAAATCACGAAAAACCAAAAAAATTCAGTTATAATTTATTTAACAAAATAATTTCTGAGTAAATATGAAAATAAAAAAGGTGTATAAATGGATATCACTCTGTTATATTATATAGTATGTTTCAAGTGAATCACTTTAATGATTTTGTTAAATTTCAATTCAATGATATAAAATGTATACAAAAATATTTCTGAGAGGAGGTGGTCTATCAGTTAATATCAATAATAACATTTCCTTCAATTTTTTTTTTTTTTTATTATTATTGCTATGAAATAATTTATTTTACTGTTATATCACGTAATAGTTTATACCATGTCATATTATTATCGTTATTACCTTTTAATTATTGAGTCAATACTATCTCATTCTTAATCAGTATACTGAGTTCATAGTATATATAGACAATATTTTAAAATAATACATAATTTGAAAATGTTATTGCATAAAGTAAAGTTAATAACATATGAAAAAAGATCAATGGGTAATAATTTTTAAGTATAACAATTTAATTAACATATTGTTACAATATGTAACAATTCATTGTTTAAATATGAAATTTGTTCAAATTTGTACATATGAATCAAATGTCTCAAAAAACAAACGTTATCATTTATTTTTCAGATTTTTTTTTACAATACGAAAAATCTATGAAGAATTTCGTATTAATTTTTCAAATTTTATAAAAAAAAATTTTATGTATATTTCCAACTAAAAATTAGGATGCATATTTTTCAAATTTTGACAAATTTCATTAAAATTTCAACTTTAAATGGATATGAAAAAAAATCTAACTAACCAACCTTTGTATTTTTAGTAATTTAAACAGTTATCAGAAAAACTTACGTGGGATCTTGTATTAATTTTTTAAGCTTAATTAGCTAACCGAAAATATTTTATTAACATTAACATAAAAAAAAAAAAAAAAAAATTAGAAAATTTTAATAACCTATAAATAGCTAAAAGTGAATTAAATTATTTTGAAAATTATACTATGTAGAAAATGATATTATAAATATTTGTTGACAATTTTAAGTTTCTACGGTTATTCATATTAAAATTATAACAAAATGAAAAAATACATTTTTTCAAACACTAGTTAGCATAAAAATTATCGTTATTTTTTTTAAATGTATTTTGTTTTTTCGATTATTAAGAAAAACTCAGTAAAATTTTACCAGAAACGAACGCAAAATTGAAAATCAAAGCTTTTTTCTTACTTAAAAAAGTAATAACAAACACACACAAAAAACATATAATTGTAATATAAATACATTCATCTCTTCTCTTAGAATCTAAAATAAAGCGTCTAAAACAGAATAATATTTCATTCGTATTTTTATCCTAAGAAAACATTTGAGGTAAATTTGATAGGTTTTAGTTCAAATTATCATATATGTTGTATATTATAGACAAATAGTATTAAAATGTGCTATAAGAAAAAGTTTTTTAATAAATTCATATGAATCTGATATTTTCTATTCAGTTTAATAGATATACGAAACCAAAAATATCTATGTTGTTTATAATATTAATATAACAATATCATGATATTATGTTATCCCTTAAATTATTTGAGAAACAAGAATTTGAAGAATTTTTAATAAAGTTTCATACCAACTGACTTTACAAAAATTCTTCATATATCTATTATATGTCCTAAATACTTGTAGTAGTACATCTTATTCAAAATAAAAATAATAACTGTTTTAGTTATTTTTTTCAATTTCATTTCTGAATAATAAACATTTGTTTTTCATAAATCTAATTAAAAATAATATTTGAATAATGCTATATGTAGGCTATATATTTTATTATATAAATAATCTAGTTAAAAAAAAAATGTATTTAGTATCTTCTTAAGTTAAAATTTATGACCAATGAAATATTAATATCTACTCAAAATACTCAGCGTATACGTATAACGTGTACAACGTTAACGTTAAATTATACTAAATGAACCTTGGTCCCATAATTTAAATTTACATAAAATTAGCTATATATATTCACCAAACGGAACAAATTCAATGATATTTTGATTAAAAATAAATATATTAAGAAAAACTGAACTACTTAAAATATTACTATTTTTTTTTCTAGCTTGTTTTTTTTCGACTTCTATTTATTTAAATATAATATAATATAACATAAAATAAACACATGTACCTATTCAAATTAAATTTACATTATATTCTCATAAATGTATGAATAAAAAAATCATTACTCAATCATACTAAATACCATTGATATAATAATTAATATTATTATTTTTTAACTTAATAATAATTGTATGTATACATTGATAATGTTAAATCAATTTATCTTTTTATAATTTTTAATCATAATTTTAATTTATTACGTACTTCATTTGACATTAAAAAAAATAAAAAATAAATATTTTTAATTAACGATTAATACATATATATATGAAAAATAGTTCAGAGTTGTTTAAATAAAAAACCCATTTGAAATGGAAATATAAAAAAAAATCATTGTTTAGAAAATAAAAATGTTTGACCATCACACAAGTACGTTGTCATACCCATTACTTGTCTTTTGTCTTAAACTAGGTTTTATTTTTTCTATGGATACATTTTTCTTTAAAATAATTCAATTTTTGAATAAAATTTACTATTTTTTAATGTTTAATAAACTAAAATATATTTATTATAACAACATAAATTATATAAAAATTGTTTAAGTTATTATTTGATTTTTTTCCATTAATTAAAAATAGAAAGATAAAAATGCTGTTTTTTTTGCAATACATTCTAAGTTTACTTTTAATTTTTAATATTTTTTTATAGCTCTATTAATAATTTAATTTGTACTTTTTTAATAATATTTATTTTCAATGAAATATTTTAATTTGATTAAATAAACAAGATTTTATTAAAAATAAAATGCCAATGGTTCTAAATCATTATGATATTTCATTTAGGTAATCAACAGCAATAGTTAATTATGCATTATTATAATATATAAAAAAGCAGTATAAAAAAAGGTAATATTTATTAACTAATTTCAAAATTAAAATTCCTATTTAATTTGAAATAACATTAAAATAATAATATTTTTATGGCTAAAATATTTGTTTCTAATAAACATAGTTCATGCTCTAGGTTATTCAAAACAATGTAAATTTGTTGTTTTTATGGATGAATCGACATTAGTACATATTACATAGTTTAGTAAGTAATGTAAGAACTGTTTAGGTAGTATTCGGTTACCATATCATTCATACGTGGCAATATTATATTACATTATAGTGTCATTCACCTTGGGTTATAAAATAAAGTAGCCGAGAGCTTAGACAAGCGATAAAAATCAAGTTGAGTAAAAATTGGACTGTATCCAAAAGAACGATTGTTCAAGCTTTTAAATTTAGTACCGAAAAATGTAATGTTCAACAATATACATAATTGTTTTTTTAGTATAAATGTATATTATTACTACTATTTGAATAAATGTTTTAGCACATAATTCTATTCGAAATATCTCCAATTCCGATGTTCATAAATAGATAACTTTATGTACATTAACCTAATTTATCTGTATTTTACACAAGATAATTAATAATTAGATGGTCTTTTATTTAATCCCAATCATCATAGAATGATTAAAAGGTAATGGAGTATTTTACAAAAAAATAAATTATTAATTATCGTAATAAAATATGTTACGCGATGATGTACATCATAATTTTACTATAAAAAAAAAAAAAAAATGTATATTATACTAATAATAATATAAAAAATATTTCTGTTAATAAATAATTATTCAACGTCAATGGCTTCCAAGGTGTGCAAAATATTATATCCTTACGATTTAAAGGCACATTACTTTATATTGCAGGTACTAATTATAAATTATTATAATAATACAATGTGTGAATAGAATAGTAATTAAATACGTAAATATGTTACATATTAACACTTTCTTTGATTTTTATTAAAGTATTTCATGTAACAGCATATTATTCATAACCCTATAAATGTATATATAAAGAAAAAGGGAACATAAATAATTTGAATTCTTGCTATTAAGGGAAAAATTGTAATAATTGATTAAGTTAAACTATAATTTAATTTAATCTTTTTATATTTGATTATTTTAGATTCTAAACAAAGCAAAGGATGAATTGATTTTAGTATTAAGTTTTATCATTTTTTTGTATATCATCATTTGGAGTAATTATTAAAATGCTTAGATATTAAATTTGTTTATTTTTTCTGGTAGAAAAATGGACGTGATTTATATTTTAAACTAAATTCCCAGAAATGTCTTTGAATAACTGTAGATAGGTACTTAAAACGTTCTCCAAATGTTTGTGTTAACTTTTTTTTACACGGTATAAATTTCAAATTATTTTGATTTTTTTTTAAGCTGTTTATAGAATTATAGAAATTTTAAAGTCTGTACAAATTTTTTATTTTTTTTCTGGTTTATACTTCACACGATTAAAAGATCAAAAAGTATAAACATTAAGTACAAGGTCCCAAATAATATTTTAATATTAAAGCTTTTTAAGAATATTAAAGATACATAATCGCGATTAATTTTTTTTTAAGCATTTTAAGTTTATATTTTGACAAAAATTTGTTAATTTAATGAAAAAGTCAAAATTATTTTGTAGTTACATGTTTATAAAATGTTAATATTTATAATTATGACTTAAAAAAGTAATTCGAGGTACTTCATAAATAATACATACTGAAATTAAAAAATGCAAAAATATTTAAACACGATCTTTTTGTAATACATATTTCAATATATAACTTTAACGAAATTGAATGTTTGAATATTTATACAAATAATAACGTAATAACGATTATATTTATTTTATTCTAATTAAAAAATATTATTCATACTAGACATGAAACTTTTATATAAATTATTATATTTTATTCACACAATGACATTTTAATTGTGATGTTTACAGCAAACATTAATTCAGCTTTCTGTACTACTGATAACACAATAAATAACTTTAATATCTAGTTATATAAGCTAACATACTATTTTCGTATAGAATTGTTTTTTGTGTGTAATGATTTATAATTAAATTCAAATTTAATACATAAATTACTGTGACTTCTTCAGTGATGAGGTATACTCGATATATATTGTACAGAAAATTGGTTACCTATTTTATCCATTTTTTTAAGGAAAATATTAATTTGATAAATGTGAAGTTGTTTTTTTTTTTTTTTTTTTTTTCTATAAATTTATTAATTATTGCATTATTTTAATGTATTGTAGTAGGAGATCAGCCTAATATGTATTACCTGACACCTGTGTAGCTGTACATAGTCGTATATACCACATACATATTCGACCAGAAAAACATAAATATATGTATTTCCAAAATATACCATTTTGTCTATAAAGGTATATCTGGAGTATGGTATTTATTGTAATATGCTTTTGACGACTGAACATGTTTTTCAATACTCGAAATCTTACTTAATTTTAGCAGCTACTCATCGTAATATATACATATTTTGTTTTAGTTATAATTTTACATTTTTAGTTGAGGATACCTACATAAACATAAGATATTATTGTATAACATATAGTTATACTGTAAACTATATTTTATAATATTATTATCTACATAGTAAATAAATTCACACTCGCGAGGCACATCAGGATTTCATGTGAAAACTTTTTTTTCGCTATTTAATTTTTCACTAAAAAAAAAGTAAAGCCTTATTAAAATAATATTTTCTGGTAGAAATGTATCACACAAACAGCGTATATGTATGTTAAAATAATAAATAATAATTTTAATACTTTGTCATAATTATGTAGTATACAGTTACAGTATACGTCAAATCATCATTTGCCGCATCTTTAATAACATAATCAATAAAATACTATTGACTTTCTTTGAAAATTGGATATTGGCATTTGCTTAATTTTCTGAGTAAAAATTTCATTTTTGGAATTTTCTGGACTTAGGCGAATAAACTTTGATAATCAATAAATTGAATTACAATTTTAAACAAATTTGATTCATAATATTATATTATTATATTATACATAACGACCTAGCATGCTGTATATTAATTCTATAATTTATGTTTTGGATGAATGGAGAGGGGGTGTGGCATACGGAAATATCGTGATGTTTACGGATGTTCATCACTAATCGACGATAATATATTATGTTATATTAATTAATTATATTATTAATAGTGTCTGCATACGAAACTTCAAAATGGTAAGCATATATTTAATATTATATAGAATATAGATGGCTTATTATTACACACACATGGTAAGTTACAAGTATTAAATTCTCTTAAGACATCGAGTTAAGTTCCATTGCTTTGAGGTATTTTAGATTCCTAGATTTTTTTTACAGTTTTATCAACTAATTATAATTTTAATTTAAAATGTAGAAATTTGTAAAGAAATATGTATATATTTTCAAGAAAAAAAATCATATATATATATAAATTAATGAATTTAAAAAGTGTATTTATAAAAAAAAAACAGAAGTTATAGTAATTTTAAGGTTCTGGACTTTATACATTTACCTACTTGTTTCTTTTAGTAGTTATGGTTTCGACTATATACATATTTTTATATACTTCGTCATGTTTTAAGAAAAGCACATACATGTATATATTTCAAAAAATTATTACTATTTTAAATTTTATTATTGTTATAAATGTAAAATTGTCAATCGATATCGTCTTTAAATTACGTTTTGGGAAAAAAAAATTATCTTAAGAAGAATTAAAAATCAGTCCCAAGTCGGTATTTGAGTATCTTAATGATCGTCATTTTGTATCTGAGTTAAATGCTCGGTATCGTGTAACTAGAAATAACGAACTACCTATTTATCTACACGCTAGTCATTTTGTTTTACGTTGTCGTTGTGTTTTGTTTTATTTTGCTATTTTATAAAATTTTAATAATCACATAAAACTGAGTTAGGCTACATTAAGTAATTTTTGGTTTATAAATTTCAATTATTATTGATCTTAAATTATTTTTGAAATCTTAGAACTTGTGTATATATTCTGGAATTTTTTTTCAAATAAAGAAAAATGTTAGTTGCATATTTTCAAGTATGTCTCGGTAATTTAATTTGCATATTTAAAGGTTTTAAGTACAACAATAAGTGCCGAATTCTATATTATTAATAATATGTGTGCGGTGCGGAGCGCTATAATAAGCCATCGATATTATGACGGCGTTTCACGGACCTCACAGTCAGAGTGTCAACTACACGGGACCATATTATTATATAGATCGGGCTACCAGCCAATTTCTTCTTAAAAAAAAAAAAAAAAAAACCGCCTGTACATCGCTCCGCGTACATAAAATATTATACTACGACAATAAACGAGAAGAATAAAGAACGAGAGTAGAGAATATTATCAATATGATATTATACACGCCGATGCATACGTACAATACAATATTGAACGTCGTCATCAACGTCGACAATTATTGCACGTCGATATTATTACGAGCTAGTATATTATAGTAATATGCACGCCATTTTTTTCAAAATAACGGGTATTGTGCGGTTGTGGATGTGGTCTCGCACATATTATGACGATATCGGCTCTGCGAAGCGAAAACGCTGTCGTGGGTTTTAAAAAGTTTTATCGAGGCGAGCAATCAATGTGCAGCCCGTCACCAGTGCAGTGCACACTCGGCAACGGCAATTATTCCGCGTGTTTCAGACATCGGTGCAACACTAAAACGCTATACTCGCACGCATCACTATACTATTAATAACGTGGTTGCCGCCCGCGACGTCGGCGGGACAAGGCTAATAATTATTATTATTAATATTATGATTGTAGCGGCGGCGGCGGTGGCGGTGGCTGCAGCGGCGGCACTTTATTATATAATATTATTATGTGTGCGGCGTCAGCCAAATAATAATATTTAATACGATATTATAATATTATAATATTGTTATTGACCCAATTTGTTCGGTAGGTATTTCGAGAGATGTTTTTGAAAATGTCTCCCGTTGTACGCGCCATCTCGAATTCGATCAATCATAACATTATATCAAGTTATTGCGCATTATAACATTACTGAAACGAGATAAAAGAGAGCGAGAAAAATACGCACAGTGACTTTTTTTTTTTTATATATATATATACACGAGACATGCATTTTTATTATTATTATTATTTCGAAAAAACAAAAGTAAAACCTACGCAAAGATAAAAGTTCTCGTCTCAAATTATCTGCTATTTTCTCGTAAGAAAACTTTAAATATTAAGTCGGCGTAGGTTAGTTTATTTAGAATTCTATGGTTTTATTACGAAAAATAAGCAAACAAATCAACAAAAAAAAAAAAACTATACATTTAATCGAATATAATTATGCATACCTAATTCGTGGTACTATAATATGTAACATAATGTATATATAATTCATGATTTCGTTAAATATATGTATAGGTAAATAAATAATATTTAGTCATAGGTATAATAGTAATAATATATTGTTTTCAATTTGAAAATTAACGGTTATGAAAAATGAATTCACTGAATCACTGCATTTATAGTTTTCACCTAGGTACCTAATATAATATGATATAGAATATAAATTCTAAATAGCCTAATAGAAACTTATTTATTTTTACATAATACAAAATAAATTATAAATCATTCATTAGCGAATGAATAACAAATAAACATATCAAATTAATTGTTAATATTACTATCTAATTTATACCATGTTTAAAATATTTTTATATTAATTATTCTTTACGACATTTTTACTACCGTTGTAGTATTGATATGTATATACAACGTAATATTTACAAAAATTTAACGTCAATAATATTTTTATAAAATTTGTATAGGGTTTAGCGATTTTCTATAAAACTTAGATACCTATGGGTATTTGTTTTGTACGCAGTATAAAGTTTTAACTTATAATTAAAGTAAATAATATAATTTTCAATAATAGAAAAAATAGAAAAATATTTTTATAAATAATAAATAGTAATTAAGAAGCTTACTTAGTACTTATCGCGATGAAGCACGCTTGTAAGTTTTACCGTTTTTAAACTATTTATAGTTTATATATATCATTTATTTATTTATTTATTAAAAATACGTGGGTTCCATTTTTTCATACACACATAGTTCTGTATCGTAACTGTAACAACTCATAACATAGAGAATTGTAGGTATTGTGGCGATATCTAAGGTTGTGCGGTACGTTTATTTAAACTCTATAATTTAATATTGGCTCTCGGTCCAGCTAATGAAATTTATCTCCACTATCGTCATTATCCTTTTGTTGCCAACGAGACATAGCTGCATTTTGTTCGAACAACGCACTACTATACAAACGTAGCTTATTATATTTAGATGTCAAAGGGTCTAAAAAAAAACCCCTTCTTCTTTTTCTTTGCTGTCGACATTTGGCGCTCATTTTCTTATACACCGATGTCCTGGTTTTTGTATAGTAATAGTCAGGAAAGTATATCTTATAGGGTTCGTGACAAATCGAATTTCTGTTACGCCCTACACTATAGGTGTGAGAAAACATGACAAAAAGCAACACCATAGTCCATAACCAAAAAGGTTTGAATACGGTGATAAAAAGAAACCAAAATTAAACAATGATATATCGATTTTTTTTCCACAACACTACAGATTTTAGAATAATAATTATTAACGTATTTTTGCATCAATACTAATACTAACTCTAAACTGTACTAAAAAAATCAATGTAAATACTAGTTATTTCATTGGACAATAAACAATATTACATTTAAAAAATTGCAGTACATTAAAATAAATCTTTAAATATAATAATTTATATTGAACTAGTATAGGTAGCTTATTATTATTTTTTTATAAATATAATATACATTATAATTCACCAAGCATGTTAACCATAATTTTTTCCTTTAAATAAAAAAATATCATTTTTTTCCAATTGTCAACCAACCTTATTGAATGCAAATTGTTAATCAAATTATTTTTGAAAATATTATTGTATCATCTAAATAAAAATTTGAGTTATTAGGTTTTAGAAAGTTATTAAAATATGTATATTAAGAATATTAATAAAAGTTAAAATATGGTTTTACAAAAACTCTACAAATTATTAAATAGTCTATCAATAAGATGTCTACAATTGTCAATCTAAAATCTAGACACGTCTTTATCAATAATTAGGTATTATAGTTAAAATTTAGTAGCACAAAAAACAAAAACTTTACGAATATACGTAATTATATTAACATACAATGATACATAAAAGCACCAAATATTATATATACTTAGACGGTATAACACTGAAAGTGGCAAAGTTGTTTTTTTGTATTAAAATTTAAAAATTTTCTCAACAATCCTATATGATAACAAGATTAATAATACATAAAAACAAAGTTTCTCTGTAGTAAAATTCAAGTATACATTGTCATTGGATAATTTATTGTATAGGGTAACATTTAATGTGTTAAATTGATTTTGTAAAAAGGTAATCATTGCATATAAAACATAATTTTTAACAAGATGACACACAACCTAAAATTCAAAAATTATTTGATCTAGAAGAAACTCTAAAAAGCAAAAATAATTTGAAAATTCAAATCATGACTAGAGAATCTAAAATAAATATTTGGTAAAAAAACAATAAAAAAAAAAGTATCTACGGTTATTTATTTTTAAATTACAGTATAAAAACCAAATTGATTTTATCGAAAACTGACGTTACGTATATATTCCGTTTTTAGTTTTTTCTGAACATTTTTATAAGTAATTTGCTATTTTTGACAACTAAAAATACCAACTAGATCCAATTTACAACCAGAAACCTCCCGCTAAGTTTAATGTTGAAGCATTTTTATTATTTTAAACGTGATGATAGACAAAACATAAAATCATACATAGTAAACAAATACATTCATCGTTTCGCTAAAAACCTTGAATAATAAATAATATTATGGAATAATAATTCCATACAAGTGATAATTTCTTTAAAAAAATAATTGGTTTAAATGAGTAATAGTAGATCACGTCAAACATTATAAATGCAACCCTTAACTGAAATCGACAGAAATTGTTTTAAATTTATTTTTAGTGTGCTGCTAAAATAATTTATGTTCATTTTAATTTAGAGAAGATGATTTGTATCTCTATGTAAATTTCTAAAAATATAATATGTACTTCAAAACCAATTAGAACTTGTATTTAAAATTAATTTTTAATGATGTTTGTGAATTAATAGTAATTAATTTATCATCAAAACCAGTTCATTCAATGGCATACAATGACAAAAATGGTATATACAACTATGTCATGGAATCATTATCAATTGAAATAAATTTAAATCTTACAAATATATAAAACTATGCATATAGATTTGTTTTAATTTAAATCGTAAATACTTATTTCTTGCCCGATTATTTAAATGATCGAATAAAATAAATAAGCTAATATTACAAATCATCTAAACTACTCTAATTATAATTATTTAGAATTTAAATCACGATTGATTTAAGAAGTAGTTATAGATAAATTGTTAATGTTTTTGATTGTATTATAAATAACATAAAAATAAATTCATCCTACAACACTTGAACAATATGTATTAATCTAATTCAGTAGGAAATATCACAATTATAATCTTAAACAAACATCTTTCACGTTAAAATTACTATCACGTTAAGAAATTGTAGAAACTTTGAAACTTTACACAATAAACATAATAATCCTTACAAGTCGAATATATCGTACAATACATTGTATATATTCATAGTAAAATGATAAATTATAATTACTCGTGTTATTAGTAGAAGTTATGGTTTGAACTTTTAATTAACTTTAAAATTGTAAAAAAAAATGTCTCAACTTTTTTATTATTTAGTATTCTACATGTACTTAGAATAAACTATAATAAAATATTACAATTTACATGGGTACTCATTTCTTTTGAATCGTGAATTGTGTAATAAAATCATTAAAATTAATAAATAATATAAGGTATGCATTCGTTAACGAATTATATAATATTTATGTATTAATCATTGTAAACCTATATAATATTATGTAGACAAGTGTAAGGTACAACAACAACATGTCGAAATATTCCGTCGTAACAGTCTTCATTTAATGTTAGTATGTTACTCGTTCACGAATCATGGCACATTAATACAAGTTAAATTAATAGTATATATCTACGGTAAACACAAAACAAACGTACAGTTGTTTCTGCCGTATAAGTACGTTTATTGATGACAGGCCGGTAAGCTAAGACAAAAAAAAATAAACGAATTTTATAAATAACATCAGTACCCTTAGTGTAATACGCCTATATTGTTTTAAGATTTAAGTGCATGGAACTAATTTTAAAAAAAGCGTTCGATATGATATTTAATTTTACTAATTAAAAATATATTGTTCGTCAAGCTATTGTACATTAATTAAACGCTCTTCAATTATTCAATCTTTCGGTGACGGTGAATTTAAAATTTGTTGTGATATGTAAGTTTTATAATATAAGTAGTTACGGTGTATTCAAATATAGATAGGTTATATGTATATACCTAGTAAAAACAAGTACCAATATTATATTATAGTTTATTATTTATCATTTAGTGGAAATGATTTTTTCACGATTCCGGAAATATATCTTTCGTTTTTCATGTATAATATGGTTTGCCCGACATACCTTCATTCTAAATATTATAGCATATGTATATGTCGTTAGTTTTATTATATTTAGAATACTGGTCGATATTTCATAGTTTCATACCACGCATTGTAGCCGTATTTCGTTTTTATTATATATATTTATATATATTTTATGGACATTGTATAAATCACTGTGGGTTCTATGTAATAGAAATCTAAGCAAAATAAAAATCGTTCAATTCGAGAACAAAACAATAGTTTATGCTTTGACGTTGTATTATGTCAAAACACGGACGTATTTATTGTTTCGTTTACAGAACAATTCGCTCCTGATGGCGGGACGCCAATATCGACGTACACGTATCACATCGTATCACACTGTATGTATAATATTGTGTTATATAATAAATAATAATGATAAAATACCTATACATACAAAATACGCAATAAACATCCGTAATATTCCATTTTATTTATCCAGTCTGGGAAATAGGTTTCACGTTTAAAAGAAAATCATCTCGTTGAAAACATTATTAACGAACACTGCAGATAATATGCACGTATACGGAATTTTTTTTTTTTTTTGTTTCTATAAAACGTATATTATAACGACGCTACCCGTACGCGCATTTTATTACAAACAATAAAAAGAGTAATAACAGTATAAAACTGACAATTTGTAAATTACGTTTCGTGGTAAAAAATATATTTTGATTTTTGATATATGTATTATAAATCGATTTTTGCCGAGGTTTTTACATAGGTAGGTACTCCAAAAAGATTGTATTAAACCTATATAAGACGTAAATAGTACTATGTGTGTGTATAGTAAATATAATATTATATGTACCTACCGTGCTCAACGCGCAAAAAAATATATTTTTTTTTTTAATTTACTATAGCTATATAATATATAATATATGCTTTGACTTGCAGAAAATCGAATTTTCAGAATAAACATTATTTTCTGGTACATACTTCCGACGATTCAACGAGATGAACGTTGATGATGTAGGTGGGTATACACCACTATACTTACAAAAGTGAAAAATAAAATGAAATAAAAAATGGAGCGAGTCGCGGCGGGCTCGTAGTAATGCAATGGCATTAAATTCAAGCGAAAAACTTAATCTAACCTACGTGTGAAAAAAATCTTTCGTCGTCGACCGTCGGTGAAATGACGCTAAACTGTATAAAAAAAAAAAAAATAATAAAATATTTACATAAAAGCGTTTATGCCACGTTGAATCAAATCGCGTTTGGGAAGACGCACGTTTAGGAAAGCTACCGATTCCTACATCAATATAAGTAGGTGGTACATATTAATACTATATATAATAAGGAACACTACAATATTTATGATATGGTGTGATCGTCACAACAATATTTCTTATAAACCATGCTAGTAGAGTTTGGCGTTTAACTTTTTTAATATTATATAATGTGATATCGGTAATTTGACTGTCCATGCGCCACTCTATACAGTTCATCACTGCGCCCAACTGTAATGGTGTGCTGTATATTCCCCTTCAAAAAATAAAAAAATAATCATTTACTATGATTATTATAATATTTATAATTTTGTTCGCATAATCTTTTAAGGTTGTTTTTCGATTTTGTGTATAATGTTAAGATTATTTTTATGCTTTACACTACTTTGGTATCCGTTGAAAAGACAGGTACCAGAGGTACAAATAATAATAAAACTTACGCAAAACGTTTCGAATAATTGAAAAGATTTAAGAATATACTTTTCACCTTCCTTCTTTCACTAGCGCGAGTATTCTTTTATTCATTTGTGATTGGTTGTATCATTTTGTAAAATAATACAACATAATAATATCTATCATCAATTATTATAATATATTTCCATAACCGTCAGTGAACGTTATGGCAATTTATAGAGTAAGAAATTAAAGAATGGTTTACATTTTCAAAATAATTTATTCATGTTATCGAATAGTTAATACGTAAAATAAAATCGTTCATTACCCGCCATCTATACATCATCTATATAGGCATTATGATTTTTAAGAGGTACGTAATATATGGGAAATATGACTAAGGTTTGAAAATTCTGTTTAGAAAACGGTGAAGGGAGGTAGAGCTTAATCTATTTACACCTTTGCATGCCACACAAAACGATTTTAAAAGCACGTACGTCCATTCGAGCAACGAATATAGTATTAAAATATTAGATTAATATGTAGTATATACGTTACAATAACTACGCTCGTCATTGTATTATTTTGCCTAGATTAACGAATAAGTTATGACGATGATTACCATGTAATATATTTTAATTTTTGTTTTAATGTAAAATATATTATATCATTTCATAACGAGTATGAATCACTTTGTATATGAATGATATTAGATATCATAGTTGCGAGAATAATATAATGTTATATAATTGGTAGATATAGCTCCTAATACCTAAAGTAGTAAAGTAATTAATGCTATTACTCGTATACTCAGAATGCCAAAAAATGTTTAAGACAAAATATTTCTCATTATATGTTTTTTTTTTTTTATATAAACATATTTATGAATTTGTTTGCAACATAAATTTTATGAGACTTTCTTCAATTTTCTAGGTACAAGAACACGATTTTTTTAATTATTAAATTCCATATTAAATTGGTTTATTTATTCTTACACACGGGTTCATCTATTAGTATTTAGAATTTATATAAATTGTTTAGCCATATGTCATGATTAATTATAGGTATATGATAATATATCCATCTACTTAGATTTATTTTAAGCTACCTATTACAAATCTATTCACACGGTTCTGTATTGCTAATAGATAAATACATTTTTAATAGTTTTATAAATGTATGAATATAATTTAAAATATTAAGGAAATATAGATTGGCAAACCGCTTAATGTCTTTGCTAAGAATCGTTTTTATGATCATAACATTAAAATGAAACACATCTGTTACTGTTTTATATTCAATGACTAAGAACACTCAACAACTTTTTTTTTTTATTGAACTATTAAGAAAAAGTATTTGCATATCTCGTTACAAATATTTTTATAGAGTATATCATACAATAAGCAAAAATCCATTTTAATTATTAAACAAAATATAAATAGATATTTATTGAAAATATAAAATTATTACTGTTCCTCATTCGTCAATTAGTCAATTAATGATTTTGTCAAAATTGTAGTTTGAATTTCTAATTTAATCATAGGAAATATGTTTTAAAAAAATCTAATATTTTAATTGATATAAAATAGTGATAAAAAAAATGGAATAACGTATTAGTAAAGCGCTTTATATGGTATATGTTTTTAAGATATTCCCAATTGTGCTATAGCGTCTATCTTGTAACTGTGAATAAAAGGATACATCGTAAATAATAGTAGTACGACGGAATAAGATTGAATAAATGTGGAAAAAAAAACATATATAAATTTATATATAAGTATAAAACAAAATCTGTCAGAATATAAAATTAGAAAAAAGGAGAAAAAACAAAATGTAAACAAGTAAGAATAATTCGAGCGTTATGTGAAAATGTGAGAGAAAACTGCGTATACATTTGTTGTTACAAACAATGACACTATAAAGGTGTACAATTCACAAATCACAAGAATATATTATTCCATTTATTTTAATATTTTGATATAATGTGTATACAATTAATTTTCACGACACCTTTACTTTATAATTTATATAATACCCACGTCAGAAATATAATATTAATTACTGCTTGCGTTACATGACTGGTTTTGACACCTCATAATTTTTTATAAATTTAGAAATCAGTTTTAAAGATTACAAATTTAAATATGTATATATATATATATATATTATTTTAGTACATATTATATAGGTTCACATACTAATAATATTTATTAGTTGTTACGTACCTTATTTATATTTATTATAATATTTATACGTATTAAATTGATTTCAAAATTACTTGTATTTAATTTAAAGTTTAAAAAAAAAATCACCACTGATTAAACATTTTATTTCAATAATATTGTGTATAGTTTGTGAAAATTAACTAGGAATATTAAAGAGGTGACGAAGTTCAGAAATTAAAGCTGTTCAAAGATATTTGTTTAATACATTTATTACTTCGGTTGAAAAAAGCCTATTAAAAATGATTAAATTTGTATACCTATATTTATGATGATACAACATAAAAAGTATTCATTGATATTTAAAAAAAAATATTATATCAATTATAATTGTTTCTTTGTACATTATTATGATTATTATTAATTTTATTTGTATCAATGTTTTAAAATCTACAAATTTATTCGTTATTTTCTTTAAGTAAAAATGTTTTTAAATTCTAAATACTATGTTCAAATCTTTTAGTAAGAAAAAAAATTATTATAAGAATTCCAAAGAAGATAATATTATAATAGACAGGGTATTAGCCTAAAAACCTTTTTGCGTATTATACCTATAGTTAGCAAAATACAAATTTAACTTTGTTCTTGTGTTGTTTAATAAGATTAATGAGGTAACTTGACAGTGGTAATATTAATATTATTATCAGAATATTTCCATAACCAAAATTTAAAATAATTATTTTATTTGATGCATGTCTGAACAAGATATTATTTGTGGATTAATTTTTTTCCAATGCTTCTATTCACATTTTTATGTAATGGATACATAATATTTTATTATATCTAGAGATGAAATATTCTTAATATTAAACGTTAATCACGTTTGAAAAATATTGTATATTTTTAATACTTTATCAACTCATGCACACAGATAACAGTTTATAGCAATAAATTAAACATTATACGTAATTTACAATGAACATATTTTTAATTTTTAACGAAGTAACGAAGTAACGAAGTAACGTAAATAATATTCTAATATATTGTAATAAATAATCAAAACTTAAAATTTTATATTATCATAAAATGCAATAGTGTACTTATAAATGTATAGTAAAATTTTCTAAAAATAATTTAAAAACAGTATTATTTATTTTAAATTGATAGATCTTACAAAAAATTACGTCAAACGAAAAATCCTGTATTCACCGGTCATTATCACATTTTTAACTAAATATATACGTAATTATCATTATAAGCTATATAAAAAATAAATATTCAGTTCATGCATAAAGAATTGGCCAATTTATTTAAAAGTTATGTTGTACTGTTAAACAACTCAATGCAATTTAAAAAAGCTTTACTAATGAAAATTAATCCTAAAAAAATTTTTGGGAGTGCTTTAATAATATCCAAATAATAAAAATAAAAATTTTTATTTAATAAAAAATACACACCTAAAAAGTTGTAATGTTGAAGAAATGATTCTAAAAAATAAATTTCTACTAACGAAAATGAAATCCAACAAAATTATACAATAAATCGAAGTAATATTTAATTTTAATTTAATACGCAGTCTATAACGTAACATAACGACTTTTTGGATAACTGTTCTTAGTCTGTCTTAATTAATAAGTTTAACTGAACTTATCTCATTCAGTCATAGACAAATATTACAACCATAATTTTATAAATATCCCATATTTGGTAAATATTAACATATTTATTGTATATTGTTACTAAGATGATTCACCAAAAACTCGTGACTTTTCCCATAATTGTAGATGAATAACATTAAAGACTGACACATAAAGTTAAACTTAAATTTAACGTAATTTACCATAACATTTAAATATATATATATATATATTTATATACAAACAAAAATATTTAAACGGATATAATATATAATTATACAAGTATCATACCCGAAAGTAATTTTAAAATAATAAAACGAATAATTTGGATAAAATATTTAAATTTAATATTGTTTTTGTTTTTAAATTGAGAAACTAAAAAAAATACACGATTTCTGTACAAAATGAATGTGAAAAGTTAAAAAATACTTAACGTGACATTTCAAAGTTTAAATTGACATTTAACCGGATATTAAGTCTTACAAAATTATGAAAAACGGCTTGTTATTAAGTTTTCGTTTAAGTTACCATCCTACCCACGTTTTTAAAGTTAAAAACTCTACTATATAGTTGTATTTGTTGTATATACGTAGTCATTTCTAGTGACCTCTACATTTTATATTGTATATGTAAATACAAGACGTATAAAATGTCAATCTAACGTCCTTCTATAAAAAGTAAGTGCCCCTAGTCCATCAAATTATTATTATTTTTTTTAATCATATAAAATATAACCACATATTTGTTAATATTATATGACATCATACATGTTATAAACCATAAAACTAATGCGATATGAAAATATAGGTATCTTCTTTCTACTAAACATTAAATTCTGTTTACAGTATTAGGTATACTCGTATAAACGTTAACGTGTGCTGCTTTTTTTTTTAAATTTACGTAATGGCCAATGCATATTATTTTGGCCAGCGTATGAACAGTAATTAATATACACGCTATTTCTTCGAATAATAGCCATTTGTACGATGCACGCAGCCTATAAGTGTAATTATTATATTCTTATCAGACATAGTAAATATAAAACAAACAAAATAGAAATACAAGAACTATCTAAAGTAGGCAATATTGATATTATTTTTATAATAAAACATATTTATTTATAATTATTTTAACTTTAACATTATATTATTTTATTAATAACAATATAACACAATATGCAGTATCTAATACACAATTTTTTAATTTTTTTTTTGGTGTAAGTCTGTATCATTAAGTTAAAGAAATATTGATGTGGTTATTTAAGCATATGTTTAAGTATTTAATTATTCTAATATTGTTCATTAATTTTAAACAGTAATTATGTATGATTTATCAATAGTAAAATTATTGTTATAATTTCTAAATAGTGTGTAATTACAATGTTATAAGCATATAAATGTATTCATGCTCCTGATTTTACAATATTCAAACTTCACACAAGGGGATAACAACAGGTCTATATTTTTGTTCATTTATGGAAGCCTACAACCATATATTGACCTCTGAGTCTTTAGAGATTTTAATTCGACCTTACATAATATACACATGCACAAAAATCAACTTATTTATTTTCGTTTCACATCGTTTGTTGTTATAAAGAGGAGTATTATTGGTTAACTTATAATTTTGAAATTTATGATATAGATTAAAGAGTAAAGACGTATAGATGTATAATAAAATAATGACTAATGTAAGAGGTGATATTTATATATATATATGTATATATTTATACAAACACATTAACTGTATTTCATATAGTTTTATATTATTTTCTACTTACATTATGATTATCTATATTAATAAAAATTAAAATGTAATGTATATGTTTGTATATGAGTGTGTAAGCGACCCACAACAAAGTTTATCACACTTACGTTTTGAAATTATTGATACAAAGGTAATCCTATAATAACTACCTAAGGATGTGCACTTAGAAGACATTTCTTTTAAATTATAAATAAATATTCTTTTGTTGTGTACGGTTGTCATTGATTACATAAAATAAAATAATAAGTTATAAAAATTAGATAAAATTTTAGACCCGTATTTTTTTTATTTATTTTTTTGGTCAAAATAATATATATATAAAATTAATATTTTGAAAATATGTGTAGTTTACGTTTAACGGAGTTCAATATAGAATAAGTCCACTGGAGTTAGTTGGTTTGTCACGACTGCAGATGTCGTGCAGGATCAGCTAGTATATACTGTATTATATTATTATATAATATACGCGCGACGTACTCCTCTCGAATGACGACTCGACGCATATATCGTGCCACCTCACAATATGCGTTGTACGGACTGCAAGTGTCAGTAAAGACTGAATTTTATAATGAGTTATCGGAACTATCAAGTGCAATTCAGTACAACATTATAATATATATAGAATAGGAACAGCAGTGGGAATATTATCTAGATAGTAAGCTGTACTGTCTACGAGTGATACGTGGTGTTAACCTCTCTGCTGGAAATGTACACCTTTGTTTGTCATCAGTATAATATATTATCTCGTTGAATATTGATCACTTATTATCATATATTAAATAATATATCTTGCATTATGGTCGAGAAATCCTATAGTCTAAGTGATTTGCCACTTATATAAATCAAACTACTGGCGCTATTTATCGTCGAGTTCTATTATGACTGCCGTTATATTTTTTTTATAAATGACCTACTTATATATTACAAATATATAATGCTATGCATAACCTACATATTTTTTTTAAAATTGGAATCAATACATATAATGTCGATTGTAATAATATATTATGTTAATATAGAGAGAGAACTTGGAAATATGTCATTGTAGTTTTGTCAGCGATGGTGTGCAATTGAGAAATCAAGACGATTCGTGATTGGTGACCTATAACATTACTAATCTCGCTGCTCATCATAAAAAGCTGTTGTATTTTGTCAAGTCGTACGTAGAAAATGTTAGATTACGTTGAGGGGGGGGTTGCACTCGATTGTGCATCGGCTATATCGTCTGACGTCTACAGCGAAAAGGAATTAAACAATCGTCATAATTATTATTTTTATCTCCACCAATGATTTGTGCGAAGGCTTAATGTTTTCAGATTTGTTGCGTTAATTATTCACTAACGATTTATACGTACAGTTAAAAAAAAAAAACTCAAAAGTTGAATAATAATTTGATACCAGGATTTTTTATAATTGGGTGATCGGTCGTCTCTGACGGATTTTTGATTGGTAAAAGATTGGTAGTCGGTATTGCTAAAACACTACAGTGATCAACGTGAAATATCAGAAGATTAGTTTCTTTAAGGGAAGCCAAGTTCTATGTGATGATTTCAATTATTTAACTGTAAGCACCACGCAAATAGTGAATGTCTCATAATTCTGTACATTTGAATTAAGCTACATCAGCGGATTTATTTAAGTTTTGGAGTACGTATATAGTGTAACAATGCGGTATTGCGACAAGTTTCAAGTTTAATAACTATTATTGTCTTAAAGTTATGCGTATGTTGTATTCTAGTCAAATAGATTATACAAAATACACAATGACTTTGAATTGTTTGTGGTGTATAATAAATAACTTTGTTAAAATTAAATACATTTTAAAGAATATTTTCAATGGGTATGCGAATAGCATTTAAAAATCAACTAAAAACAAGAGCGGTCTAGGTTCAAAATATTACCTAACTATGGATCATAGATCTAAAATTATAATATTATAGTTATCGCCTATTTTTATTTTACAAAACGAACATTTTTTGCATACATTTAAATGCACATTACCATCACATCTAAAGTTATAAACTAACGTTATATTGGCGCCGAAATTTAAGTTTTAGAAATCAAGAATAAACCATAAATACATGATACATTAGTTTAATCGAAGGTCTATGTTCTCCATAATTATATCATAAATGAAAAAAAAATAATAAATGGTGAGTATAAGTACACTACGACTGTCACGGTTCAATACTAAGATTTAGCATAAATTTTATTTTGATTATAAAACATAAAATAATACATTTTTTAAACTTAAAGTATTAAAGAGATTTATAGATGTTATAAATTAATATTTTTTTATGAATTGAATATATTATTTAACTTATTTAGTTTGTAATGTGTTTATAATAATATAATAATATAATTATACTTTAATATATATTTTTTTTTAATGTTAGAAATATAATTAAAATAATCAATGCATCTTAATAACATTATTTTCTTGCAAAAGTTTCTATGATAAATATTAACCTCAGTATAATAAATAAATAACTAATAAATTATAACCATTCATATAAACATAGAAATCATTACTTATTGATATTACGAATCGTTTCCAATACACAAAAAACGATTAGGTATAAATCATGAAAGTTTACAAAAATGTATAATAGAGTTATATAAATGTATAATTTAACATAGAAATTACTCATTACATTGTAATTATAAATTTAAATTGACATATAACTACAATAATATTAAGAGAAATCAATTTGAAAAATAAGAAATCGTATAAAATTATATACGTATAATTTTAATATATTCAACAAAATCTTGAATAAGCATAAAAAGGTATATTGTTTTTAATTATATACAAATATATAGCGTGGTACATTATGCTAAATCATCATGAATATTCACTTAATGCACATTTTATATCCTCATTTAATATTTGGTTAATGTAAAACGTTTTTAAAAAGTTTGATGAATTTTGTTGTATTGTTATGGTATCAATATCACTCTGTATTCAAAATATAATGTATTATTATTATGTCTGTATAGAGTGTATAGTTATATATAATAATTCAACTTTTTATATCCCAGAAAACCCTTTTTAAGTAAAAAAATGTAGGTACCAAAAGAATGAACATTTATTACCATATGTATAACTGGATTCAGGATTATATTATTATTATTAATTATAATAAATTATAATTAAAATGACTGAATAGGTAATAAAAGAAAATAACAAGCATACATATTAAAGTTTATATTTTTATGAAGCTTTTGTTATTATTTTTCAATTTATACCAATAATCTATTCCATCTTACTTTAATAAAAAAAAAAAAAATAATAATAATAATAAATAAACGAATTAAAGACCAAGCAACATAAAAATAATAAACTCTTAAAATTACACCCAATCCACTTTTTGGCGATAGTTGTACATTATCAGAGAGGCGGAGTACCCGTAAAACGTTCATTATAATCCGAATGAGTCGATGGACATGTCTATTGTATTACACTTCAATACACTAACGTAACATAGGTACGTAATTTTGGGGATCATGGTAAACATTTCAGAAACTGGAGTAGTCCACTTTAGTCTATTTTCGAGCAAAACAATATTGATTCGAAGGTTAGCTAACTATGTGTGGAAGCGGGGAAGGCAATTCACGTTAGTAATTTATTTAATTTGGGTCAATAAATAACCATGAAAAAGTGTGCTTTTATAGAAAATATTCGTGATACATTGATTACCTACTATATGTATAATAAACTTACATTATAAGTTATAATAGTTAAAATAATTTTTTTTTCCAATTATGTCTCGTATTATGCATTTCTGTTCAAATAATAATAACAAAAATGATAATAATATTGTTAAAACAAAACAAAAAAAAACAAATGTTCAATCGTCTTTTATTTTTAGTCATTTTATAGTTGAATAATATATTTATTATGTACTTACATAAATTTTAAGCTCCTTTGCTCTTTAACAAACATGACAATTGAAGTAAAAATTAAATTAAATTTCAATTTTTAGTCAAATTTTTGTACAGTTTATCAGTTTTACGTTAATAATTTAGTGTAGTACACATTTTACATAAGAAATTCTAGGGTGTTAAACTTATAAATAAAATTATTACATTTTGGTTGTTTATATTATTGCTAAATTTAGGTAAATCTATCTATTTTAAAATTTATTATGAATATAATTAACAACATATAAAATGTTTTCATAAAACAATTTATTTTTTTTAGTTATCATTTTATTTGATTTTATTGAGATTAGATTCTTTATATTTCATAAATACAATTTCAGAATTACCTTTTTATTGTTTTCTGTTAATAATTTTGACTAATATAAAATATATACCATTAAAAAAGAATTAATTCGTTTTACGATTTAAATAATATTTTTGAAAATAAGTTAATTGACGATGATCCAATTAATGATAAATACATTTCATTTAACATAAATTTATCTTTGGTCTAATTTGTATCATAAGATAAACAGTTTTCAAGTGTAAGTTAGTTAATTAAAATGAATTATATATTTTTAAATTTAATTTATTATAAAAATAATAAATTGATACAAGTAGTGGTTATTCTTAAAGAATGGTTCTGCTGAGTTTCATAATAGATATGACAATAGTTCAAGACGTTCAAGTAATAATTCAACTGTTATAGACCTCTTTGGCAATAATGCGGATGATTGATGAGAAAATACTTAGAGCGAAATATAGTCTTAAAATGGAACTCAGCTACTGGATTACTTAGACTTATAGCAGAGTTACTAAGACATTACACTTTATGTTTTGTTCAGCATTTATAAATATTAAACATATTTCAAAATTTAGTTTTTAAGTAAGGCATAATAATATCTACTAATAAAAAAATAAAATAATTTTAATGAAAGTTAGAAAACGTCATCTTATTTTATTACATTCATGGTTTTAATAAAAAATAAGTTAACCTAATAATACGATTTTATCATAGTTTTCAGTTTAATTTTATAATAGGAAAAATAATTCATCATGTTAATTTGCCAAAGCAGTTAAATATATTTATCATTTATTCAATAAAATTGTGTGCTAACTATTTATATTATATTACCCGGACTTACTGACAAATATGCTGCAGTTCACTACAACATTTTATTACAACCTCTAAATCAAATAAGAATTGAGGTTTAAGTGTTACTGATTTTTAATCCGTACGTCTGAAAAATAAAAAACACGTGTTAACTTTAATGGAATTCTCAGTGACAAAAAAATAATGGTGATAGTGAGATTTCATAATGCGGTATCCGTAATTTTCAACAATTGAATGCGACACGTTTTTTCACTATCTCTATTTGCTGAAATGCAAAATTGTCAGTTAAACGAATATGACAATATTTTTCGTTATTGTGATAATTTAGCTGATGTAGGTAGCAACTTGGAGCAAATTAATGTAAAAATTAAATCTGATTATAATACACATGGGTTATAGTTTACAGACAACCTTGTTTGGTTCTTGATTATAAGTAAACCATGTTAGTTTGTTTTAGACGGTAACGAATAATACCTTTTAATATTAACAGGAAATCAATATACACAGCCTATTCTCCTTAGGAAGTAATATACTATAATGCATTGTAAGTTTATAATTTAAAAATTTGGTACCTATCTCATCAATATCGGTAAAGAAAGAACTTCAAAAGATTCAAAATATTGCACTTTGTTTTACTAACTAATATTTTTGATAATTATTAGTTATCAAGAAATATGTTTCACCTTTTATAATTGTTATTTTAATTATTTATTTGCAGCTGTGGGACCTAACGGAGTGATATCTGGCGACAAAAAAATCCCAAAAGAGTGTTTTGTCAAACACTGTGATCAGAGACGGAAATATCCAGTGCTATACAAATTAGAGTTTCAGGTAATTATTATATTCGTTTGGTACAGTGATCACTGTATTTATAACACCAGTGATAGTATCTAGTAAAATATGTCTTTAATATTTAATAAAATATTAAGTAACATATTTAGTTTTTTAAGCTATAAATTTAATTTGATCAAAGTAAAAAATGCTTCACCATCGTAATTCTAATTTATTGTGTTACAGTTTAAATTGTTTTCCTGTCAATAAATAACAAAATAAAAGAAATATAACAGTATAATAAATCAAATGTATAAATAAAAACAAATTAAAATGGTAAATAATAAATTATTCATATAACCATAAGAATGATACAGTCGTAAAATTATTTACACACGTGTTGCTATGCACACAACGACATAACATATTTTACAAAAATTATATATTAACTATTTATATCATAATATAAATACAGTTAATTAAATACATATAATAATATTAATAATTCTCAACATAATTCTAATTAATTTTTACTTTAAAATGATATATAAATATTGGTTATGAATGTTGAAACAAAATTTAAAAAAATACTAGTAAGCCTTTACATATATATTTTTTTTTAATAAACCTTTCAATTTTAAATAAATGAGTATCTAATGTATCTAATCATAATAAGTGTATTGTGTATGAACGCAATCAATGAATAGTAAAATTGTCGAATGTTATCGTATTAGTTTGTACATATTACAAAGAAGTTTGAAATTAATGAGTAATTTACTAACTTACTTTAAGTACCAACATTATGTTACATTCCAAAAACTTATTAGTGATTTGTATGGTATTATTATTATTATTTTTTGAGTAAGTTCATTATAATGAATTATTACTATACTTACTTACAGTTAACTTCAAATAAATTATTATAGTACATTAGTATTTAGTATTTCTCCATAGTAATGTTTAATATACGTATAAATGTGATAAACTTACAATCGTTAAGTTAAGTATACAACTATATATCATTTACATGTTACAACATATTTACAGATTTATTTTGAGAACAAATAGTTAGGATAAAATAAAAAATGATCAAATTGTTATATACCTATACAAAGTTATAGATATTTTAATGTATTAAACTATATCATATTGTGATAAAAATAAAAACACAATTTTTTGATCTTATATATTACACATATTAATATAACAGATAATTTAAAATATATAAATCGATATCAGCATTTTATAAATTATGGATTCATCTATATAAAATTATTAAACTAAAATATTTCAATTTATTAGTAATCGAAATAAATTAAAAAATAATATTTACAATAGAAAAATTTTTTTTTTTTTTGGCAGTAAATCATTAAAAAATTAAATATTATTTGACTTTAATATTTGAAAAATGTTTACAGGCTATAATAAATAATATCAAAAATAAACTAGAAAAAATAATATTATTTAAGTAGGTACTTCATTTTTATTTATTAGTATATTATCATAAATATCACTTTGATAAATAATCAAAAACAGTCAAATTTATTTTAAACTATTGTATTTTTCGATTTATGCTGTATAATATAATAATTATAAAAATTAACTAAAGCAGAATAATAAAAAAAAAAATAAAACTGAATATTACTCCAAATTTTGAGTTATATAATATTATCAGTACCAAATCTAACATTTTTTAACCCGGGATAAAATATGAAATTGGCGCCCTTTTATATCAATAACCTTTTTTTTTTACTTATTATATAATTAGAAATTTACGCCTCCTTATGACTAGCACCCGGGGCACATGTCTCGGATTGCCCATTTTATTTGTTCCATAAATTTTATAAAATAATTTGTTTACTTAAATTATTGGTAATGTTTAATAAACATGTAAACAGTGGGCCGATTTAATCTTCATAAAATATGCTATACGTTTATTAAATGTAGTTTATTAGTTTTGAATTATTTACCAAAATAAAAAAGAAGTATAATCATAATTGTTATTATATTTTAATCGGTTAATTTTAGCTTTGATATTATATACATATTTGATAACCATTCTTTAAATATAAAGTGTAATTATTTTGTTTAATAAACAAGTTTAGTAGCAAGAAACTTTCTATAAAGTGTATTACTTAAGTATAATAATATACTTAAAAATCGTACACACAGAGGTCAAAAACATTTTTTATTAAAGTAAAACACCTCGATAGTAGTTATTATAATTTAGTAAACTGTAAATATACCTTTCTTTTTTTTATCGAAACTTAAATATAAAAATTTACTTCTATGCCTGCTGTTTTATAATTTATTTTTTTAGGGCTCGTTAAGTTATAATGTTATAATGTATAAATCTATTTTATACGAACACAGTTAAAAATTTACAAAGTGTCGCAATGAAATTAATGTCTGATTTTATTATCTTAACGAATATTTCTTGAAAATATAAACATAATTTGTGCGCTAGATTAATCCTAGATGATAATATATTTCAAGTTTTTATTACCTATATAGAAAGTATATAATTTTTATGGGTGCTATATAATACATTTAATTTCACTTTTCTCGAGTACAAATAACTTTGTTAGTGTGTATTATTATAAAATTGGTAGAAAAACATTTTTTTTAAATACTTAAAAAATATTTATAGCTACATTAAACTTAAATACTATTAACGTAAGTATAGTAAATGTAATATTTACAATTTTTTGTAAGTATATTGTTTAAATTATTAATTACATACCTATTTATAATAATTAATATTTAAACAATATAAACTGACTTAAAACTCATGACTAAAATCTATCGATTTCGTTGTTGTATAAAGTCATATAATATAATTTAGTAGTTCACGCTAGTGTTACATTATGTCAAATCGTCAACGTTCATTTAACGCCGATGACATTTTTTTACCTGCAAGTATTATATTATATGCATACAATTAAATGTTTAGTACAGCTATATTTCTATTAATTATAAATACCAATATAACATTATAGTAGATACTATCATTCAATCGAAACTATACAAATACCTATACAATACATATAATGATTTTGTATAGGTAAGTATTTGCGTAGTAGAATTCTGACGAAATATCTACTAAACAAAATTGCAGCAGTAAAGACTAATGCGTTCATGTCGTTAGCACGTTATAAATGGAATCGTTAAATCAATTTACACGAGTTGAATAACATCAGTAGGTAGATAACGAGCAAGATCATAGAAAATATTTCATTATTGCGATGGCCATTAGGAATGCTTAAAGACCATCGATTCACTATTGAAACATATTAATACGAACCACATTAATGATCTTGAACTCTATGGCATATCCTTACCTTGTTAGTTTTTAATCATTGTGTACTCGCTTACATAATCAATGTCTTGAATATTCTCGTAAATTATATTTATGATTGCAGGACTTCAATTATATACTTTAATTTAAACACCTAAATACCTAGGTAATAGTTTTTAGTTCAAAATTATATTTCATTCTATAACATATTATTTCTATTTAATTATATTCCTGATTTTTTATTATGACTATGGCTGATTAATTAAAACCACAAGAGATTTTTGAATTACTGAATGATTACAGTTCTGAATTAAATACTTTGGATGACACTGATAACAGTCAGGCAATGGTAACGAACAAGCCTCAAATTAATTATTAAAATACAAATATTAAAATTTAATGTTTAACTTTTTTATACGTGTATATGATAATATTCTTTAATTTAAATGTGTATAGTAGTATCATTAAAATTGTAATTTTTTTTTTTTTAATTTTAATAAATAAATAAATATTTCATTATTTTGAAACGTCAAGAATAAAAATTAAGAAATTAATCTTATTCATGCTTAATCATATTATTATAGTAAAAACAATGTTAACTTTGTTAGTTTTGAAATACTTTTAATGAAAATAACTTCAAACTTGTGTACATTTTATAGTAACCCTATTTCAACGGTCAAAACTATATGTTATATTAATTCATATTAGTATATATCCTATTAGAATTTTCACCAAACTAAAATATTATGTGTAAGTATTTAAGAAATTTAAAATCACTGTAAGACATACCTACTCAAACATTTTAATAATTTTTAAAAATTATTTTTTTTTTTTGATAAAGAAGAAATAAATTGAAAAAAATAACAATAAAATTATGGTTTAAAATAATACTGCAGAAATTATATTAAACATAAAATAGGGATATCGACCTAGTTCAATTATATGCTTAACAACGTTTGCTATCAATTAATTGAATAACATTAACACACAGCTAATAAGTTAATTTTATATTTAAAATCCTCAATCGTTAACAAACTTGACAAATTACACGTTTACAATAAATGCCTGATCTCAAATTGTAGATTTTACAAACTTTGATTTTTTTCTCACATTCAAACACCTCAATATAAATATCAAACATTTTCATCCATCTTATAATCAAAACTCCATCATATGTCTCCATAGTCCCTACTTTTTATTCCACAGGGCAAAAATATTTTTCAATATTTTTAAAATGATAGAAAAGTGGGTACCCCTCTACTATACATCATGTATCAAGTAGATTACTGTTATGAGTGTGTTAAATTCGAATTCAATGATATATCATTGTATAAGAAAAACCATCCTGAGCGAAGATAATCTATAAGTCTTTATATTAAAGTAATTTATTTTTATTTTTATATTATAATAGATTGATAAAATATTTTCCAAAAACTATTACATTTATTACATTATTAGTATTTTATTCTTTAAATATAAATATTTACTATATTATATCAATCTATACAACTCAAAAATAAATATCATTATTTTCTATGTACTGTAATAAAGAAAAATGCATACTACTTATACAAATATATAATATCGAGTTTAAAAATAAATAAAAATATCACTGTGTATTGTAAAATTTGTATTATAAAATATAATAGTCTTTATTTACTGTCTAAACACATAATTACGTTCAAATTTGACCTTAAAATGCATATATAAAAAACAATTATGGCTATGTATTTTTAATATTTTTTTACAGATATAAAAATAACTTATACTGTATTTTGTATGACATTTTTATGAATTTTGACACGATGAATAATTTTTTATCAACAGTTTTGAAAAAATAGCTAAAAACATTGGACATTTTTCATGCTTATAAATAAGTTTAAAAAAGTTAAACATTTTTTGAAATTTATTGTATAGGTAGTGAAAATAAAAATTTAAAAATTTGATGGAAAATTCAAAAATCTACAGTTCTACATTTTTGAAAATCAAAATATTTTATCGATCACCTATCATGTATTCATTTACAGAAAAAAAAAAAAAAAACATCATTGTAAAATTGATATATCCATTGCTTCGCTCAGAATTTAAAATTATTTCATGTTTATCTACTAAACCATTTAAGTTTTCTCTATTCATCCAACTACAATCTGCCACCATTTCAAGTGATCATTTAAAACTTAAACCTTATCAATTACTTTCTTAATACCTAAGTGTCTAATACGCAATTGATGCCGTGAATAATTCATTAAATACGAAATATTATATCTTCCTACAACATAACATCTTCTCAACTAGGTAGTTACTAACCATATTTATTAAACTTACTTCACTGACATATTTCTTGAAGTTAATACTGATTGTTTAATATAATAAAATAGGAAAAAAAAATTAAATATTTATTTTTTGGTATAATATTATCTACGGCATATTTCAAATATCTACAACTGCTAGTATAACATTTGCTTTTCTTATTGCATTACTATTTGTTTGTTTAGTAGAAATTATAAACAAATAGGTGACTATAAATATATATATCCAAATAAATTTAAAAAAACTTACTCTAAGAAAGAAGTATTTTCATTATTTAAAGATCGTTTATTCCGTTTCAATAATGAAATTCAGCGTTTGTACTTAAAACCCCTGATTTAATGTTCATACTACGAAAATACTCATAAAACTTGAAGGACATTAAAATTCGAATACAGTGTTGATTATAAATTTAAACAGTTTTTTTTTTTTCTAGAATACCAATAACAATTTGTTTATTTAAATTGTTATTTACTTGGATCACAATTTTATTGACTCCATTTTAAAGTAATGGTATTTGAATAATTTTTATTTTAAAATTTCTTGAAAAAAATAAAAAATAAATGTTTTTTTTTTTTGATTTATTTTAAGGGTAAATTTATTATTTATATTATATTTTATATAATTTAATTTGACTTACTCTTCGTGTTATTGATTTAAATAATTTAAAACTAAAAATACTGACAATGAAAAATTGTGTAATATAGCTATTAATATGGCGCAGATATAGTTGTATATATTATATTACATATTTATGTACATAAGTTCATCAATTATATTGATGCAAATATGATTAATAATACATATTTTATACCAGAAAAATGTCTTCTCCAAACTTTTGAATATCATCGACTATAGTATCTAAATACCTACTGTTTTAATGCTATGGTAAACGTATATACCACTGGAACAATTTTTTAAGCAAGATATTTGGATCAAATCAAGTCTCAGAAGTCACGACCAATAACAGCAGGAATATCTATATATTATTATATACTTATACGTATTATATTATATATTTAGAAAGGTAGGTAAATGTTCGTAATAATATTGAAGTGCATAGAACAATAATATTTATTATTAAGTTTAAAGAATTTATAATATGCACAGGACTTAGAAAATATATGCATAATATAATAACATAAATATATTTCGAATCGTGATAACATTTTGTTGAAAATAATAATAATTATGGTATAATGATCAGTAAACCATTATTCGATTGACCCAATTCCTGTACAGTTTTATTTACGTACATCAAGAGCATCTTCAGCATTGATTTTACAACGATTAAGGCGTAACGACATATACCATTATACATAATGAACAAATTTAACAAAATGTTATGGTCCAAACATGAAACTGGATAAAGAGACCATTTAAAAAGTTCGTTTGAATAATTACGGCCCATCTTCGAATAATATTGAAAAAAAGGCAATAGACGTTTTTCAACCAACGACGGCGATGACGTTTTAAGGAAAGTTATTTTTTATATAACAGCGAATTTGAAGTGACATGCATAATAATGATGATCCCAATTCCATGAAAAACAGGATAAGACCGGATACGTCTGGCCACGAGAGAGACATAGAAAGTGATAGAAAGACAAACAGACAAACGAGCAGAAATAGAGAGTAAAGAGAATGCGCACGCGCTTTGTCAACGCGATAATATCATGTTATTTTCATTTCCTTTTTACATATAAATTTCCTTTGACCCATACAAGAGCTATATGATGTGATTTTTACAACCAAAAAGTATTGCAATCACAATTTTATGTAATATATGTGCCCTCTGTTCAGATAACATTATATCAGACCCACATTATACTCGTACATGAGTTTTATATTATATTAAAATATAGTTTGTTGTCCGTCTGTGCCTTTATAGTACTGTGCTCTTACATCTAGCTTTTTAGTAATATTGTTGACAATAATTTATTGAAAAACTGAAAAACCGTAAAAATGTCCTATATATTTTGTGTGTGCGTATGTATAAATTTATCTATTCAGACTACTTAATTCCGTATACCTAATCAAATGCGTGAGGATCTTATTATATTCTAATTATATGAGTTCTATAAATTATTACTGGTTATTATAAACAGTAAATACAGTTAGTTAAAATAGTGTTAATAGTAAAATAACAATTAATTTAATTAATCGAATATCATAAAAATATAATAATTTTATGGGTAACTCAAATCTTGTAATAGTTTTTATTATTATATATAATGTAATAACTAGATAATTAACGTCTAGTGGTTCATCCTTGATTAAACTACGAATTGTTGCATCGTAAATGTATGTTATTATATTTTAATGTAGTCTGCTCATGTAAATACTTAAAATCATGACACTAATAGTTTATAATCTATTTTTTAAATGTTGTTTTTGTTATAGTTCGCCAACTATTATATGTTGTACCGGTTAAAATGATTTGATTTTTATGCCTGACTGTATGGTTTTTGATTAAAAATTAATATTTATGATCATTGATCATGTGTGCTTATAATAGTACTATTATTACATATACTTGGCCGATGATATAAATAAAAGTGGTTCAAAATCATTGAGCAATGCAAACTATTTTAATTCGTTTTCTATGTAAAATAATATAATTTATTATTCGATTCCCAACGATAGCCAAATCAGATACTCACAACGTAAACAAACTAATATAAAAATTGACCTAGTTTCTAGAACCTCGATTAAAATTGGCAATTAGAAATTTTTCTAGTGCCTCTTGTTTTGACAAAATTACATTTTACTTGATAACTAATATAGTTCTAGCTGATTATAAATGTATTACTAACATTCAATAAAGACTTGTAATTTAATTATTTATTTTTAAACAAATATTTCAATATTTGCTAATTTATTAACACTACTATTTAGCTAAAAATATTTAAAAGTTAGAAATATAATTATCTTAGATAACATTAAATAAAACGGAGTTATAACAAATATTTTTATTACTCTCAATCGTTTACGATTATTATCTTGTGAATATGTTTATTCAAAGTATATCAATTTATTAAGATTATATTTTTTAAATGTTCATGTACAATATATTGTACCACAAAAAAACAGAAAACAGATTTTTGGCTCTATATTAATGTATGTTTAACTCAGCTCGTAGGTGCATAGTAAAACATTTTTTTTTTTTTTTTTAATATATTAACATTTCTATACCTACTGTACGCTGTGGCGTATTAAAATAATTTATAAATGAATAAATCTTGTTACAACAGCCGTAGAAAATATTTATATTCTTGCCAATATTAAATGTGTAGTATTTCATTTAGAATAGTTTATGTTATAAAATTCTCAATCCCGAATACGTCTCGCTTAAAATGAATAATAAGAAAATAAATAGTTATGTAGTTATATTTATAGATCATTGTAATATAGGTATATATTTTTTTTAACTTATGTCTTGAGAAATATTTTGTATAAAGAAGTAGGTAAGAACAAAGATGCCATTGATTAAAAAAAAAAAAAAAATAACGGGTAAAGACGTATAGTGTAGTAACAATAATGGCGTTTTAGTAAATACTAGTGCATATATACTTATTGAACAATACTTGAAAGGTATCATCGACAAAAACTGTTTAATCATTGTTTTTCTTTCTTGAAAATTTGACTGTTTATAGCTCATTTAAAAAGAAAATCATTAAAATCGCAAAGCTATTGATAAATCTTTTGAATATTTATAAAACTTAAAAAGAACTAAGATACTGACTAACATTATTAAAAAAATTGACTTAAATAGAAAAAATAAATACAAATTGAGAAACATTTAATGATTTTTATAGTGTTTTAGCCCATGAAATTTTTTATTTGACAATTTTTTTTTGTATGTTTTTACATATATCTTTAGATAATTTTTGTATTTTTGAAAAAATTAAATGGTATGATATGAAACAGATAATACTTATAAACTATATTATTTTTGCATTTGTTTATTCTCCAGGAAAATAACGAGTTTCACTAAACATGTTCATTTGGTTATTAAATAATATAACAATATATTTAATGTTCATTATACATAAATTTAATCTTGGGTTTAAATTTAATATTTTGAAGCAGAGTATTTATTTTAAAGTATTTGCGTCTTATATTCAACAAATCTAATATTAAATAGTTCAGTTACATTAAAATTATATTAATATGTAAATTATATTTACATATTATAATTATAATTATTATTTGTGTACTGGTACTTGAAAATACTTTCATATTTACCATAGTTATTGTTGTATAGGTAAGTTCACACTTATTTTTATTTGGTTTTTTAAATTTTCCTATATTTTTACATGACTTTTTATTACGATTTTATTATAGTTAATTATGATTTATAACGCTACAGTAGGCCCTCATGTATAATCGTATTCGTAAAAATGAATTATTTTTCCCTAACCTAAAGCAGAATGGGCCGTTTGGCTTGTTGCACATATAATAATATAAACCCTCTTCTCTAGAACACTGCACAGACTATATTATAACTGTTCACCGAGGACCCGACTTTGGGCAGCAACAATTTGGATCTATTCCAATTGCGCACACGTCTTAACACTCAATTGGTTTCAATTAAAAAAAATAATAATAAAGAGCAGAACATTTCTGGGATTCGCACGTTGGCTATTTGAAACTATTATATGCCTCTAATATCTATATAAACGTGTACACTGTATTTAATAATTTCTTTTATCTCGGCTACTCTCGTAGGTTTTTAATAAGTTTTAAAATATCAAATAAATATTTACCGTAAGTAAATGTATATAGAGTTTTTTTGTCTTTAGTCCTCACGACACTCATTTGACCGTCCTCGGGTCCCTCTCGACTACTTTAATACTTATACAGATTAGGTACTTACTAAGACACAATATAAAATTTAATTATTTAATTTCTAACATATTTACATAAGTTAACCATGCTTAAATTGTCATCAAATATTTTCAATGTAAATATTTTATGAACAGATAAACTAAGAAAATACTAACTAGAAAAGATTTATTAATTAAAAAATAATGCGATAAGCGTGATAAAATAACGCTATGCGTACAATGTGTAGGATTTGTTCTTAGATTAAAAACGTTTACACCAAATTCATTGAATTTTTAAAGTTATTTTGTTTTTTGTAATTGATAATTAACTGCATTTTTTTAAATTAAAAAGGTTTATTTACTAAAACTTTATAAATTAATTAATGTTTGATTTTTTTTCTTAATGTTTTAAATAATCATTTTAACAATAATTTGACTTTGTAAATAAAAAAAAAATATTTCCAATACATAGATTAATACTGAGTACTATCCTAACAGAGTGTATATTTTTTTTTATTTTACAACTCTCAAATAAAGTTATAATTTATTAGAATATTTTCTATAATTTAATAACATGAAATACTTAAAGTTTTTTTTTTTTTTTTAATAAAAATTATATGATAAATTAACTTGAATTTAATATGGTTTTAGTGTAAGCTCATTTTTAATAGCCCAATTATTTGATAATTTAAGGAAGGAAAAATTAATATCCTAAATCACTTATAATTTAACCAGTATTAATTTAATTAATGCACTATACTACTTTTTTAATGCACTACTATAAACTCGTAAATGACTCAGATTTGGCTCAAGTCACAGCAATTCTTATTTTTAAACAACTAAATTAACGGTTTTTACGGTAATGCCAAAATGCCTGTTTAATAACAAAAAAGTTAACGACCATCATTTTAACTGATGTATAATTTACGTGTCGAATTTATGAACAACAAAAAAACCTTTGTATTCTTTTTAAATACTGTAGTTAAAAAAACGTACAATAATGTTAGAAATAATTTTAAAATTAAAAAAATTATCATTTTTCAAAAAACGAGATATATCAAATATTATTTAGCGTAAAAATTGAGTATTCTATTCAGGGGCAGTGACATATTTAAGATTTCACCAGCATAGAATAACTTATTGTCGAACTTATTATATTTTTAGCAGATTCTAAAAATTAAAAATATCCAACTAAATGTATTACTGCCATTCTTTTAGGGTTTCGAGTACATAACATATTTTATACATCATATACCTGGAAGTTAGTTAAAATAAATAAATACAAAATGACAAAATCGTACATTATAAAATACATTGAACCCCTAGCAATTGTTTTAGTAATGTTCTGGTGGGTCAATTGCATTCTCTGGAGGTAACTACCCTAAAAACTGCTGTGTATAGTATACTAAATACGTCACTGACAAGTATAATACAATACACGCTGTACCTATATTTAAATGAAAGCCATAATAGTGACTAACGACAAGCATTAATTGGAAAAATATTACATAAAATCTGTGTGTACAGTACAGTTAATCATGACTTTTTTTTTTATCTTTCATATTTGCGTTTTGTTCACGAGTGGATCCAAAAAGGATAGAATTTTTTTTTTTTTCATAACGTGTACGTATTCTTTTGATGATTTTTTTTAAATATATATATATGTATGTATGTATATTCATAAACGCATATATATATATAAATTATATAAATAAAAAAAGAATACCTAGTAAAAGAGAAACCCTTTCCACCCGAATAAGACGTTGATTGAAACGATGTAATAAATTGTTCGACGGCATGTACTTTCACTAGCCGCACATATACGCCGAGGGATGGATATGTGGGTCGTATCGTCTCCAATGTATGAAAGCAATCCATTTTCTCAGTGTACACCACCTTCCGCTCTGAAGACGATGAGATATGCGAACGGATTCAATCAGTCGCCTGCTCGTGCATATAATATACGAGTTTTAGGGAAAATATCAGCTACTGTTATAGAATTATACTAGCTGAATTACTCGTTACTGCTAGGTTACAGTAAAAAAAAAGATTTTTGAATAATTATATACATATATAAATATGAACAATAAATATTTGGTCATAATAATACGACAATAATATTTAGGAAAAACATAAAATGGAAATTAATTTAAATACTTAAGTGCTAATAAACTTTATAAATATACGCATAATATATTCATACGGAAAAACTGCAAATACACATATAAATCGACAGTTAAATGAAAATTTTAATGTATTTGTGTATTGCTATTATAGAATTTTTTTTATAACTATATTCATTGTATATTTTTTGTTTTTCGTTATTATTTGTATTTTTAATTTTTCAAAATATCTAACTTTGTATATGGCTACATAAAGTTGACTATGACTAAATACAGGTTGAAGCAATTATATTTATAACCCTATACTTTATCCAACTTTTGTCATTGCGCTTTGTTTATCGTCTTAGCAAAAACAATTATTATTGGAAATTGACGCTTAGTAAGTGAAAAAAGAATATTTGAATAATCCATATTTAATATGAATTTTGCGACGATGATAGCGCAGCAGTAGACAGTTGCATAGTAATCTTTGTGGGGCATCATGATTACGTACGTCACGCCAGTCCCCATTTTATATTATTTATAAAATTTATATTATTCTATCATTTGGTACATCATTTGTACGAATTTATACGCAGTGACACTGAATTTGTACAATCAAAGGTGCTAAAATATATTAAAAACTCTTCAGGAATTTGTGTGACGTCACTATAACCTTCCATAGCTTTTTTGGTGAACTTTAGTTTGTTTTTATGTCACCCATCCTTTTCGCCAAAAGGTATGTCGTAATTTTCATAAAACTAATAATCTAAAAATTTTCATATTGCTCGTACAAATACGTACAAACTAAAAGCAAAAGATTTGCAAAAAAATTTTATATTTCTCAAGTGGTGGGTACTGATTTGACGTCACGCCAACCTCCCTGAAGGGTTTTTAATATAACTTATCTTTTTGGTCATACAAATTCTAGGCCACTGCATACAAATTCGTACAAATAACTTACTAAATGATAGAATAATATAATTTCCATATTTTTAAAAAGGGAGGCTACCATGAGGTATATGTCATGATTGTGTGCGACGACGCACCAGAACTATAGACTGCAGTTGACGTAGGAGTAGTGGGGGTTGTAAAGATGTGTGTATGCACTGTACAGGTACGGTAAACAACGCGCGTCACTACACAAATACACAGAAAACTAAATATCTCCAAAAACAATTTAATTGATAAATTTCGAAATGTTTTCATTAGATAGCTAATTTGCACACCAAACTTTCTTAAACTTTCTTAAACTTTTTAACTTTTGTTTAAAAGAAAAATCATGAACATCGATACAGTAAAACTTCAGATATAGATACGACCAACAATACATGCATATAGGACATAGGTACCTATATTATACGTGTAATACATAATTTAAAATATATTCGTTTTTAAACCATTTATTAACGGTGATCACAGCAATTATTTCAATCGTTTATTCATTCAAATAGGATTCTATTATTTTCTCATAAGTATATATAATTCGATTTCATCGTTTTTAAATTAATGACTACAACAAAGGGCTGTAATATGATAATTACAATCAGTTTCCAACCCTTCATCCATCATTTTCTATAAGTACTTAATGCAATATCGTTTTAATAACCCAGGTATTAAATATTAAATGTATGCTTAAATTATTCAGATAACGCACATTCGAAATTTTCAAAAACGCTATAACGTATTTTTACCTTAATATCTTCTGTTTTATCAAAGTATAAAGTATTAAAAAAAAAAAAAAAAAAAACACATTTTATAGTTTCTTTTTATTTTTATCTTAAAAAATATAAACATTAAATCACTTAAAACATCTGTATTATATTTTATTAGGTAATTTACATATTTAATCATATACTAGACATCATGTTTTATAAAAATATAATTGACTTGTATTAATAAAGTTTTTGAAAAATCTCTATATCATACTTTACACATTAAAAATTAAATATACTTTTTAACTTTTATATTTGTATTATAATGTCTTACAATTTATAATAGTATATGGTAAGTACGTTAGTGCATCTTATTATAGGGTGCTTAAGAGCATATTTTCTAGCTTAGTTTTTAAAACCCATAGCTTTTCAGTTTCAAAATTAAAAAATTTAAGAAAAATATTTTTCCATTTATAATAACATTATTTTATTGAGTTTTATATACAATTATAATTTCAGATAATATGTTTAGATATAAGTTATTTAGAAATCTATAATACTAATTATATAAATATTATTATAAAAATATCGAGGAGATAGTTTACAATAGTCTATACTTTTATAATTATAATATAGCATGTTTGTATTTTATGAAAAGGACATAAATACGGCGATGTTATTAGCTATTTATTCTCTGTATATTTATAAATTAATAATAAAGTGAAGCTTATACCAGATTTACACTACACCGTGTCATGATCTGCATTTTTAATATATGGGTTGTACAATGTTTGTATCACAAAGCTAAAATGTTGCATATATATTCAAATCAATATGACAAAGGGTAGTGTAAACCTAACTCCAACAATTACCTAGTACATTTAATGGTTTATAATTTCATTTTTTTTTTTTTTAAATCAAATTATTTTTAATTTGTACTTTGAAATTCTACCTTTATATTATTGTAAGCTCGGTCCCTAAGTATCGAGAAGCAATAAAAAGGTTGGTTGTGAAATTTAAAAAGGTTCAATCTGATATTTTTTTTTTCAATGCAAGTACGTGTAGTAACACGACCCGATTTAATCAACAAACGACAAAAATGTATCTGATTGTGTACAATGTCAAATTTTATTGTAAAACATGCTAAATAAATACAAAAATTGTAGAATATAAATTAATGAATGTCTATAATAAGGCATATTTTTTATAACTAAATTATTTTATAATCCACTGAAGTAATGCGTAAGCAGCCCCCGTAGCGTTGTCGGTTCAAAATTTGAAGAAAAAAAATATTTTGCAATCACTTAGTACCTAAGCCTGTTTGTTTTTTTATAAGCAAAAAAAAAAAAAGTTCTAATAAAGTACAATGTAAAAAACAAAACATTTTCAATGCTTACTGTGGTGTCATTTGAATGTCAAATAAAATTTAAAAAAATTAGATACATCAGACATCAGTTGATGTGCAAACTACATACTATTCAAAAAGTCGGTATTCTGTTTATGCATAGTATGATTATTACTAAACAGTTTTTTTTTTAATTAATGCCTAACTATAGGGTTCTCAATTTTATATCTTATATAAATTATTTATTTATTAATGGTTAAACGATATTTTTATAAAACAATTTAAATAACTTAAAAATGCTAAAAAAAATTACAATAAAATAAATAACACCCCTAAGTTGTAATTAAATTGCTACGAGGGATATAATATTATAACATATACACGTAAATGTAACAATGTCTTACCCCTATTATTGCATCTGATCGAAAATACCTTTGTATCATATAGTAAGACAAACTTATGTTTTTCAAATGAGAACTCCTCTTTTTACTTTAAAAAATTTAGTAGATATTTTTTTTTAAAAAATGTCCATGAATCTAAATCAAAGTTAGAAGTAGTTTCTAAGTTAGTAAAATGTGTGTTCTAAGGATAATAATCCTTAAAAATTATTTTACAAAAATATATATTATGGTGGATCTAGCCGTTTTTATTATACTCAGAGTCTCAGTCATTTTTAAAATGTATAAATGTCGATAAATTAATATTAATTAAAAAAATGTTTAACTTATCACAACCGCTTTACTTTCTAAACCTATTATCCGTGGCGATTAATATTTGTTAACTTGTGAACTATTCGTCAAACTTTCGATTTAAATAATAAAAAAAAAAAATAAATAAATAAATTAAAATTAAAATCTGCAAATTAATTGAATGGGCAAAAAAGTGGTTTTTATTTGAAAATCAGAAGTTGATATCGCCACAGAGCACTTTTTAAAAGGCACAAAGCGTAATAAATTAATATAAAAAAGAGGGTAGCCAGTAGGCGTGCTAGGTAAATCTTTGTTTAAAGTATAAGATACACGTATATTACATATCATCATATTTCTATGTGCACTGATGTTCACTATTCGGAATGACATTGGAGGTGGCTACAATATTCTATGCCGTAAGTTCACGCGAGGAACGCCCGGCACTTATTATTATTTTATTTTTTTTTTTCAACGAATTTCGTTTACGCCTCATCGTAATTTCTTGACGACCGCGCGCGCGTCCTATCGCGTATCATTTTGCCCAAAAGCCCTATACACGTGTATAATAATAATATATAATAATATGCGTGTCAGTTCTCAGCGGCGTCGACAGCCTTCATTTATCATTCGCGTTTCGCGTTTAACAACGTCGGTCGACCAGCATAACAGTGACGGTAAACCACATAAAACGTCCTTCGCTTATATTATGCTATACTGTGTGTGTGTGTGTGTGTTTGTGTTCAGCCTACACGCCGCCTATTCGACCTTACTGCCTGTGTCGGAGGCGGTATAGTGGTTAAAATGCTCTCGCATTATACCCCGTGGTGATCCCTGAACCCGCACCGACGACAGAACGCTACAACGGGAATTTAGTAAATAACATCGTAGATAATGATAATAATAATAATAATAACAACAACAATTTAAATAAATAAAATAAAACAATATTAATCGTTTCACATCCACATAAATATTTTATATTATGTAGGTACAATTAATAACACGCGGGACAACGCGAATTGTCATAAATATATTATATTATACGTATGAGTAATCCACGCCGACGCCGAATGAAACGAAATATTGCGATAAAAAAAAAAAAATATGTATGAAAGTAACGACACCATCTGACATACACATGGCCATAATATTATATAAAATCAACTAATATCAAAGTCTTTCCTTATCAGAGACACATTTGGGATTACTTTTATTTATTAACTTTTTTTTTTTTTGGAGATGTCATAAATTATATTATACATATAGTATGTTAATTTATCAAACAGTAAATAACTTTATCTGTTTTATGCATTTTTCAATAAAACAAAAATACAGTGAACTGTAAAAGTTTACGGTTTTTGCACCGTTTAGTATACGTGTAGGATATAGATAGCTAATACAAACTCCACTATTTGTTTTGTTAAGTATTATAATAGTTAATATAATTTCTACGTTCTTAAGAGAAGTCAATTTCATTTAATTTTCATTAAACTATACAATAAATTTAAATTAAAACTAATTTAAAATAAAGCTACTTGATCAAACCATAGGCGTGCACACGGATGCAGAGAGTTAGATTGCATCTGCAACATTTTTTGAGCCGATTAATTGGCAAGTTGGCCATGGAGGTACAAGTTATAGCTATTTAGTTGTGTAGTCAGTGGCTTATTTAATAGAAATAGAAAAAAAATTATCTAAACCAATTTATACACCAATATAATTTTAAAATATTGATTAGAAAATAATGGAGCTTTTCAATAACAACACCAGAAAACAATTAATAATTTATTAATTTTATTATTAAAAACGTAATTTTAAATATCTTACAAAAACCAGTGGGGGGGGGGGGGAAGATATTCCCAGGATATGGGAAATATCACCCATATCCTGGTTCAGTACCACAACTTCGGTAAATTCTATTACTCAGTCTCCCTAATTAATAATTATAAACATTATTTACCAATAATTATGTTATGTTCTTTAATTATATAGCATAAGACACCAGTTATAATTTTAACTATTTATGTTATACTCAATAGAATGATATGTATGGTGCATAATATCAAAGTGACACGTGTTAAATATTAATATATGTACTTAATTTATGACCACAAATAAATAGATTAAGCCCCTGAATCTGAATATTGAAAATAATACTTCAGAAAATGATAAAAAAATATTCAGAAAATGTTCAAAAAAACCAAAAGAAATGTAAAAAGTTAAAAAAACTATTTGTTTATATCCCTAACATTTTTATTATGGTTTTATTATTATTATTTCTATGGCTTTCAAAATTATAATACTTGAAAAAAACGATTAAAATTTGTAAACGTAATTATAACAGAAAACGAAAAACATAAATAATTGAATAACATAAAACAAAACATAATAATTAACAAAATATTTGATATATCATCAAAAAAAAAAAAAAAAAACATAGCGCAAAACGCTATATATAGTATATCATTCAAAAAATAATTAATTTCTAATTAACTATAAAATAAATTAAAAATTTAAATTCTTAATAATGATAAACTCAAAAGTTAAATAACGTTTAAATTAAGAATAATTATAAACTCAAAATTTGTTTAACGTTATAATTGTAAATAACGAACGATTTTTGTTTTCAAATGCAAGTCCTGTTTTTTTTCTCATCAGCATGTATATATTTAAAATATAAATTTAACTAATACTAATTCCGATTGGACAAGTTAAGAAAACATATTATTGTTATCTTTCAGCTATTTATTAATACACATAGTTAAATTATCCTAGCACTATTATATTATTATCATATATATCATACAATATAAATCGAAAAAAATGTTGTTGCGCTGTATAGTATACCACCAACTGGAAGTTGGCATTCAATTATATAAAATGATTAATAGTTGAGCGAACTTAATAAACCGAAATGAATAAGATCTGAATCGTATTAGTTCCATCACTACCATTCAAAATGCAGAATAGGTATATTTTACGTAGGTGCTGAACACGTGCACGCAAATTTATTAAAACAACTTCTGAGCTTGACTGGAGTGAATTAATTTTGAGAAATCCCAGAGCTTATCTCAATGTATACATTCAAACAGAATTTTTACTTGCACAATATGTTAAGTTGCACCTATACTAAAATTATTCTACCTCGACAGTAATATGTTATGCTAATGTTCTCCGTTATTTTGTTTAGTATTTTAATTAAAATTACGCAATAAGAAGAAAACTATCATTTACTTTATGGTAAAACTATCTTAGTGATAATTATATAATTTTAAAAACGTGTCTATTGACATATTCATATAGGTACGTAAATATAAGCTCAAATTCGCATCACACAAAACATTTTTTTATTTATCAAAACAAAAATAATTGAATTAAATTTATAAAACTATAAATAATAAACTCTTTAATATTTTTAAGAATGCTTTAACTACAAAATAATCACTTAAATCTGAATTCGAACTTTTTTTTATGACCACTATTTTTTTAATGTATATATTGTATACTTTTATAAATATTTATAATATATACATAAAATTCATTAGTCTCAATCCAAAATACGAGTATAAGCAATAACAACCTAATTGAAAAAAAAAATAAAATAATAGTATCGATTTTATTAAATGTATATATATATAATTTTGAATAATATTTGCATTTTTGCTGTTAATCACAAATATTTATTCTTGATACAATACATACACACTTTCCTTTTTTAATAATCAATCAATACTGTGATAGTTTAATTACAACAAAATCTGCATGTATTGACGATATTTATATTTTTCATGCCAAATTAGGCATATTGTTGACATATCTTCGAACACAATCAATCAGCATTAATTATTAATTGGCTATACAATTAGGTATAATATACATTTTTAATATTTGCTGTACTCTGACTGCGTGTGGTTTTAATTCAGAACAATATATAAGTAAGAGGTATGTACATTGTGTTCAAAAATGGTATATAATAGCGATGGTGAAATCGAATCCATGGATGTTAAATGTATTGTTTATATTATAATTGAAAATGCGTAACGCGCGAAAATAATTTGAAAAATTAAATTAACATACATGTCGACATAATCGGTCAACAGTGTTAACATTTTATAATAATCGGTATTTCCTACTACGTTTTAACAATGCAGTATAAATGAAGTTGTTTAGAACAAAAAGCTTACAAATTGTTTCCCATATTTTGGGAGATGATACTGGATTGGAACAATGTACTACGGAACGGTGAAAATTGGTTATATGAGGATAAGGTTTTTAAATTTTAAATATAACTCTGCAATTAATGGTCAAGTAAACAACAACAAAATGTTACAGATTAATAAACAATAATACAAGATTTCGAATAAAATAACCTCTGACGGTACTGTAGCTAAATTGCCTATACAACACGCCGCGTAATTGTAAATTGATAATTATTGGAATGTACTTATTAAAAATAACCAATTGAAATTTTATCTGTTCTGTTTTTTTTGTGGCTACAAAATGTAAATCATATACACACACAAAAAAAAATAAAATAATAGGAATTTTTTTCTACTTTATAGTTTATTATTAATGTTCACATCATTGAATAAATCATTGTAACGGATGTGTTAAATTCGGATTTAATGATTAATCGTTCATCGAAAAACATATTTCTAACCAAAGACGGTGGTTTAATTGTTATTTTTAAATTTATTAATAATTCATTTTTCTATAACAAATATAGTAAGCTGAACTAATTTTATTCAAAAATATCGCTCGTTTTATATTAATTACTATTATATTGTATACATAATGTATTATTAATATTATAAACTTATAAGTTAATACTCCATTAGCCAATACGAACTGTTTATAGGTTCATGGTCAAAATTTTAAATGTTCAATCGCTTATAAGAAAATGTGTCTACATATTTTTTATATTTTTAAATTGATATGAAAATACCTTGTGAGAAATTGTGTAATATATTTCTAAGATTATTTATTATCGATATATATCAAAAAATAAAATATTTTAAAAATTTAAAATTTCTATAAACAGTATAAACTTAAAATAAATATTTAAAAAAATAATTTTACACAGAAAAAATGAACTTGGTTACTTACGCGGTAATAAAATATTTTAAGTTTCTGCCTTATATATATATATATATATTTAATTACAACAAAATAACAAAGAAAACAACTAAAAAAGTCAAAAATTCAGGTGTCCATAATTTAATAAATCCTAAATATTCAAAATATTTTTAGAAATAATAGATATAAATATTGATTAAAAATTTCAATTACCTATAATCATAACTGCAGTACAAAAACAAAATATATTTTTCGAAAACTGACGTAAAAATTTCTTTTTTACTATATTTATTATTAATTTTTCCGTATCTTATAGAAAATAACTAGACATTTTTAACTTCTCAAAGTTTCAGCTCGATTCAACTTTTTACTAAAAACTATCCTTAAAATCGAAGATTTTTAGTTCTCCAATAGATGACGACAGTCATAAATATATATATATATATATATATATTTAAAACACGCATCAATTATATAACTATAAAACATGTATTGCTTCCATTAAAGTCTAAAAATAATACCTTTAATATATTTTGATATATTTATTAAAAGAAAACTACGTTTGCGACTTTGGACATATATTTTGTTAATTGACGAATAAATTCGCACAAGCAATTCGCTAAATGTTTGAACAATTTTCAAAACCATAGGTGATAGCTGGTTGGGTTAGGCTATGGGGTACACAGACGTGAAGCGGAATTCGCAAGTAAACCACTTTCATCTACACTTGTTGTAACATACACGTCATATCTATCGTGTAAAGTGCGTTAGTGTGAATATGGTGAAGTAAATATCGTTCATAACCGTTTGTGGGACAAACCCACGATGCAGGTTCAAAGCGCATTGTAGGCGTATCATACGGGGTACGCTCCCACACAGATATAGACTAATGTTGTTGAATATTTAGGTAGGTAGGTAGATAGGTAATTGAGCGGGCAGGTGAATGAGTAGGTGGATAGGTGGATTGTACAGTGTAATTCGATTTATCAAACGACACGATGAAGGCGAAGGCGTAAGAGGGTGTTAACACCGAGTTCGCACTGCTGAGTGGTGTAGGGTTCTAAAGACCGCGCACTAACTACATAAACATTTGAATTAGTGACGAGTATCAAGTTGATTGAAATCACGCTTACGATACATTATAAATATTTATGTTTAATCCGATTTAACTGGAATTTTGCCTGGAAGTGTAATACATAACATATTTTCCCGCTGTTAGCACGTCATTTTAGTCAGTGCCACAGCATAGCCAACGACAACTCGGTTGAATATATAAAAATATAATCGATAACTCACAATCATACGATAGTGTATGGTAACCGGTCAAAATAAATATTTTTTTATATTTTCACTGTGTCGTATTATTTCGGGTACCAAAATGATGATTTCTATTTTAATTAGGTTGTACAGTTGTGCAAAAATGAATTTACAATTATTAAAAGTTTTTTTTTTTTTTTTATATATATAATATTTATTTTATTTTTTGCTTAAAGATGAAAATCAAAAGCTACACTTAATATTTTTTTTGATCTAATTTTGAAATTTCCATTCATCAAAAACAACTATTGACAACAAGTGACTAAAAATAATTTATTTTCAAAAGTCAAAGTCCAATTATTATCAAAATCAACGTTCACTAAAAAAAAAACAACATCTTATCAAGATCGGTTGACTATCTTAATACTTTATTATATTTAAGAAAAATGTATAATCATATAATTAAGACGACGAATACTCAAAATAATATGTTTGTATATTATATGCTGTATGCGCTGTCGAGCTCTTAGCTGGCAGTTGGCTCGATAACTCGTATTGTACAATGGTTAAAAAATTCAAAGATTATATATTCACACAGAAATCAATTATTTATAAAATAATAATAATAAATGTACGTATAATAATTGACTATAATGTGATATTAGGTATACATACACAAATATACTGTGACTATCAAGAATTTCTCTCAATAGTACTTAAAAATCGTACGTAAATAATAATAATTCAAGTAATAATATAAAACTTATCGATTCCGGTGATAGGCAGTCGATGCGAACGGTGGCAGCAACTCGTCAGCAGCAGTCAAAATAACTATCCAAGGACGGATGTCGGACAGTGATCCATATAATCGCCGAATATCGTAATCTTAATATGATGTCACACTAAAATCATAATAGTTATATATATATATATATATTTTTTTTTTAACACTAATATGACATGCTAAAATATTATTTTTTTTATTTGTGTTTGATAAAAAGTGAAAACTAGTCATGATAAGTCTATGATATAAATTAAAATAACAATTAGATAACGGCTTGACACCTATCAAAACTGTTGTTATGTAATGTTATTTGTATTTCTTAATAATACAATGTGTGTTCAATATGTTAAACTCTGACAATATAAATATTGCACATACTACAATACCTTTTACATTAATACATTAAATCAATCAATACCTTCCAAAACATAATTTCAAGGTATGACGTTTAAAACTTGTTAGTAATAAATAGAGCGCAGATTCCTATGCACTAAAAATTGTAAAAATATGCAATAAAATTTCAATTATTTACATCAAAAATAATTACAATATATATAGAAATATAATATTCAATAATAAATATTAGTACTTATATTTAGTTATTGTAAAAAATGTTTTATAGATTAATATATATTTCATACTTTATTTATTATTTAAATTAATAATCATATGCATTTCCAGTTTTTCTTCATTGAAGCTGTGACGTTTATCTGTCAACATATTTTAAATACTAAAAACGATCGTTCGACGTCAGCCGAAGTTGTTGGGGCATATTTGAATATTTGAAGCAATTCAGTATGGATGGGTCTTAATAAATATTATCAAGTTAAATGTTTTTGCCTAATAATACTGCATTAATTTGTCGTATAATTATGAGACCTTTATTTTTATTGTAAAGACCACGTAATTTTGTTTGAAATTTTATTCCCTTCAATTTAGAAATAGCTTGAATTTTTTTTTTTATTCCATCAATTATTGAAATACTTTTATGTCAATATATAATGTCATATTTTGAGTTTCTAGTTTCTTTATTTCTATCATAAACATTGCAAACAAGTGAATATAAATGTTAATTTATTGACAGCATTAACATCTTAAATTATATCTAGAATTTTTTTAACACTTAGCGCGTCATCCTTTGCCAGTCTCTCCATAACTTTTTTATATTTGTTGAAATTATCTGCGTAATATAACGATGCTAGAATCCATGTCCCTCGCCTAATAAAAACTGGAACAGGTGGTGAAGATAAATCGCTCATTTCCTCTTTAAAAATAGAGATTAGACTTAGCGTTTTTAAAAATATTTTCTTTCCATTATTAATTTAAGTCTTAACTTTTGGAAATAACTTCCTTACTGCAAATCGATTACAAGCATAAACGGTATACGTTACATGAATTATGTTAGTATAAAATATCTTTACAGGCTTCCTTACTTTTATCATATAAACGCTGCATCTGTCTTTAAAAATATTACACTGCATTCTATTTCCACATCATTCCATAATAATTTCAAGAAGTCATTGGTAAATCGGATAATGGTTTCAATGTTTGTTTTGTTCAATTGTTTGGATGCTGGGAGATAAGGTTTCCAGAAAAGTCTTTATTCATAATTTCTACAAGTAAATTTTCAATATACAATCCCCATGTATATAGATGGTCTCGTCAAAAACAATATGAATTACATTTTGTCCAATTTTTTTTTTCATTTCATTCATTGTTTTTTGATATTATCTATTTAAATAGTTCTTTTAAAATATGTTTTTATCAAGGGTTGTATATTTAAGGATTTATTTAACAAATTACAGAACTATAGGTTTTTCATTTTTCGTAAGGTATATTAGAAAATACCATAGGTCATAGAAAACCATATATCTTAAAAAAAAATTATATTAATATAACTTGAACTATAACTAGTTATAAACAATTATTATTTTACTAACTTCTTTGTAAATGCAGACATATGGATAACTTAAATAGTAAAAATAATAAAACCAACAAATACAAAACAATTAAATAAATTAAGATTATACAAAAATAACTACCTGTCTTTATGTGTTGATCTATCTGAGATTTTCTCTCAGAAACGATAGATTTTCCATAATTGTTACAAAATATTATTTTTTTATTAGTAATAAAATCTTCAGTGTCTTATTTGTTCGCTGAGAAAATATATTCTCAAATTTAATTAAACTTATTTTTTTTGGTATATTTAAGATTTACGATTAACAAGTTAAACTAAACGCACTAAATGGTGTGTTAATCGCAGTGGTATGTTATTAACTGACTAACATAACTAGAACGATTAAGATAATATATATTATACAAGTTTAGATCGTAATCGATTAGTTTACTTATCTTCATTTAAATAGCTTTGTAATTCCTACAAAATTTATTTTTGATTTTTCTTCTCAACAAATAATTATTTTATACATTTTTAAATTTTGCTTCAATATACAAAACATTTTGAATTTCGTAAAAATATGCGAAAATGTATTGTAAAATAACCATTAAATTAGTAAAAATATGCAAAAAAAAAAAAATCATCAGTAACTTCAAACTATAATGATTTGTAAAGATAACTAACAAAAATCCGAAAATACGAAAAGGAAAATAATACGCAATGGCATAGAAATCCGCTCTCTCTACAAACTTAACAGGTAAAATCGATCAGTTAAATAAATCTCATACTGAATAAAGCATTTTTTTTTGGATAAGTAAATATTTATGATTAAAGATTATGTATCTAATATGATTATAGTCTTTGAAAATATTTTCTTTAAAATTATCGTAAAAGATTAAACTATATACTGTGTATTATATTTTAAAAATACTTCTTGCTTTTATTTTTTCATAATTACAACCTGAAACCTGAAGGAATACATTTTTTTCTTTTAACTACTTATGTGTTAGACGAATATAAAATAAATCTTGGCATTATTTTTTTTTTTTTTAATGTTCACACAAGAAATTACACACCATCACCAATACAATAACTTTATCATTTTACTAGAAATCTAAAACTCATCTTATACTGTTGAAATAAAAAATAACTTTAAACAAATTCCATTTCCAGCACCGAACAACTTTAAAAATAAAAAAAACTTTGGTGTCATGAAATGTATATAACATATATAACTATCTTGTAATAGTAAAAGAAAGCGTAGTAGAAAATATTAAATATATGTTTGAGAATTAGTAAAAAGTTTATATGAAATGTATTATATACATGCTTCTATTATACAATATTTGATTTATTCTAGTTTCCTAAAATTTAGGAAAAATAAATTATTTTTATTATTAAAATATTTTATTTTTATTTAAATTATGAATATTTTTATAATTATTTAAAGTATAGATTTAAATCGACTGACATATTTCAATAAATAATTACTTAACAAATTATCTATTGTAATTTGTAGTATTATATAAACAAACTTTTTTTTTTTTTTTTGTTATTAGTAATATTTTCAATTAATATAGTATTCGTATATAAACAAATCTTAATATTATTATATGATAAAAATATTTAAAAATCTTACTTAAAATGTCTTAATCGATTCAAGCATAATTTAAATACTTAATCTAGTCATTACGATTCTTTTACAGTTTCAAAATCCCAATAATCCATCACAGCCATTGGAGTTAAGTTTAGTAAGCTAAAGATTTAGTTTAGTTTGCATTATCAAAGGACTAAAAGAAAGGCGTATATGCCTTAAGTTTTTAGCGATTTTGAGTAAATTTAAGTTTTTTTTCTCAGTTATGTCGTAAAACGATATCGCTTAAAATAATGGTACCATTAGTATCCAAAAGTAGTTGAAAAAATAAAATCACTGTTACTTTGTCAAAGTACTTATACAACGAAAAAAGACAACTTTCATGGCAATGTTAACTTTGAAAACACCAAGAAGAGATATTAATAGGATCCTATATATACGAGATACTTAGTTTAGAAACAAAATAGTCTCGAACAATTTTCCAAAATGTAATAATCTTTAGTCCAGTTACAGGTGCTTGGGGACATTAGAAAATTCTCCAGCAATAAAATTATATATATAGATATATAAAGTGAGAAAGAGAATGAGAGAAAATTCAATGATAATCACCACTCGAAGGCCTCTCTATCGAATAGTTTAATGAACCTAACTCTTCCTGAGGGCAAAACGAAAACGTTTATTGCTGCTACAAAGCAAAGCGATTTTCCCCTTAGTTCACTATTACATTATATTTTTCTCCAAAATCGATTTTTCAAGGACGCGTTTGGAATCGCATACTATCGGTAGCTTTTATAAAGTGTACATGTATAATAGAAAATCAGCCAAATTAAAAACCCAACAATTTATATACCTTGTGGGTCGTTTTTTCGCGTTTTAAGTGAAAATACATATAATAAAACTTATTTTAACTATTTTTTTTCTCCTTCACAAAAATTATCATAATATATTAATGTATTATAATATTATGGTTACCAACTATACTCAATATCTGAAACCAAGTACACTATATCATATTATTGATACAACTTTTTATTTATTTGTTGTTGGTAAATACTATTTTCTATTATAATTTAACGATTTACCTATATAATAGTAGGTAAATAAATGAATAGTATTACTATTGCAATATCTCTTAGTAGATTCAAAAAAATACATGTTGGATATTATAAATAATAGTGATATACATTATTTTAAAATAAGATTAAACGCAGTTATATAACTCGAAAAATTATTGATGGATTATAATAATATTTCGTATTAGTTGATGTTTAAGAAGTCACTGTAGAGTTTCTGCGAATATCAAACAAATACAATAATAATAATATATAAACATACAAACATTGAATATTATATTTAAAAAATAAAACGTAACTCACGAGATAAGGATTGAAAGCAACACAACAAATACATAAACATACAAAGTAAAAGTCAATGAAACTTTTTACAAGTCAACAAGTACTTCATTAAGCCTTAATAAAAATGGCCCCACATCTATATCGTTAGTTATCCCTATTTTCCTTTCATGTGACATATAAATCGTCTTTCATACTCGCCAATCCGTATATTTTTCATTTAAATATATTTCTCCAGTTAGTTGTATCCTAATAGACATACAATAGAATGTAACAGTAGCAACTAAAACCCATAATAAACAAACTATAATATACAATAACTTATGATCTTTGATTTAATAAACATTATTATTATTTATTATTTTTTTTTTTTTTGAATTATTGTTCATTATTACTTTCTGCTGTTTTCTAGTATTTTTTGTATTGAGAAGAATTAAATGAAAAACATATTTAATATATTTTACAATTTTTATTTATAGCCCAAACACACTCGCTTTTTATAGTCTATATAGTTACTATAAATACATACATAATACTCCAACTGTAAATCATTTCTATTTGTGATTTAGTCAGTTATTTGTAACACTATCTATATGTAAATATCCGATAATTTAACAGAGTAAAAATAATTTATTCCGCCACTGTTCATACAAATTTATTAAGAATGTATCGAACTTCAGTTTTTCAGAATAATTCAAAATCAAACTCGACATTGAATCCTTTTTTTCTTTAAACGTTTTTTTTCAGACATTTTGATTATCAAACTTTAATTATTAGATATTAATACAATGATATAACCATGAGCACTAATAGAGACCATGCCAGAATTGTGTATAATAAAAATAGTATTTTAGGGTATCTACGGCTATTTATATTATATAAAATATAAATTATATTTATAGTGTATTGCTTATATTAAACTTGATTTGTAAAGCGTTCAAAATGTAGATCGACTTGTTCGTAGTATAAAAACAAACAGCAATTATTAACATTAATAATTAATATTGATTAATATTAGTATTAAGTACAAAATAATTATATATTAACATGCATTATTTATATCAGTCAAATGTTATAAAATTATTAACTCTCACCTCAAACATAAGATACGATTTTTGAGTTGATTTAACAGAAATATTTAACTTGATAAATATTTTTTTTATTTCATTGTTATATAAAAAAAAAAAAAATTATAATTATTACTAAAAAATAGTGTAATATATTAAAACTAAATCTATTTAATAACATACTTTTTAAAGTCTAACGATCGAGATCTTTCACAGAAGTCTATATTAGCAAAGTTTTAATAAAATCATTGCTATTTTTATTAGAAATTGAGCAGATTTTATATAGAGTTTAAAAAGTTGGAAAAATTTACATCCTAAAAATTCTAATTTTAATTAAAATTAAAATGATTTATATTGAATTTACATATATTAAAAAGTAAAATGCAATTTTACTTAATTGTAATTTTAAAAGCAATTTAGTTTAAAGCGATGAATATTAAAATAGAATAAAAATAAATAAATTGTGTAGGTAAATTCCATAAAATGTGAATGCATTTATTGTTTTACGCGTAAAGCTTGCTGTTTATTAAATTATTTACATTTATTTTTTTTCAATCTTATTTCGATGTTTATTATTTTTCTCTTTAATAATATATTTTAAAAAATGAGTAATTGTTTAGAATTTGATTTATTGAATAAAAATATTATATTTAAAAGTATTAAAACAACTTTAATAGAATAAGAAAAAATCCAAAGAATAATTCCAACATAATAGCTCCAAATTCTAATGACAAATATTTATTTAAAAAAAATATTGCCTCAAAACTATTTAATATCCATTCAAATCCACTTTTATTTTTATTTCAATAAAGTATATTTTAAGTCAAATAATAATAAAATATAAAACCTATACGTAAAACCCTAAAAAATATTACACTATTAATGATTTAAATTTAAGACTACTAAAAAAATCATAAAAAAAAAGATTTTACATGAATGAGTTTTTATCTATATTGGGCATGAATCTGGGGAAATATATTGTATTGATATTCTTTTAAGTATAAACACTAGGTTAGGTTAAAATCTTGAGTTACAATTTTTTGTGTTACATTGTAAGCAAAATTATTTTAACATATTTGATTATTATAGTAAGCAATGAAAAAAAAAATTAAAATTAAATGTTAAACATTTAAATAATAATTTAAAACTATAGTTAATTTTTTTGTCGAATACACTTCAGTATCAAAAGGAATATCAATTATCGTTTATAAATAATAATAATAATAATAAACTAATAATTTTTATTTAAATTTTATTTCTAGGCTGCAGTCAAAGTGGAAACTCATTCTTGTCGTCATGCTACTAAGCCAAACAACAAAGAAAAAAATCAAAATCCCAAGTGCATCGCTTGTGAGTATACACTAATTAATTATCATTAATAAATATTTAAATTAAATTTTTCCCCTTGGTACATCATTAAATGTACATAATATAACAACAACATTATTTATTGATATATACTTGGAGATATTGATAATCACTACACAATAATAATTTAACTCAATAAATTAAATCTATTAAATGAATTTCAGTCCGTTTTTAAATTGAAAATTCTTCAAATGTTTAATTTTGACACACGCGTTACAAGTCAAATATTTGTATGCATATTTTTTATGATTCAATATATTATCAGATGCATTTCCCTGGCACCCCCACCTCCGAATTTCGGATTCAAACCAAGGGCTTTCGTTTGTGCTACGTTTGTGCTGGATTGTGCTCGAATTTCATCGTTTGTGCTGCAACCCTTCAGGAGTTATAAGGGATTTCTTTTGGGGGTAGCTGCGGGGTGCCGCCAGGAAATGCAACTAAATTTAAATTGCGCTCTAATATGATTATAAAGTATTGATGTCATTTTATGTCTGTTCGCCGTTGCTCGAATAGTCGAAACCCGATCCAGAAAATTTTCTGTTACATTTTCCGTCCTACTGGTCCACTATACGGTAGGTTCGTCTATTCACTTGACGTATGTGGTATCGCTAGTATGTATGGTACCTTTACCTATACAACACGACATAGTACATACCACCTATAATTCAGAGACCGTACATACAATATTGTATCTTGCTGACGTTGACTTTCTTCCACCCCATTTTACATTATCTCATCAGTAAGTGTGTGTATAACGGTGAGTTGTTTATATTCACGTCAATATTTACTGACCATGTAGTGTTTTAGCATAATATTATTACTACCAGCATACGTTGTTATATCGTAAAATTATGCGTGCTTTGAAGGTTGGGAAGCGTTGGGTAGTTTTAAATAAAATAAAGCGGTTGTGGGCGTTAAAACAATGGTGGTATAGGCGTGCAGCCAATGATGGTAAAATTGAAACGTAATGATATCAGCAGTATAATTATATAGTTACGCATATAAGGCGTACAGCTGCTAAACAGAGCACAAAGGTGGGTGATATACTGTGTTTAATGACCAAAATTAGTACTAAACAAATACAACAGACAATCCACTTGGATAATGGATATACCTTATTTTTAGGTACATATAGAAAGGCTTTGTGATTTAAATATAACATATGTACTGTTTTTAATTACTTTTTAAACTTGATTGTTATGAGCTATGAATATGTTTATAAATGATTATTGTATATATTTTAAATTTTCATCGATCGAGTGATCTATTATTATATATTATGTTTGTGTCAGGATCATAGTTGATTGGAGATCTGTTGCAATATGTCTATAAATTATTGTTTTTATGAAAGTGATATGATAAACATTCATTTTGTGATTCCATGTAACAGGTAATGAATAATAATGTAGAGCAATCAACGATGTTTTGCTGATAATCATTGTTGATTCTATTACAATTTTAAGTGTTTTTGAATCTTAGTATTTTCATAAATCACTAGATAATTAAAAATGATAAGATGCATTTCCTGGCGGCACCCCACTTTCAAATTTTCGGATTGAAACCATGGCTTTCGTTTGTTACGTTTGTGTTGGATTGTACGAGTTTCATCGTTTGTGCTACAACCTCAGGATTTATAAGGGTTTTTAGTGGGGTGCTATGAACGATCGCACCCCACCAGAATTTTCAAATGAATTATGTTGTTTGTTACAGGGCATGTTTGTGCTGGATTGTGCCCGAGTTTCATCGTTTGTGCTACAACCCTTCAGATTTATATGATTTTAGAGGTCGGCATTCCCAAATTGTAATTTGAACTAACCCAATGAGCCATTTTATGTTGACACACTACCATTAACAATTATTAATCCAACCGTCTCGTTGGTTTTGACATTACAGGATTATTTGTAATTTTTCCATCGTTATTGCTTACTCGTTATTCGTAAAAGTTTTTAATCTTTTAAGTAGGTGCTCTGGAAATCCTAAAATGAGCAGCCCCTATTTTGTCGGAAACCGTTTGTTGTTAATAGGTAAATGTTCTATACGTCTTTTGATTTCTCGTAGTTTAGGTTCAAATTTAACTTTACCTAGAAGTCGATTTTTACATAATATTTACGTAAATCAGCGATTGGTAACCCGCAGCCGGTGAAGCAATTTACAATTAATGCGTTAATTTGTTCAATAATATTTTCAGGCACTTTTAGTACACTAATCTTTTTAGTTTATAACAAAACTAGTCTAACTGTTATCACTTACGTTTATACTATATAGTGTTAATTTACAAGTGGAGGTCTTGAACTTCACAAAATAACAGTTTTAAACAATTTTTAGACGTAATTCGCTTGCTTCAATTTTATAGTTGTTCTATGTATGTCTGCATTTCCGAATCAGACAATTGCACAAAACTTATAGTGACGTTTGCAAGTATATATGTATGTGTTGGCATTACTTTCTATTGGGAAGTACAGAAAATACACCTCAAGCCTTAGTTATAAATGCTTACACGCCGTAATACGAGTTAACAAATAGTTTCAAGCTAGCTGATATTATCGAAAATTAACTAATTAACTGCAAGCATGAAATCGTATAATTTACAAATTTAAAATTTTTCTAGTGGTATTTGTATCTTTTTACTCATATTTCAATGCAAAACGATAAATGTTATAGTAAATAAAATTGTTATATACTATTATACTGTAATTTTTGTTAATGTGGTCCTTTGATGAAAATTGAAAAATATATGACTTACATAGTTAAAAGGTTACAAGTAATCGTGTAATTATTGGAACATCTACTACGATAATCAGTAATAATTAATATAATTAACGATTCCACCACCAGAAATTTCAAAATTTAAATTATGCTATCTGTCTATATAAGGTTTTTACACTTTGGAATTTATTTCAGTATATATTTAAATTCAAAATTTTAACTATGCTATTCATTTGCGATAAGTATTTTACAATTTGAATTTATTTCAGTATATATTTAAATTCAAAATTTCTGGTGATGGAGTCGTTAATTATATTATTATTATTGATTATCGTAGTAGATGTTCCACAATAATTACGATTTACGTAAATATTATAAAATCAAACTTAGAGTAAAGTTAAATTTGAACCTAAAACTACGAGAAATAATCAGACTATATAGAACATTTACCTATTAACAACAACAGTTTCCGCGACAAAACTCTAGCTGTCACTATTTTAGATTTGTGAGCACCTACTTATAAAAGATTAAAACTTTTTACGAATAACGAGTAAAGCAATAACGATGGAAAAGAGTACAAATAATCAACAATGTCAAACCAACGACTGATTTGGATTAATACTGTTAATATAGTGTGTCAACATAAAATGGTCATTTGAGTTCCAAATTTGAATTAAAGTGTTATGACCTCACAAAACTTCATAAATCCTGAAGGGTTGTAGCACAAACGATGAAACCCCGCGCACAATCCAGCACACAAACGTAGCACAAACGAATGGCATAATTTAAATTTAGGTTTTGAGGTGGGGTGCAGTCGTTTCGCCAGCACCCCACAAAAACCCTCCTTATAAATCCTGAAAGGTTGTAGTACAAACGATGAAACCGGGCACGATCCAGCACAAACGTAGCACAAACGATAGTCTTTGGTTTGAATTCGAAATTTGAGGTGGGGTGTCGTTTCGCCAGCA
>NW_020271437.1:53865-54231 GCF_002803265.2 Melanaphis sacchari | reverse complement strand
TTATAAGGGATTTTTTGTGAGGTCATAACGCACCCCAAATTCAAAATTTTGGAACTCCAAATGAGCCATTTTATGTTGACACACTACCATTAACAATTATTAATCCAAATCAGTCTCGTTGGTTTTGACATTGTTAGTGATTATTTGTACTCTTTTTTCCATCGTTATTGCTTTACTCGTTATTCGTAAAAAAGTTTTTAATCTTTTTTATAAGTAGGTGCTCTGGAAATCCTAAAATGAGTACAGCCCCTAGAGTTTTGTCGGAAACTGTTTGTTGTTAATAGGTAAATGTTCTATATGAGTCTTTTGATTATTTCTCGTAGTTTTTAGGTTCAAATTTAACTTTACTCTAGAAGTTTGATTTTT
>NW_020271437.1:53489-53855 GCF_002803265.2 Melanaphis sacchari | reverse complement strand
AAAAATCAAACTTCTAGAGTAAAGTTAAATTTGAACCTAAAAACTACGAGAAATAATCAAAAGACTCATATAGAACATTTACCTATTAACAACAAACAGTTTCCGACAAAACTCTAGGGGCTGTACTCATTTTAGGATTTCCAGAGCACCTACTTATAAAAAAGATTAAAAACTTTTTTACGAATAACGAGTAAAGCAATAACGATGGAAAAAAGAGTACAAATAATCACTAACAATGTCAAAACCAACGAGACTGATTTGGATTAATAATTGTTAATGGTAGTGTGTCAACATAAAATGGCTCATTTGGAGTTCCAAAATTTTGAATTTGGGGTGCGTTATGACCTCACAAAAAATCCCTTATAA
>NW_020271437.1:6080-53479 GCF_002803265.2 Melanaphis sacchari | reverse complement strand
CACAATCCAGCACAAACGTAGCACAAACGAAAGCCCTTGGTTTGAATCCGAAATTTGAAGGTGGGGGTGCCGCCAGGGAAATGCATCTTATATTATCCCATTTTTTAATTATCTAGTGATTTATGAAAAAATACTAAGATTCAAAAACACTTAAAATTGTAATAGAATCAACAATGATTATCAACTTAAAACATCGTTGATTGCTCTACATTATTATTCATTACCTGTTACATGGAATCACAAAATGAATGGTACATCATGTCACTTTTCATAAAAACAATAATTTATAGACATATTGCAACAGTCTCCAATCAACTATGATCCTGACACAAACATAATATATAATAATAGATCGCACTCGATCGATATAATTTAAAATATATACAATAGCAATCATTTATAAAACGCTATTCATAAACTCATAACAATCAAAAGTTTAAAAAAAGTAATTAAAAACAGTACACTATGTTATTATATTTAAATCACAAAAGCCTTTCTAACTATATGTACCTACTAAAAAATAAAATTATATCCATTATCAAATTAAGATAAAAATCTGTTGTATTTGTTTATGACCTTTAATTTTGGGTCATTAAACCTGGTATGTCACCACAACCACAGTATCATTTTAAACGGCTTCTATTGCATATTATATTGTACGTAACTATATAGTCTATGCTATTGATATCAAATTTACGTTTCAAGATTTTACCATCAATTGACTGCGCATATATCATATTCAGTATTGTGACAGGCTGTTATTTATTTATACGCACAATATAAGCTTGTGCCCGGTACTGTCTGCATAAAACGATTTATTCAATATTATGTACAAGAAACAACATGTTATTATTTAAGTGACAGACTACACTAATATATGAGAGAGAAACGCAGCGAAAATATATCAGTTTACGTGTATAAACAACGACAATAACAGTGATGGTAATATTATGCTAAAACACTACATGGTCGGTAAATATTGACGGCTTAGAATATAAACAACTCCGCAGTTTATACACACACACTTACTGATGAGATATTAACCAAAATGGGGTGGGAAAGAGAGAAGAGTCAACGTCAGCAAGATACATAATATTGTATATGTACGGTCTCTGAATTATAGGTGGTATATGTACTATGTCGTGTTGTATAGGTAAAGGTACCATACATACTAGCGATACCACATACGTCAAGTGGGTATAGACAGACGCCTACCCGTGCATAATTGGACCAGTAGGACGGAAAAGTAATAACAGAGAAAGGAATTTTCTGGATCGGGTTCGACTATTCGAGCAACGCTTGTGAACAGACGCAAAACTGACATCAATACTTTATAATCATATTAGAGCGCAGATTTAAATTTAGATTGCATTTTTCTCAAAATATCTCAAAATAATTGATATTCAAGTATAAAATTCGTTTCATTCATACATCAAAGAACTTAAAACAAAATTTTTATTTAATATTTTTTTTGAAACCATTTTTTAGAAATTGTTTTACGTTTTTTTAAACTTTCAGAGTTCGTTTTTCGTATATTTTATAAAAATAGATAAAATGAACTATAAACCACTCCACTATAAAAAAAAAAATACGTCTTTATTTCGTTTTGTGATATTATACTTATTACCTAGATACTCATGTTTTGACCTATATAATATATCTAATTAAAGCAGCAACTACACAACAGTATAATAAACGACATTTTTATCACTTGCTGCAAATAAATTTTATGCGAGTATAATATATATAGATAGATAGATAGGTTATTTTATTTACAACTTATATTCATTACAATAACCCTAAATTACGTGAATTTAAATAACATAAATAGGTTGTCGTTTAGTAATTTTATTTTAATATTACAGTAAAAACAATATTCATAGATATTTTATTTTGGCACTAATTAAAATTGTGTAATATCAAACCGTATGTTTTAAAGGAATTAATCTTGTTTTTTGAACATATAAATCTACGGCCTGGTAATAATTATTTATTCAGAAAATAGAGATTTCCAAAGTTGTCAGTGCTTCTGCTGTAAATAAATATTATATTTATTATTAATACATTATTATCATGCGGAGGATATCAACTATAATTCATGAAACAAAATCATACGAGTTCTTAAAATAAATCGCAGATTTCCGTAAGATATCTTTTTTCCCTCTTTCTCTGTGAGTAGGTGATAATATTCTATTACACGAGTCTGGGACTAGATAAATAACTTCACTAATGCGTATCACCAACTATTAGTGTTAAAATAATTATGCCTCTTTACAATACAGTAGGGACTGCAGGCGACTGTTAAATTTGAGATCAACACAACATTTCGTGTAAAACGAGATGAAAAATTAATTTATCTGGTACATGCTAACATTATGGCGTGGTGATTATAATCTCGTATATACGAGGTGATTCGCCAAACATGCTTTGTCCCATTCTTTTAATAATTAATTTATTCAAATTTTAACTATTGAAATTTTTAAATATACTTAAATACCACATTCAAAATGCTCGATTTTTTTTTTTTTTTACTACTAAAAAAATGTCTTGTAGTGATGCAAACTTTAGTTTTTCAAATAAATACCTTCTTATTTTTAATATAAATAATGTAATGGCTAATTGTTTTAATTTTTAATTTTAAAAATAAAAATATATCTATATAATCTAATTTAAATTTCAAACGAAAAATTTCTCAATGATTAAAATGTTTATATTAAGTATAATGGACCTTCCAAGTAAACGATTAATAATAACCACTTACATTTTAAATTACTATAGTCCTATATTTCCCTAACCCATCATAAACATAAACCTTACGAATATTAAGATATCCTTAGTATACAAAGTTAAATATTTTGAAAACTATTTGATTAAATTTTTTTTTTAATACATCAAAATGCTTAAAAAAATATCTAATAAAAGATCAGAAGAAAAAGTGTTTTTTATTTAAAAAATAAAAATTTGTATCTTCATGAAACATAATAAAACAGACTTCTAAAGCAGTGAAATATCTCAAGAATTTAAATATGCATAAAATGATCTATAAGTATATTTGAAAATTCAAAAAAAATATATTTTGAACAACTTAAAGAAAAAAGAGGTTGAGCATGTTTAATGAATTACATTTTTTACACGTTAGTTAATGAAATTATGAGATTTGATAGTAATTAGCAAAAGGCAATAGTCCATTTTTTTTTTCATTGAACATAATTACATCAGCTACTAGGCCATTAGTTATTAGTTGACATTGTATTTACGTTTAAATTAAAAATAGGGTAAATATATGCTTATATTAGGTTATATAATTTAATTTCTTTTAAGAAGTTGATGATGTTAATAATAGATTGGAAGTCGGGTTCTAGGACTTTAGTGAGGTATTGCTAATTTTTATTAGTTCTTGAGTCTTCAAACTTGAAACATTCTGTTATTATATTTTTGAATATGTTTTCAACTCCACATTATTCACGTGTAGGGAGATCGTTTTTGGCCATGTGATGGTTGTGTGTTATAAATATATGCCCTATTCGGAAGTGGTTTAAAATGGTTTCGTAAAAATAGTGCATATTATTATGGTTACTATACGTACCTATAATATATATACTCCATAAATGCCACGATCAATTATTCATTTGTGGAGTTGTTACGCTCCAATAAATATGAACTTTCCCAAAAACAAATTATAACATAATGCTATGCCTCGACTTACATAATAAAATCGTATGATTTGAATAAATTATAACGTTCCACTATAACAGTAATTCAAAAGATAAACTAACAACATCAAAGCATATTTTTATTATATAATATACTCGTACATTATCGATAAAAATATAAATTTTATGTCGGCGCAGTAGCGCATAACTTAGAGACACAGGGGGGAGGGGATATTGAGTAAAGTATTTGTGTACTTATTTTAAATATTTCGTAATTCTGGTATAATATGTTATCATTGTTATCATAATAATTGGTGCGACATTTTAAATTAAATATTGCTTAAACTTTTTTAAATTGTTTTTAGTTATATACGATTGATTTATCAAATTTGAATTAATTGTCTAATTCGTTTGCTATTCTTTTGTAATTATTTTTATTTTATCTCGAAAAACACTTACTTTATTGTATACAAATGAAATATGAATTAAATAAATACCGAATAAATATTTATGTGTAATCAATTATACATTTTTACGTGTACCTAATTGGCTTAAAGACTTAAAGTATAACAAAAAATTGTGTTTTACTTTCTCTGAAATTAAAAAACCGTATATATTTATTCATAGAATTAATACAATTAAATGATTTAGTTTTAAGATCATATATTTTAAATATAAATATTTTTTGAAAAATATAGACGTCAAATGTCAAGCAGACAGTCGTCCTGTAACTATAAGTATTTGCATGGTTAAAAAAATACAAACTCAGAAAACTGTCAATCAAATTATTAAAATTTCTTCGTAATTTTAATATTTAAATATAACTCATAATCGAATTGTAAAAATATAAATATAGTATATTAAAATTTTAAATATCGTATTAAATTAAAACGACAAGTTAGTGTCAATCTTTTCAACTATCAAGAAATATTTCAGTGGTCTATTATTAACACTACTCAAGTGACACTTTGTATGTATAATATTATTATTTATAAATAAAATATTAGAAAAAACCTGAAAATTATACATTAAACGTTCGACTTAAAAAATGATTATTATAACAGTTATGTCTGAAAAATTAAACACAGTTTAAAACGTATAAACATAAAAGATAATTTATACGTATTCCAGGAATATTTAGGAAGGATTAAAATTGTCACTCAATAATCGGAACATAATTTTAGATACCTATGGAAAAAATATATTCAAATATACGGTATTAATTCAGGTAGTTTATAACATTGGCGTAGAATACACAATCGAAGTAGACGTGCAATTTAATTTTTATGCATAATCCATGATTAATGTCGATTTGTATTAATTGATAATTTATCAATTGAATTCCTTTTTTTTTGTTTTTTTTTTTTTAATGTATACTATTATAATTATTATTAAAGGTACACTTATCTAATTTCAAATATGAAAATTAAATGATCAAATACTTAAAAATATATTATGTAATTAAAATCAAAATCATCTTTGATATCATTGTATCGATTGTTGATACATCTATGTATGTATTATTGTATATAATATATATATTATACACAAATAAATATAAATGGAAGTTATTTGTTTGGTTTTCCTGTATAGACTCAATAACTACTGGACCATTTTCAATAAAGGTTATATACACAAATTCTTAAAGACTTAAAGCTTATTTTTTCAATTCTTATAAGTTTTTCTATAGAGTAGACCATATGTGAATTTAGTTATGGCTCACAAAAGTCGAATTTTTTTTTTTTTTATTTAATAAAATGGTTGTCATTGGTAACATTTTATATATCTATTACAATAATTAGTATAAATATGGCATAAAATATGTTTACGACTATATTTATTTAAAAACAAAAAAAAAATTAAATCAATTACTTACATATAATATTTATAATTACTTTTATGATTTATTATCTTGATTCAGAGCATATTTTTATGTGTACATAAATACGATTATCAATTTTAACAATGTTAGATTTATAGTGGCTTCTTAAGCATTCGTTGAATTTTTTTTTTTTATGCGGTTATTTGGTTTTTATTTAAAAAAATCTTCAGAATAAAAAAGTAGAAAATCATAGAGCTAATTATCGTAATAGTACTACTATGATACACTTCAACTGAAGTAAAATGAAAAACAATAAAAAAATATGGGTCAATTTTAATCCTTGCAAAATTTGGTACTGCAACTAGTGCATAATAAACATTTATGATGATGTAAACGAAACCTACTACAGCTGCTGATTTAGAAGAGTATGACCATTACTGTTCGCACTCAATTTATAACTATGAATTATATCCCAGTAGGCCAAGTACCTTATCGTATATGTCGAAGTACATGCTCGGCATAATGTATATACATCATACTGCTACATATGCTCATATGCTCAACGGCCTTGTAATCATTCGTGGCGCGTCCGCGAGGAAAAGGGCACAACGCCACAATAATAATATATTATAATTACGACTGTAGTTCTGTGTATATATGTAATTATTTCACTGTTTTGTTCATACCGGGTTAACCAGAAAATAGGTCCTATAGACTCCTTTACGGCGTAAATACAACATATTATGTTACTCATAATATAAATACCACGCGGGCGAGTACCTATGGGTTGTTAAAAACCGAAAAACGTCAAAAAAATGATAACAAAACGTATATATGCGCGTGTCATGTAATTTCTAAGCATAACCATATATCACACTGTAAATAAAAATAATACATTCAGAGTTCAGAGCAATTGTGTGTTGCTTTTGTGCGTGACAACTTAAAAAAAAAAAATAGTCATTTTCTATACGAGGAAATGCTGTGAGTACACACAATGCTTCGTCAGACTTTTTCTTGCGATCGTGATTTCGCGGTTTTTTTATTTATTATATACGAATTCAGTACCAAAAAATATACGCATATATATATATATATATATAAATATATATATAACGCGGCAGAGACAGTGATCATTAATAAATGCACTCCCGCAGCTAGCTGACTTGTAAGCAGCGTTTCGTTTGACAAATTGTCTAAAAATGAATTAAAAAGAGTGTGACGGATGAATCTTTATACAACAGCATGTCATGATAGCTCAGTGCGCGTGTATGTGTGTGAATTGCGCGAATTTAAACGTGCATATACATGCATTACACTAATAGTACATAATATACTATACACGTGTATTCACATAAAGACATAAAGATGTGTGATAGAGCGGGGCGTAAGAATAACGGTGCTATAGGTATATACTCATATGCACTGCCTAAAATATTGCTCTAAATTTAAAAGGTCCAGAGCCCCAAACCACTCGAGGGAAGCATCGAAATTATAGTCCACAAACGCCCATGGTATATCTTTGTAGTGCAGGTTTGTTCACTCTCGTTTTATTCTTCAAACGTGAAATATTTATATGCACTGCAGTTATTCATATATTATAAGCTTAAGCTTACCTTGTAAATAACTATCAAGTACCCTTAACATATATATTATGCTCTTAAAACGTGATTTTACTAAAAATAGAAATTCCGATTTATCGTCATCGTATCCTTCAATTGTGTGATAACAAGTTATGAGTGAAAAACATATAAATCAAACACAAATATAACAAATACAAAGACATTATATGAAAAATCTATTTTGTCTAGAAAAAAGTGAAATTATTTTAATAATATATAATAATCTCATATGTATGTACTTGCCAGACTCTAATAAAACATGTTGTGCAACGGTATAATATTATATTTCCTATACAAAATGAAATGTAATTTAGACTGTTTAATATTGTGTACTGTTTTGTTCATGTATATTTGTGACTACATTAGTAAGCTGTAACATATATAATTAATTATCATGACGTAGTGAAATTCTCGACTATCCGTTAATTCACCTGATAGAGATCCACTCACGTTCACTAGTTAATGCAATGTAAAATACAGATTGAACACAAATCGTTAATAAATTTTAATTTTTAGTGTCGTGTTAATATGGTTTAAAATATAAGAATATAACAATATTGTTAATCAAATTAAAATACTAATGCAGTTTTGTTTTATTACAATTGTACCTTAACATTTAATACATTTAGTGTGGCAATAAATTCAGAACAAAAATTTTTATTCACTTTTTTGAGTAGGCTATTGATAAATTGTATTTTCAATCAAATATTTAATAGAATATTTGGTGTGCATCTATTTAATCGTTATCGATCACACATTAAATTGCGTATAATAAAATGATTGTCTTCAAAATTTGACTTAATTTGGTAATACCTACTATAATAACAAAAAAATAATTAAAAATATTTTTTTTCACAAAAATGTATTATCCAATTTATTATCTTAATGATATTTCTATAGTTTTTACTCGATTTCAATCACAGAAATATTATATATTTAAATTTGTCTCTAATACAAAATACTCAATTACATGATACAGTTACAACGTAAAAGTCCCATTTAATATTTAATCGTTTTGGCGCAAGAAAAAAATATGTTTGATACAAGATAAGACTAAATAACATTGCACATGGTTTAAAAATATTATTTCTATTATATATCTATAATTATACACGACAAATTACACTTATGACTATAAACTCACAATATTTATTTTTAAAATGAAAAATACTTATTCATTAGGTAGTTAATACGTCTCATACTCTCATATCGATTATAACTTTTATAAGATGATGTCTTGCGATTTAAATGTAAGCACCTGAACAAACACACATTTTATGTCAAATTGAAAAGCGTTCGCCACAATTCTTATAGCTCGCAACGTTCGATAATTCGTGTTTCGGTATTCACGGTATTAGTATTGTGTTTACACTGTGTAGACTATTGTGGTCTTACGAATTTTACCTCGCCTGTGCTCAAGGGTAAACACAGTAATATATTATATAAGATAATTCACCAATCAAGCTCACCACCATAATTTCCATTTAATAATTAATTTACTTAAAATCTAGTCCTTGAAATTATTAAATGTAATTAAACACCATACTTTTAAGTTCTTAAGATTTTTACGCTATTTAAGGAGGTGGTGTTACAAAATTTTGTTTTTAAAAGTTAGCAGCCCCTTTTTTTCTAAATTATATATATTGGATATATTTTTTAATTTTTTTTTAAGTATATGCACCTAATTTGTAATTCAAACTAGTATGTTTTCTAGTTATCGAAATTTTTATACTAATTATAAATATTAGAATAATGGTCTTTAAAGATAGTTTTACGATATTTAGATCTAGTATAAATTATACTTGAATCATTTTTGAAAAATTTAAATATAAAATATTGATAGTATAATATCAATTACTATAGTTTTCAAATTACCATAGCTCTTGTATCTTTAAAATTTATTATTGTAGAGCTATTATCCTTGATACACGGGGTCAAATTACTTAAAACCTAATTGTTTAATCGTTAGAATTTTAAAAGTTAGATACATAGATATTTAAAAAAATAATATATATATATATATATATATATATATATATGCAGAAAAATTTATAATAAAAAATTATATAAATTATACATTAATAAAAATAGAAAACCCAAAGTTTGTATCGCTATAAGACATTCTGTAAGTAATAGGAACAAGGATTTAAGTATTTTAAAAAATTCCAAAATCTAAATGCTGAATAACTGCATTATTAAGAAAAAACGTGATAAGCTTGCTTAGTGAATCACTCTATATATTATTTCAACTACACTTTCTGCAGCGGTTTCAACGTATATACATATATAATAACTTTATTTGATACCTAAGGCTGGTGTACATATGCTGTGGAGAGAGGAAGGAGGTAAAGCAATCTCTAACGTACGTGAAACTGCAAAAAAAAAAATATGTTATACGCGTTACAAACTGGCCAGCGAACAGCAGCTCAGCTCCATCGTGAAATGACAGAACAATAAATTACTTCGAATAAACGACTCTAAATTTTCGTTATTAATTTCAAAAATGACATACGGTATTGCTCTGAGGCAGTAAAACGCCGCCGCGACAATTAACCGAAAATCGTGCTGAGATAAATAATCTAAAAACTACCAACGGTTCTGCCGAACGTTTGATACGTCGTGTCAGCCACAACCGAATGAAGTAAGTTACATAAATATAAATGATATATTCGACTTAATAAATATAAACGTGTATACGACCATCATAACTGTCCGTGGTGTGTCATTGAAGATGTAAATAATAATCACGAATGTTTGTTAACGACACATGAGAAACAGAAAGGTTATAAACTATGCAACATAATATACATAAGGTTGAAATCACTACCACCCGGAAAAACGTCAAAATGCACTTGCTATAGCTTAAACAAACATACAATATAATACGTATATAGGTAGGTATTTAAATTAAATTACAGTGCTTTTATAATTAATTATTATAACAGACATTTGTTTAGTAATTTTGAGTTAGTTATTTTCCAAATAGCAGAGGTAATTGAAAAATTAATTACGTTTTAAGTAGGCATACGTCTTACTCAAAAAGATAATACTTTTTAGCATTTTCTTACCCTATTTAAAAAAATAAATAAATATTTTATGCTCCGTTTAAAATCTAAATTCTATTATTTCAAGGTTCTCATTGTAATATAATTAAAAAAAACTAATTATCGTTTCTAAATTTGAATGTTAAGTAATATGTACTATATATAGTAGTTAATTTATCACATTTTGTATTCTAAACAAATGGTCGTATTGATTTTACAATAATGTGTTTTTTTCAATTTACTTATTTTGTTTTGTTTGTTATTTTATTTTTAATTTAGAGAACGCTTTAAAGTTTCAAAGACTATCTAAAACTATCTATCGATTGAAAATTTAAGCAAGTTGGTACTTTGGAGCAGTCATTTTTTAATTTCTATTCATGCAGTAATATTTTTCAAAACGTACAAACAAACTCCTGGTTAATTACTTTAAAAAAAAATATCGAAATTTACTAAATGAACTTCTAACGATATTGATTATGGTTATTGTGCTATATTTTGTGTCATAACTTTTAACACGAAAATAGTAATAATAACTAATAACTTATTTGAACATCCATAAATCGTATTATCTTCGTACCATTTCTTATACTTTAAGATTAAATTTTACTACCGCGTTATTTGATAACTTCATAATAATATGTTCATCAGTTTAATCAGCTTAACAATTTATGTTTCTTTATATACAAGAAAATATAAATTATATATCTCATATGCTAACAATACGAATGATTATTGATTACTGCTTGTAAAAATTATATGTATAAATTATTCTATAAATCATTTTTTTAATAATTTTATATCAATCATACTTAAATGTTAATTCAGAATTAAATTTAACTATTCTTCACACGTAATAGAGACATTATTATTAATTTTGAATATAGTTTACAAAATTTTCTATTAATAAATTTGCATTTTTTTTTTTTGTTTTTTTTTACATTAGATTTGAAAAAAAAATATTTTACCACATTTTCGAGTTTCGAATACCTATTATAATATTACGATAATATTTTTTTGTTAGTGTATATAAAAAAAATTAGGTATTTATATTAAACATTTTATTTTATAAAGAGTTAAAAACTTAATGAAAAAATTACAATAGTTAAAAAAAAATAAACCTTTGAAAACGCAATAGTTTGAACGTATTTGTACCACAACACCATCACATGAACTATTACATGTATTTTTTGTAAAAAAAAAATAAATAAGAGGTGTATATATAAATAAAAAATTTACAGCTAGTGAAAATATTTTAACCAAGGTGGATATTGGCTGATACACTGTTCGTTAATAATATTAATAACGCTTCGTCAACGATTCAAACACTCGCAAGTTCGGATGACTGTTATTGTAATTTTTATTTTTTTTTAACTGAACACAAAGGTAAATAACAATTTTCTGTATACTTTGTTAATTTAATAATTGGTCGTCTGGTCGGTAGTCATTTTATATATTTTTTCATCAAAAATGTAATAAAATACTATGTTATTCAATTTATGTCAACATTTCAGAATAATACATTAAAAACCCGTTTTTACAGATCAAGTGATAAACAAATAAATAATAGGTAGGCTAACATAAAAAAATAACTTTATTTCCTTCTTTTTTTTTTTTTTTTGCAAAAACATTAAAATCTGTTATATTAATTTCCTGAAAATGATTTAAAATATTTTATTTTTAACTTTTTCTTTTTTTGTAGAACAACAGCTACAGTTACATTTTAAAAAGTAATAATAATTAATTGTCCACAGAATAATGGCTATTATTTAACAATAGGTATATACGTTTTCATTGTTTTATTTTTAACAATTATATAATCATCTACAAACACAATTTATTTGTTTACCAGACATTGTTAAATTTCATGTTCCATTAGGAATGTTTAATACATTAAATTGTACGATAAATAAACATTCTCAATTGATTGAAATCTAAGCATCGTAACAATGTATGTAAAGGTACAATAATATTACTTCTACTGTATATTACAGATAAAATTATTTTATTTTTGTCTCACCTAGAGTTTTGAATGATTAAAAAAATATACAAAAAAAAAAGAATTAAAACACTTGATATTATCTGAAACGTTAACAATCAACATTATTTAATTAATTTCCAAGTGTTTTTAACTTGTTATCTATAATGTCACAATGTAAACTAAGTTTAATTAATTAATACTCGTAAATATAGGTACCTATGTAAGAACGCAGAAGGGATTTGACCAAGCGTGTTTATTACCCTTTTATCCTTAAATAATGCACCATTAAAAATTTAACTTTCAAAATTTTAAGTCTAAACTGTCTTAAGCATATTTTAATAAGTTAAATGTGTTATGCATATACGATATTCAGTTTGAGTTAATATAACTATTGAATGTACATATAATCCTGAAGACGTTCGATGCAAAATCGATGAAATTTATAGAATTTTTATACTATGAGGGCAATGTGGTAAAGTTAACTTTTTGTTTCCAATAAAAAACCAACCTTTTTTACTGTAAATTATTATATCAGACAATATTTCAAATTGCAAACCTAAAATGCTAATAAATTTATACTAACTAGTAACTACTATAATTTCTAAGCCAGCATAGCCCCCTCCCTTATTTTCAAACTATTATTTTTATTACGTTAAATTTTACTACCTACTCAGAAACTACTTATCAGAATTTAGATTTACATATTTAAACATTTTTTTTTTTTTTTTATAACCAACTACAAACATCTACACAAAAAAACAAAATGAAACAAAAATAACTTTTATCAACACAGGACCATTCTTATTTAGCATATAAGTACATAAGAGTATTTGAAAAATAGTAATTAAGTTTAGTATACTTGAACATTTTTAAAATCATAATTATTTGAATAATGACATTATTAAAGAATAGAAGAAGGTGAACATGTACTTGGCGAAGGATAAACTTATCCTATATATATATAAGAATAAAAGATTTGAATGTAAATCATATTGAGTATACCTACATTAAATTATGATGCGAAATGTCTTACCTATGCCATCCATTGAAATTGACTATATTGTCCAAGAAAATTCGTTTACTTCATTGGGAATTGGGAGTACAAAAAGCAGGTTTTGTTCAATTATCTAGGCCATAATCCTTCACGAATGTACTCCTACGAAAAAGGGACAAAATGTATAATCAATTTTTTCAATACTTTATCCGTTTTTTACTCGTAATGGTGTATAATATCTACTCAGATTTCACCGAAAATATGAAACATTATTCCATCATTTGAACATATTTTCTATTCGTTTTTTGTAAAATATACATAATATAATTTATGTCATTATGACGTACATTATGTTTTAATATTTATGATAATATACGAGTATCCTAATACTATTCAAGTAGTCCCTATAGTTGCCTATATACGTTGTAAGTATACACAACACCATGATGTATAATCATTATGCGGTGTAAAAATTTTGAATAGGTGAATATATATGTGTGTGTAAATGTGTCTGAGCAATATTAATATATTATTATCAAAACTCTAGTGCTGTCTTGTGATAAGATAAAACTTTTTTAAGACGAATCGGAAAGAATTACGTGTCCGGGCATCATCTATACTTTACGCAAATGCGTAAGCTACTTAAGATATTCCACCATTGCTCTGTGCAATATGAAAATAAAGTTTCTTTTATGTGTGGGTATTTAAATGGCTTAAAGCAAGATTTAAAATTCGATACGTAAAATATTATATACAGCCCGTATAGTTCACTGATGATGATATTATTATTATTATTATTATTATTTACTCTCGAGTTTCGAAACCATTCTAATATAGTAATATGTTTATGACTCGACAACAAACGAAAAACCATGCAACTTATTTGGTGACACAATATTTAAGACGTAAAATGCATAAATATATTTAGAGTACTTCTATTCGTTATAAACCCCATCAAAGAAAAAAAAACAGAAATCCAACGAACATAAAAAAGTATACCATAGATTTAACTGTAGGAACCAACTATATTGTTATTATAAAACAAATTAAAAGGAACGAAATTCAATCTCGGGGCGAGTGTAAACGCCAACACTCGACTGGTGCTTATCAAAACGATGGAAGATAAATGGATTTTATTTAATAAATAAAAACTTGAAAGTGGTATAGAAATTCAAATTTTAGATCATATAATTTATGCACATCTTTTTTTCATTTTTTTTTTTTTTTTTTTAAATTATAACAACAATTCAAATTTATTTGACTTAAAGTTACATTTTAAAACTAAATTATTTTACTTTAATTTAAGCTAGAAATATTAAACACATCCATTTGACTTGTGAAATGAAATATTTTTAAAACACTTTTTTTTTATTTAATACTATTTTAGATTCAAAATGGGCAAACAATGTATTAATTTTACAATTGTTTGTTAATTTTTTTTTTTTTATGTTTGTGTAGTATCTGGTATTTACTCAAATAATAATAATAATAACTGAATAATAATACTTGAAATTTTTCCAACATTTTTATTTTATCATTCTATATTTACGGTAAAATTTCAAAATATCTTAACTATTTATAAATTAAGTAGAAATTCCCTTTTCTTTTTCAATTAATGTCCATTAGAAAATATTTTCTGGGTATAAATTAAAATATAAATGCTTGCAAATATACTACAAAGTTCTTTATAAGCTATTTATTTATTAATAAAAAAAATATCGAAAATGTATTATCAAAATATTTGTTTCATAATAATTAAGAGTTAGAATTTTGACAAACTTCATCCAATTCTCAAGAAAATAAAATTATTTTGTTGTTAGAAATTCATAAACATAATTATTTTTATAATTAAGATTTGAAAAATTACGATCTATAAATCTATAAAATTTAAAAATTTATAACGACAATTATTTTTTATAAACATTTTAAGTTCAAATTAAGAAGAAATTACTTATTTAAAGATTAATAACGGTGTTAATTATTTTGTTATAATTAAAAAACATTTTTCGTGAAAACTAAACTTTCATGTATATTAAATTACTATGAATTTAATTATATACAATGACAATTTTGATGTTTTTAAGATATTATTTATTTTTAAATTATACTATGTATCTATTTTTACTGTTTTACGGTATTCACAGAAAGATATTAACATTTAGTTATACTAAAATTAAAATATATCACTTTTATAGCTATAAAAATAAATATATCATGAAATATATTTAATGATATAGGCTGACGAATTGTTTTTACTTAGAATTATTTTTGTATACAATACTATATTATTAAATGAGAATTCAATAAACCCAAAATAGTGACCACTTAACACCTAGTGTACATCAAAGCGGTACTCACTTGTTACTTTTTATATTTAATCATACAATTTGTACAATAGTGATACGACAAACATGAGTGCTAATAGAATTATAAAAATACATGTTAATTTGTTGAATAAACACCGTCTAGCGACAGCACTTTGAAAAAACGATTTAAATTACTATAACTTTTAAATATATCGCTATAACGTGTGGATTTGTTAACACTTTAACAGTGGTTTACATTATTTATTCATAAAATTTTGTCGCAGAAAATTAAACCCTCTTTAGTAGCGAACGAAGACTAGGCTTGATCATATTATAATATTAAACCCACTTTTACATAGTAAGTATAACGTTAATTTTTGGCCCCGTGTTACAACTATACAAGACCATTTCCTATATTCTTCCAGTGCTACGACCTTATGCTGTAGCTGATTTTATGGTAAAACTCATCATCCCTTTTGCTCAATTTTAATCACGATTCGCATCTAGAAGTTTCTAAATTAGTCCTTATATTTACCATCCTACTCTATCTACAGCCCTTTTTAATATAATATATACATTATACATTATGAAACTTACCGTTCTTGACCTGTCTTATTTAAATTGAATAAATCTACATAGATTTTTCCGATGATTATCGATTATAACTATATACGCGTATTAGTGTATTACACGTTGTAGATATTAACATTTCATTTAAATTGTCTTAAATACTATAAATGCAAGTTAAATATCTAATTTCTAATTAATTATTATTATTATTATTTTAAATTGTCAGATTTTCCCGGTAATTTTTTTATTCGTAATATTTCATTATTTTTGAAAATAAAACCTGGATTTACAAAATGGTAAATGATAAATAATTTATTTAATATAAATGGTAGAGAATAAAAAATTATTGTTCTTGAGTAAGAATCTTATAAAATACATTTTTAGTTTAAGGAGAGCATTTTAATATTATATTATGTGTATTGATCCGAAGTATTTTAAAGAAACAAGGAATTAAAAAATAAATATAAAAAGATAATGAGTAAAAATGACTTGTGTACAACAGTAGTGGGCGTAGTATTACACCCACTTTTTAAAACTTAAAAAACAGTTCTTCCGCTATAAATGAGTTAATCCGCTTAACGTTTTTCCAAAAGTCACCATCAATCACTTTTGTTAAAAAAAAATGATATGGTTACAATAAAAATAAAAAAAGTGTGTTTTCATCGATTTTTGTGTATCTACTAATCTATCTAATCCTCACACATACACTCACAAATATACACACACACATATTAAATATTTATATATATCATATACATTGCTTAATATAAATTCACACTTTTCAGATAATTTCAATTTCATTTTTCAGATAACTAAGGTCATTTTTTTTTTTGTAAATATGTAATTATTTACAGAATAGATATAATATAATATCAAATATTGATTCATTTAGCAGATTTTAGAATATCGTGATATAATATATAAAATGTATATTAATTATATTTAAAGGCGTAACTTTGGAAAGTTTCAAAACTTGAAGTCTTAAAATCAACTAAAAAATAAATTTAATAATATAATCTAATATTCTGAATCAATATTTTACGGTTTCGTTTATAATAATTTAATGTCAACTACAAAATATTATTATTAGTTTATTCGATGTATTTTAAATTGACATTCAATATAATGTGACCGATTTAACATAGGTAGTAGGTGCCCGTATTTAAATAAGTCTGTTATGCATTACTATGCAGGCGGTATAATAAATATTATAATTAATACTGTAATTATTAAACGAATTGTGTTACTTTATAACAGAGTTTTCAATTCAAAAATATTTGGGGTACAATATTACTGTTATTTTTGTTTGGATTTTACACAAGAAAAACAATATCATTTCACGTCACTTTAGCCGTCAGTTTGTGTAAACTACTAATATAATATTAATTAAAATATACATTGAGTGATCCATTTAACGTAAGGCACTCATTATTTCAAAAACTATTAACGTTTTAAAAAATAATGTTTTTTCATTTAATCCTTAAAAATCAAACCCTTTTACTAAAAAAATATATTTTTAAATTATTAAAATAAAATATTCTAAAGCAGAATATTTGTAATAATATTTAAATACATAACATTTGTATTTTGGACGAGTATAGTTTATGAGTTATATACATTAAATGTATTCATGAGTAAAACGTAGTGGTATAGGAATACTTGTCCAAATACCCCACAAATGTTGATCCACTAATCCATTCATATAAACTTAAAATGTTTATAACTGATATACTACTTGTCCGAAATGTGATTTTTATCATTTGAAACACTCTGAATAAACATTCGGCTTTGAAATATGAAATTAAAAATGTATGTTACTAGTCATTCATAAAATTAAAAAATGATTGGTACGATAAAAAAAAAAAATAAAAAAAAATATTGTTTTGCTATGACTTAAAATTACGTAAAATAATAAATTATTTTAGGAATAACGATAAAATATCAAGTTTGTAGATCGATAAATGGATAACTCCGTAGACATATATTTATAGATATTAGTACAGCGAGATATGATTATGTTTAGTCAACATAGTGTCGCGATACGATCTTCCGTCAATAATGGCCAATGATCAACAACGATAATATGATATTATTTTACAATCATTCACCGTAAATAATTGACAATATATTATAAACTGCAGTAATAAATACACTATCGCAGCGATTTTCGTCGTCCCTCTACACATTAGCTTCCGCGAAGCGAAGTCCTTTATAAAAGGCTACTCGTTCGAATATATTTATTTTATCGTCATTCAGTAAACAGTATACGGTTATATTTTAATAAATTGTATGAATAATATGAACATGCGTATTTATGTATGTATATGTGTTTGTGTGTTTGAAAGTGCAGTATATTATAAATACTAGGTACTGCAGTTACTTAGAAACGAGCACCAGTATTGTTTGCGATACCCTATCGTAACGCGAAACAAGACGCAATAATAATAATTTGTCTCGTATCGCATAATAATATTTACAAGGAACAAATCCGTCAAGCATGCTCATTACTCACCGCCGTTTCAGCAGTTGATCGTGCATTTATTAAAATTCAGATTTTCGGGAACTTTTTATATGCATATTATATTATAATATAACTGTTACTCATTAGGGACATATTTTCAAATACTATTAGACATTGTACACTACTTGAGAAGGAATAAGACCTTATATCTTTTAAACCAATAATTATCCTTATAGAGTTAGGAATAAATCAAAAGCCACTCGTTTGAATCTCGATTTTAATACAGGTTACATCATCATAATAACATATCAATATTCTGCACCCTTAGAATTCATTTTAATAACAGTAAGAGGGAGGAGATACTCGTTTTAAGTATCGAATAAAGAAGTTGTATAATAGTGCACTATGTTTCGTGAAACGAAACGTCATATTTCCTATTAAATTCTGAAAATTGAGGGCCCATTACAGATATTTTGCGCTGTTCGTTGAATAGACATCACTCTTGCAGTGGCGGTGTGTAGTAGTTATATATATATATTAATAATTTCCTATATGTCTATAAAACATTTTGATTGTCAATTAAAATCGCCTTTCGTCCGATTATAACAGTTATTCAATCAATGTGATTTTATTTTCATGTTACGAACGTGTAATATTAAACAATATTTTCACCCAAATACACAACGTTATAATAGATCGTTATATTGCTGACAACTACATTTGATTATAGTTCTGATACGTTGGAACTGCAATCGAAGCCTTCGTTAAAACCAAAGTCCTCGGCTGTAAAATCACTTTGCTTCATAAATTCATTAAACAGATACCTTCTATACCTACAAACAATATTTAAAATTATTTATGATTGATATGAATTTATATTATACTCGCATAAAACTCTTAATATCATATTACTGGTTTCAAAATCATTGATTTCGACAGTTGGATTATAGATTTATAAAATTTTCGATCATTACGTTGAATACAATGTAATAAATATTTATAAATACAAATACATAGAGCATAATACGTAGCCAACCAAGTATCAATTTATTTCAATGAACTAAATAAAATTTTTTGTTATAAACTATCAAAATATGATTTATGTACATTTCAATTTCAAACAAAAACACCTGAGACTATATCTATGCATAGTTTAAATACTATAAGTACTCAAATTTAACTTTTTTTTAAATTGCAATAATGCACTACACATCTATATTTTTCAATAGAAAATATGTATAATTATAAATAGTAACCACATGCTTATATGCTTATTATTTTTTTTTTATATATTGTTAAGGAGATTAAAATTTTAATATTTATCGTATAATATAAATAAAAAGGAAATAATTATAATATTTAATTGAATACTACGTCTGATTCACACCTTTTATTTTTAATTAATAATTAAATAAATATTATATAAATAATATACAAATAAACATTTTCAATGGACGAATAATTGTAATCATTTGTTTTATTATGACTTTTTATTAAGTCTTAACTCCTAATATTTACACTATCCAATCTAATCCTACCATTCTGATGCAATTTTGAAAGGTATTAACTTTTAAATCATTAGTTAGATTTCGATCAGTTTTGATTTAATTATTGTATTCACTTTGAAAATATAACTTCATGCATTGTAGGTGTTATTTTAAGAATTATTCGCTGCAACTTTAATTTTTAGGCTATCGTTTTTATTAAAAAAAAAAAAAAAAAAAAATGTTTTTTAACATTTAATTACTTAAAGTGTTATTTTCAAGCTCCATAACAATTATAATATTAGGTATGAATGCCAAAGTGTAATGGTATAACGTTATTACAAATGTCCGCATCACATATCTTAGTATACACAACAAAATTTCCAACCTATTTTTAAGTATATTCAGTATAATTATATGAATATACATATATGTACCTATCTATATATTGATATATAAATGACTGAGTTTCTTTCATAAATATTTTAGCTAATTGAACCAAATTTTCACATTGCAGACGATTACAATCGAGTGGTTTTGGACCAATTACCAAACGTACCGGATTCGGATTACATCAACGCGTCATACGTGGACGTGAGTAATGAACAACCGTTGATTATTATTATTATATACAATTTAATATAACATAATTTAATATGAAGATAAGTAAATTTTAGTGTAACGAAACATTTTAATTGTTTAAATAATATTTGTAATTTTTGGAGCGTTTATATTTATTATTTATAAACACTACCATGGTGTAATTCATATGTATTAAATTACGGTTGTATTGGTATACTTATACACTTACCGTTTTATAACGATGGCATTGAAAATTAAATCCCTAAAAATTTGTCTCCACACGAAAAAATTGGTGTACATCGTGTTATATATCGCTGCGCGTTGTTATTCGGCCAATTTAATTAATTTGTGTTGCTTGTTCGGATTATAATTTTTTTCGAATTACGATTGTTTTAATTAAAAACGCAAATAAATAAAAAAAGAACCGCTTTCATTGGTAACTTTTCGATGGTGAAATTCAAATAAGCGCTTATTCATATATTTAATAAGAATAATATTACGTACCATGTGTAATATACAAACGAAACGTTTCGAATTTTTCGCCAAACTCGCTATATTTTGTTTTTATCATCAAAAATTATTAATGATTAACTTTACTCTACAAGCAAAGGTAAACTGTACATGCCTCGATTTTTAATTATGAAATATTAAAAGGACGTCCCAAATGGTTTTATAGCCACACTATAACGTCTATAACGCATAAAATCGTATATGATTCAGTAGCAGCATTACGCGTATTACCTATATAAACCGCATACAATTTCATTTATTATAAACAGAATGATTCATCAAATAAGTTGGTCCTTATTAAATCGTTTAGTAATGCTTTTATTTATTTTTGATTTTTTTGAAATTTTCAAATGAGTATAATCGTATATACACTTCCGACACACCTATGTAAACTTAATAATCACACACGATTAAAAATAGTATAAAATCACTGTGTCGAATCAACTGTTTTTAGAGATAGCGTCGCACAATCGCCAGTCACCACGCTATCATCACCCCTTAACGTTTCTATTTTATTTCTTATACGTAATTATAGCTTTAACATAATAATTGTTTCTACTACAAAATAATTTTTATTGGCCTGATACATATACTGACTGAGAAGTTAATTACAAATTTTGTCACTTCTTACGTACATTTTATCTTGACATATAGTTTTTGGATTAACAATAATATTTTTTTTATTGTGTCATGCTGTGTCCAAACTTGATATTTTTTAAATTCTAATACTCAATACTGAGATACAAAATTATTATGGTTATATTTTCAAATACTTAGATTCAACATTTATATAACTCGCAGTATTTTATTAATCGTTAATATAATTTTTATATTTAAATGTTCTCATTTTCTTTATCTAGTATTTATCTAATGAATAATTTGTCCAATCTTCAAATAGATAAAACCATACAATATTATAGTTCAATACTTCCGATGTGTTACGGGGACTGACAAGTCCATCTGGTTTTTTACGCCAGCGATACTATCCTATATCAAGTTTTTACATTTAGTGAAAAAAGGAAAAGTAGGTACTTTTGGCGAAAATCAGTAATTCTCAACCATACTTATACCATACCTCCATCCTTCTCGTATTTATTGTACAACCTGTTAATAACTCTAAATTTACTGTTTTTAATTTTTAATTCTATATTTAGATTCATTGACATTTTCAAAAAAAAATCATTTGTTTATAAGACCTCACTCACAGTGTCAAATCGGTGATTTTGTTTGAAAAAAATATATTTATATAATATATGGTTACAAGACACTTGACATTAAACAGGATAATTAATTTGAGTATTTAAAAAATACAGACTGTATACATTGGCGTGCGAATTCCAAAAATCAAAACTTAATGATAAAATTGTATTGAACACTGAGCACGCTCAATAAATATTACACTGTATAATATTAATATGTATGTGTACCTATAATACGTAAAAGTATATGTCATGACGTGCGTATTAAAGCGTAAACTTGTCGCTCGTCAAAGAAATATTACATTGAGGACGTGATATATGTATTATATACATAAGATAAGACATATATTACACTATACAAAAGTATAGAGTTCATACTTCCGCTTAAAAATATTTAATAACACTGCATTTGTCAAATGCCATGTGAGGATGTGAAATTGTTTATTAAACGGAAAGAAAATAACAATTTTATTGTACTTATTGAAGACGCAGTATTTTTATTTTCGATCTCACGCCTGGAAAACAATCAGACGACGATCGATGTTTCGACGGAAACAGGAGGGTTGCTTGTCGGACTCGCCTGAATAGGCGTATTTGACGTGCGGTAGTTCAGATTTTTCACCGTTTACCTTATAGTTTAGGTTAAGGGCGTTTGCCAAACGGAAAAAATATTCGTACCTGGATGATTCCGATCTACATCCGGCCTCCATAATGCAGCGGAAACAATGATGGAGAAGAGTATATTATAATATTTTCCGGTGTAAAATCAAAAAATAATAAGTCAAATTTCACAACTTTGCGTTTTTGATTTTTTTGTAATTGAGAATGCCTTATTATTATGAACCAGTTTCAGTTTTATTTAATCACTTTTTACCATTAATACCATACAATTTGTATATTTATGACTTATAAGTTGTAAAAACATTATCTAAAATAATCCAAAGAATTGAAGATAAGATTTGATTAATACTTAAACAATATAATGAAACGCGTTTTATAATGTAGCTGCAGTGAAATAATTATTAATATTATCGATTATCGTATAGAAAATAATTATTGTTAATAGGTTTTCTTTTATGTCATACATTAAATATTCTATTCTCTTTTTATTACTCGTATAAATTACGCAAAAATATTGAAAGGGAAATTTTTGAAAAAAAAATAAACAATTTCAATTATTCAGAAATATTAAGTACAACATTTTCGAACAAAATTTAAATAATTATTACAATGCATTATAATAACAATATACATAAATCATTTTTATTATTAATATCATTTATACTTTAATCATCATAAATTTTGTAACTTATATTAATTATTAATAGGTATATAAATGGGGTGCGGTGATTGAAATATTGTATCTATCATATTTTATTTATAATTAATGTTTAATCTACAATTTCAGTACCAAATAGTTTATTTTTATATTTTCTGCTTTCATCAAAACTATACAACAACTTATTTTTAAAACTGAGCAGATTTTTTTTTTTAATTAACAACCGAAAAATGCTGTAACATTAATTTTAAAAGTATCTACTACATAAAATATCAACGTTACTCTCATTAATTTATGTTTTAATGATTTTAAATCGTACGCTGGGTTTTAATTTTAACTTAAACAATTTAAATATAGTAACAATTTTGATAAAATACCTACGCTGAAATAGCCCATAATATTTACAACGAAAATGTTTAACCAACAAAAAAGCACACCTAAGTTTAGTAAAAAATAAAAGGTCGTCATCATATTTTCTACTCTTTTTCCACAATCTATAAAAATTAATAATACTTCATTTTTAACTCTTTAGGAATGCTATTTATTCAACGTTAACCATAATTAATTAGAGTTTGTTTAAATAATGTTTAAGAAGTTCTTTCTTTAAAGTTATATAATATATTATAACTACAACTATATCATGTACTTAAATTCACGAGTGCAGATAAAATATAAAAGTTCAATAAATTTCAAAAATTATTTTTGTAATTAACTAGGTATACGATTATACCGAGTGTATCTGAGCGAGTTACGTAAACTTTTAGTGGACACGCTGTATATTCATACAATGATTTTTTTTTTTTTTTTTTTAATTGTACAAAAACTCGTACGTATATATCATAAGTTATATTAGATAAAGTTTTAGAATAGTTCACTTCGTGTTTTAGTCGTTTTATTATTTATTCCTACGAAGAGCCAGACCACGAAAAGTTTGCATACACAAAACACAAACTAAAAAAGTTTAATTTATTTTGATAAACTTGGTTAAAAAATAAAAAATAACTTAATTCATAAAATCGTGTTATTGGTATGAAAAACAAAAATAAAATAGTTGAATGCAAAAATAAATTGTACCTATTGTGCGAAAATGAATAAAAAAAATATGTTCTGTAACAAAAATTATGAACTGAACAATATTACACAGTGACACATTGTAAACGTATAAATGATGATCTTAACTATTTTTTTATCTGGGATGAAATTACTTATAATTTGTTAAAGTTTAAATTATTTCAAAAGTTTTTGAATGAATAAACTTTTAATATTTGAATGATAATAATCATAATTGCATTGCAATATAAATAATAAAAACAATTTAAATTATATTCTATGGATTGTAGTCCGTTAATTAATAATGATTTAATGTTTAAATTTTAAATCTTCGATATTTTCTGCACTCGAAATAAACAGATTCTAAATAAATTGGCTCTCCTAAAATAAACATTCTGCGTATATATAACGCACTGTAAATTAAAGTTTATTTCCAACTCAAAATCAATATAATTGTTTATTTTTGTTTCGAATGCAGCGTGGAATGAAAAAAAAAATACCAATAAATAAGAATCTCGAGGTAAAAATTTACTATATCGAATGTAAAAAGAGAATTAAACGTTATTGATCATTTTCCTATTCTTTCAAATTAATTCACTTTTGCCTTTTAAGTAAATTGTTGCAGATCGCGGATACCGTCATTTCCTCTTCATATTGTCTTTCCTCTCTTCCGTACCATCGTTTCGACTAAAATCTAAAGTGCTTTATAATGTAGAAATACTTTGGGTGGGCGTGCATTGATGCTTAAAATGTTGATTTGTATTTTTCGCTATTTGTATGTGTACGCGTTAACGAAAATAAACAAAATAAAAAACGACTACGGTACGTAACAAAATACTATATATTGTTATAGAAAGTCACGCCAACACATAAATATTATTATTATCTATTTACTTAACATGCCATTATATTATAGAGTCATGAATACGGAGTGGGTTTTTTTTCATAGGGTAAAGAGCACTCGTATATTAAATTCTCCTCAAACCGCCTTTATTTTAAATCAAAAATTGTCAACGTACTACGTATATTTTTTACACGTTTTTGAATGAAATTTTTCTATGAAAAAGCTTAAAATATTTTCCTTTTCTCACATCTGAATAAAATTAAAAATTCAACACCATTCGTACTTTAAAATGATATAATTTTTCGATTTCTATACTAGTTAAGAAATGTATGCATGTGACTATGAAAGTATATCTACTGCTGCTCCCGTAGCGATTTCGTAACGATGTATTTTCCATTTTTGGTAAACAAAATAAAAACGTAACCATCCGGTCCATTATGTTAAATCGCTCAAGTATTATTTGAAAATCCTAATTCTACCCTTATCTCATTGAATGGCCCGTTTTATCATTTACTGCTGTGGCGTTCCCAATGAATGTCCGTATTATTTTTCATTATAAATGAGTAGCCATTACTTCTTTGTACGATTTCAGCATTTCATGCAATCAAGTATAACTCTATGGTATGTAATATGTAGTATCGAATTGATTATGCATATCACCGACAGTATGCAGAAGTAATATTTTTCAACTTTATTTAACAATTGGTTACATCAAAAAGATAATCACGTGAGACGACGTGAGGGGTGTGATACATGATTGATCTGTGATACAAACGGCGGTACTCTAACCTAAAACTACCTTCTCAAATGAAATTTTCAACGATTCCAGCCACCTTATAATATATTATGACGACGACGACGACACTGATCGACCGGGATGGTAAAATTACTATGATAATTTCGCAAAACGGTTCACGCACCACATTCCGAATGACACATAGGTCAGAACATTATACAAATGGGTACACACCGTATTTTCACGACCAAATAATGAGCGTGGGTGGCAGGTGGACTTCTTTGGGTAGATACCTGGACACGTCCGTGTAGTCGGGAGGACTACACGTAACCAATTAGCCTAAATCGCAATGTCCGTCGCGCCACCGCACTAGTCATCTTTGAAATACGGTCGAATGACGAGGTCACAATATTTCCGAGGTCCACGTAACTACCCACATTATGCTTCCGCGTGATATTCATCATATTCATCAGAGTATAAAAAAATATATATACATCATACTTACATAAAATATAATATTTAGTTAATGTAGTTATTAATTAAAATACGGAATGTATTTCATGTTATATAATTTCTCACTACAAATTGAACTTCCCTATGAAAAGAGGACAACATTTCAACAATCGAAAGTTCTGTGATTTAAATATTTCAGTGTGCACACTATTTTATTATTAAACACATAATATTGCAATTATTAAGAAATATTTTTTTACCTAATATTATCATGCAGAATTAACCTTTATTTTTTTTCTATATAACCGCGAGATCGAGAGGAAATTGATTTCATATTACATTCACACAGCCCCACATAATCATTTATTTTAAATTAATTAAAACTACAGCTTTTTAAAGAGAGTTTCTATTTATAAATTTAATTAATTATAAGATTTAGTTTAATATACCTAATAAATAATAATATCACCCATGCAACTATATAATATTATCATCGTGGTTAAAATAACTTATTAAATTGAAATTTAACAAACGGTTGTGTGTATGAATTCAGATAACTACGAAACTAAGACTTTAAACCTATTTCAATACAAATTTTGTAAATTATTAATCTGAGTACGGTTCGTAAACAAATCAAACGTATTTTATTATGTGCAATGGGCGTTAAAAATACAACCATATAATATTATATATATTTTATGTACAGTAAATACATCGTTTTTAATGAATATCTGTCAGTTTTCCCCAAAAAAAAAAAAAAAATTTGTGGATTTTCAAAATCTTAATAATAAAAAAAGCTATTTTATTATACTTTTGTATTTAATTTAATATATAAATTATGTACAATGTACATTAGTTTTAAGTATGTACTTGGAGCAAATACAAACAACAACGAATTATTTACAGTTTAGGTATTACATTTTAAAAATTCAATTACAAAATAAAATATTGCACACTTGTACTTTGCTTATAAAATAATTCATTACTTGTTATATTTTAACCTATACTGTTAAATAGCATCTAAAATCATAAATGGATTAGACAGACCATTAGGCACTTAAGACACACTGCCTAGAACCAACGTAAAAAACATACGTCCAATATGCAATTACCTACATACCTATACTGAATTACTGAATAATCAGTTTAGCATAAGACACTCGTTATTTCAAAAAAACAATTGTTGTTAGAAAAATATATTTACATTATTTTAAATTATTAAAAATAATATTTTTCTAAAAATATGAATCCATAAGTTATAAGTATTTGAAGTATAAATGACTAACGTGAATTGGTACAGAGATTACCCGCAAACATTTGATCTACTACTCCATTCAACTTAAGTTCATACACTTGTAATTAATAAGCAACTTGTCCAAAATTTGATTTTTATAATTGAAATTCTTCAAATAATATTTTTTTCGATAGGCATATTAAATTCAACATGTATGTTTTTTTTTTTTAATAATGGATACGTTATGTTAAATAGTTGAATCCATATAAAGGCCGTATTTGGTATAACTGGTATAAGAGTAATTATACTCTCGTTTAAAAATCAATAGGTCGCATAATAATTGTACAAACATCATTATTATTTATTTTTATTTTTTTCTCATTTTCTTATTAAATTTTTATACCTTCTCAATAAAAATATCTTAAAAATTTGCCGTCACATCTCCCAAACTTCCAATAAGTGCCCATTATATACCTGTGAGTATGATTAGTCCAGACCTACCTTTAAAAAGGAATTACCGCTCATATGGGTTAAATTAACCAACGAAAATTCGTCAGAATTATGTTGTAGATACTTCTAAACTTCTTAAGTTTCAATAGCTTCATTCAACTTTAAATTCACATTTAGACGAATGTAAAACTATAACGATTAAACAACGCATTCATTAGCTGAAATAACTATGTTGAGTAGGTAGTAAATGACAGAAGTCAGAAGTATATTATATTAAATATTAATTTATGTAATAATTTATATCAATAAAATTGAATATTTATGTGTGTGTGTGTGTGTGTGAGAGAGAGAATACGTGCGAGCATAATATCCACAAGTCACATCTATAAATTTATTACATTCAAGGTACTAAAATTCGGTGTATAACTAAATCTATTCTCTAGGATGTTTACTTCAAAGCAATTTTTTTTTTTTAAAAGAGGCTCAGTGGCTCGCACAAGGGTTGGTTGCTATTGGTTACATAAAATGAAACAGCTATTATGATAGGATGCAATTTCAGACCTGTATTTTATACTTGGTCAAAACAACCCAAATATAATTGTGTTAAAGATCGGTACGGCTTACATTTAACGGAGTTTAAGAAGAGGTAAATCCGCTGGTATTTAATTTGTCACGGGCAACGTCGTGCGGGATCAGCTAGTATAGTATATGTCTAAGTAGTTTGCTGGGTTTCATTTCGTTAATCATAAATACCAAATGGATTATATAATATTACATATATATAGGAACCACAATTAAACTTATGTAATATTTTATTTTTAATACCCAATTAATAATATTATTACATAGAATCATACACATAAGATTCAATCGAGTTACGAAATTCATTAACTATATCAGCTACGTATAGTACCTACCCTGCACCCCATTATATTAATTAACAATTTAATATATCATGCCGTTTTGTGCAGCAGGAATATTATACATCAAATCTTTGTTGTCGATGTGTTTTATAGCTCCTATGTAGGAAATACAAAAAAAAAAAAAAACAATACTCAACGAATTTAAAAAAAAAAAACCACGTGTATTGAATAAATCATTTACTTACCTATATATATAATATTAACACTTCTGTCCTACCATAATCATATCAAAATGTTCGTGTCAAATGTAAACCGCTATTTTTTGTCAACCTATCCCGCGCCCGCGCGTAGTTGACGACGCGGTTTGTTTTCCCGAACTAATTTTTCAAGCCCATTTTTATAACTATTCGAACCATACGACCACGTTCCACAAAGCTATATAAGAATATTCGTGTAAACTTGGATACCGCACGCGGTTAATCTGCAGGGTAGAATTACTGGAATTATTTCAGTTGTTTTCTGATTAGAATAACCACCGCCGTGCCGTTCGTTTGCTAAACTTTTCGTGCTCGTTTAATAGTCGTTCTGTTATATAACCGTATAATATATTCGCAGGTACCTATAACGATATAATTTATGCAACCCAAATCGGACTGCCTTAGTTTGCGCACATTTACCAAAATTATGACTTGTTAGCGCACGTTTTTACCACTCGCTTGCGCACATATTATACGCTTACGTTTTCCTTGCCATAGTTATACACCACACTTAGGACGGTCTGTGAATATTTTAATTTCACAGGTAAAGTTTCAGGAAGTAGTTTTTTCCCGTTGCATAAATTCAATTTTGCGATAAATTAACGTCACCTTGATTTAAATTATTATAGTTTGGTTTTAATAGTACTTAATATTCGTTTAATAATATTTTATTTGACTCTGTGTACATTTTTTCATCAGTTTTGCTCTTAACAGAACTTTTTATTAGTTCATTTATAGTTCGTTCTCAGAAATATTACTTGTGATCGTTTTTGAAACTAAAAACTGTTGTACACTGAGTATTAATGGGAGCCATTGATTTATATTTTTTATTTGTACAACGGAATAAAGATAATCACTAGTTTTTAGTTTTTTTTACACTCACTCTATGTCTTAAAAATGCAAATATTTTATTTATTAATTGAAGCAAGCATCTTACTCTAAAACGTTTCAAGAATACTTTTTATTCTTTATCCATAAATATTGAATTCTTTTATACCAGTAATTTACCGAAACTTATTTAAAAAATTCTAGAGCAGTTTCTATAAAGCAATAAAAGTTTATAGAATGCTAATAAACAATGATTAAGTTAACGAATCATCAAATTCTAATTTTGTTTTTTTTTCGTTTAAATGAATAGTATTTTACAGTGCAAAGTTTTTTTATGATATTTCGTACGCAATCGAATAATTATTTCTAATCAAATAAATTCTAGGTTTTAAACGAAAAATATAATGATATATGATTTTTTTTATTTAGAGGAAAATAGACGTAAATTTCTAGTCCAAAAATTCGTGTTGAGTGAAATGGAAAGTATCAACCCTTATTAATTTATGTGCCTCTTTTTTTTGAAGAAGAAGAAGAAGAAGAAAATAATTCCACCCTAATCAATATGTAACACCCCTGAGACTATTAATAGCGACCATTAGGTCTAACCACTTTACGCGTGACTGTATCGCCTTACGTTTAATCACAAATATTGGCACAGTGACTGTTTATATTTTTTTTATCCGAAATTTAAAACGCGAGTACTGTCTACATAGATATAATATACGTACAGGTAGTAATATATTATTAAAGAACACGTTTTCGTAAAAATCGCTATTTACACAAGCGCGTCGTGTGCAATACAATAACAATATAATGGGTGTCGATGATTAGAGAACATTTACACAATTTTACTCGGTAGTGTTTAGAGATAATAATATACACATATGTAGCTCGTACATTATACAGTTCGCTTCGTGCCGTGTTCGAATACGACGTGTCCGTGACTCGCATGGAAAAATTCGCGTTCGGAGTTAATAAACCGTTTTTGCCGTAAAAACAAAACAAATCGTTCGGATATCGCATAAATACTACATACGTATATGACATTACGTTGCGCGACACGTCGCCGGAGCGCCGTGTACCGATAATATTATTATCATCATCATCATCATCATCATCATCATAATATAAATAGTTATATTACAACAAATTTCGATTGTGTATCCCAAATGCATATATATTGGAAATCCGAACGTGTCAACAACACTTTGATTCATTACCACCCGTATAAACAGTGAAGTAATAATATAATATAATATAATATAATATGCGCGCGTAGTACTATATCGCGCGGAAACCTGTCCTTGTTATGCTAACACCGCGGTGTGTATAGGTAATCGTCTCGCGGTCGTATCCGTCGGTCGTTCGTTCGCTCGTTCGCCGATGCGCACAATGGTTGAATATGGTCCATCGCTGATGATGCTGTTATTGCCGCCAGGCCATTTTCAAATGTATCGTACTGTTTACTATGCCGTAGTGTAACCTGTAAGCCTACATGCATAATAAACTATACAGGATGATTCACCCAAGCTGGCTGCTGATCCCCTTTTCCCGTCAATAATGCAGTTGATCAGAATTGTGTGTCTGGAACTTTTGAATAAAGGCCTTATTTTCAAATACTCGATATTTTTTGTACTGCTGAATGAAGGAATGTCCTATGAATGTACGAACTCCCGTTTTTCTGACGAGATCCTCTTGTCTGCGGTATATCGTTTGACTGATTTAGAACACTTAGTGAAATCAAAATGAAAAATTAACGAACAGTTTTTGAGTTGTTTGAGATATTTATCTTAGTGTATCCAAGAATAATAGATTTAGAAAATATAATTTATGGTAGAGATTTATGGTGATTTGAAAATTTTGGTAGTTAATATTATCAATCGATATCTTTTATAATTCGTAAAAATTACAAATACCTATTTATTATACTATTTTTATGGACGATTATTGTTAGTAACTTTAAACAATTAAATAACTTAAAAATTACTCGTTCTTGGTATAAAAAGAGATTCTCATTTGAAATACAAAGCTAGTTTGTATCTATACTGGACACTCTTTAAATAATATAAAATATGTCAACAATTTGAAAAACTTAGTCTTTAAATTCCAAAAATTAGAAATTAAATTAATTCGTTATTAAAAGAAAAAAGCGGGTGCTTAGTGAACCACCCTGTAATGTTTAGTTTGTATACGTGCATAATATATATTAAACATAAATATATATTACTTTAGAACAATACTCAAGTCCGGCCAATGTGATTATACTAAAGTGTTTTCCTAACTTTGTTTTAACCTTGTTTGGGACACTTTGACTGCGTTATAACACTACAATATTATTATATTATATCTATGGTCACGATAATATCACAATAAACCTATGTCTATATCATACGCCCCAATCGCCATATCCGTCCCCATTGCATTACTTATGTATTATAATATATAATATGTAATATTGTCCATTATCGATGACAACGAAAAACTGTTGTGCAATAATAATAGACTTGTATTGTGTATACATTTATTGTATAGTTCGTAGGTACACGGTACACGCCATTCTTATAGTACGAGTACTATAAAATATCATCTCCGTTAGTATGTTTATTAAATTATATGTTACCTATTTAGTGTTGTGAGGAATTCGAATCTCCAGAAATAAAAGTATTCAAATTTCAAAAAGTATTCGAATACGTATTTTAAATAATTTTAACAAAGTACTTGGACGCAATGATTAAAATTCTTTCTCCGAGTATTTGAATTTAAAATAAAATAAGTACTAATTTTCAAATACTTTTTATTTTATTTTATATAGTAGGTATTTGTAAATTTAATCGCATTAAAAAATATATGTAAAAATAATTCAAATTTGCTAAAAAGTAAAAAATTTACTTTCATTTAAACATCTCCTAGTTTCTAATGCACGTTATGTAGGTACAGTAATCATTTTCAGAGATGTGATAAACCATCAATTTAATTCCAAATCCTAGCATAAAAGTATATAATAAGACCATGAACCTAAATGAACCTATTCACTCATCGGTTTTATAATAAAATTGAGAATACCTTTGTACAGAAATAATATGTTTAATGTATTAATACTCTTTTCCGCAGTTGAGACATTTTTTTCAAGTTTTTGTGTATAGATAATATATTATAGGTATAAAGGCGTAGTATACTTAAAATACTGGTCTATAATTTTATTTTAATTATCTATAATTGTTTTTTATTTTATCTTTGTTTTACGGTTGTATAAAATTCTTGTACTTTGTGTGTGGCAAAAGACTGATTGAACTATATTTTTAAGTTTTGTTTCCTTCATTTTAAAAATGTATACGCGTGTAGCACTACACGATTACCACCTCATTTTATTGAATAGGTTTAACTTATTATCATCGGCTAATAGATGAAATAAATTTAAACTTCCTTCAAAAGTTGGTTAATGGATTTATAGATTCCCTCGGGGTTCTATCTTATATAAACTTTAATTTTTCATCTTTTCGCGCACATTTTATTAATTCTTTCTGTTATTTATGAAGAACATTATACCTACAACCAAGTAAAAATAACTTGAGTAATCAGCCTATCAAATCAACAATGCAAATTTTCAATTTTGATTATATCCCTAACGGCTAACAATAATCATGTTTAATCATGATTAGCTTATTATCATGCCCACTTTTTTAAGTTAAACGTGTATTTAAAATAATTCAATTCTTAATTATGCAATAAATGTGAACTTGTATAATATAAAATACATTCACTGAATTTCAATAAAAAAAGTAATTGTTCGTTCATTTATTTTCTATACTAAGTCTATATATAATTATAATTTGTAAGTAATGACCGAATTTCGCCATGATTTAAAAGTTGAATGTTAAATGTAACATATTAACTATTATAACATACCTATTAATTATTATTATTTTTTATGTATCAACCTATTGTTTAATGATTCATTTTTATCATAACTTTGCTTTGTTCTATTTATCTATATAGTATATATATCAAAAAACAGTGAAATTCTAGTCATTTTATCTGTTGACTGTCATTTTTAATATTGGAAAATTCAAGTTTAAAGTTTTGAAATAATAAGTGTGTAATACGCAAGGCTTATAAATTCACAAAATCCGATTTTTTTAAATATAATGAATAACCAGTGTTCACGTTTTATTATTCAACGTGTAATATAATACGAAAAAACCATATACCTACCTAATACAATATAGTACAAATAGTACTAAGTGTATATAATAATACTACATTGACTTTATATAAACAATATTATATACCTACATATTATGTTAATTAATTTAAATAAGTCAGTGACCCTAATTTGTGTGTGTTGTTCTAGTGAAGTTTTTTTGATAGATTTGACATCCATATTATAGTTTAAGAGTAGTCATAGTAGTCATAAATCATAATATTATATTACATTGACAAAAATTATTAATTTTTAATTAATTATCACACTAAACTATCTTTTGTTGTATCGATTTCAGAGCCTGTTAAAACCAAATGCTTACATCGTCACGCAGGGGCCCACTGAGAACACGGTCAACGATTTTTGGCGCATGATATGGCAAGAAAATGCGTGTTGCATTGTCATGTTGACCAAGACATTTGACTTTATCAAGGTTTGAAATATTTGTGTACATAATCCGTCCGACAACGGCTTCCGTTATTTACTCTTCGGAAGTCTTACTCGTTTATTCTTCCCCCTAGGTTATGTGCATACAGTACTGGCCGTCGGCCAAGGTAAACAGTGAAAACTATGGCGATCTCAATATATCAGTGTTACACGAAGAAGAATTAGCAAATTTTCACATCAGGACCATACAAGTCGTTAAAAAACAAGGCACGGTGAGTGTATATAACCCGATAAATGTGTAGACTATAACAATATTATAATATTAATATTAAACACATACGTGATTTTAATTTAATTTTCGGTCCTACTCGTTTGCTAACTCGTTGACAATATACAAGATTCATCAAACATACTCACTTCTTTTTTCTTCAATAATTCGGTTATTCAAAATTTAAATTTTTAAATTCAAAAATAAACTAAAAGACTGTATTTTTAAATTCTTGAGTTCTTTTCTGTTCTACTTAACGCGTATCATGTAGAGTTACAAAATTCTATTTTTTAATCGAGAACCCCTCTTCTTTTTTTTTACTGTACATTATTTAACAGTCTCTCTCTTTTTTTTTTTTTTTTTTTTTTGAAAGTATTTACAAGTCAAAATTAAGATTCGAACAAATAGTTTTTGGGTTTTTTTTAATTTTGTATAATTAGGATAGTAGATCCATAATAATGGCTTTGAAGGATATTGAGGTAATGTTGATTTGAAACGTGTAGTAATTAATCCATTAGTGTTTACAATTTTTTTAATAATTCTAGTATAATAAATACTAGATCTAATAATACTTCTATTTTATTATTTTAATCAATTTTAAAGACTATAAATTATCCTATTAGTATAAACATTTTAAATGTATTTTGAATTATATAAATCAATATTTAAAAAAAATTAGTGTATCTATCAAATAATTTACAGTAAAAAGAAGTTATCGCTTGAAAAATAAAAGTTCATATCGCCACGCGGCAAAAAATTTCAATAATTTGAAAATATAATACTCATATTTAAATATCTTTGAAACATCAAAAAATCAGAGTTTTAATATATTCATCATTAAAAAAATAATAATTTGAGTGAGGAGCTAGATGAATCGCTCAATATAAAATTATGACTTTTCAGTTAAGTTAACATAATATTATATACTATTATTACCTACTAATACCAACGCGCCGTTATTTGGTGCGCCCTATAAAATATATAGGTTACCCTTTATCTACAAACATAAACTATATTATGCGCGTGCGTTATTATAAAATTCGAAAGCTGCCATATGAATAAGTCAGAAATTATGTGTGTAGTACATGACGATGACGCGTTTCTATCATTAGTTTAAAGTATCTTACTTTAAATAATAATAAATAACACAAGCATTTAGACGTTTGAGCGTTTAGTAAGACTCGCTTAATGCGCGTATCTACGTGACGTGTTTCGGTAATTTATGTTATCTGCTGTAAAATTAACTCGACGTGATGAAATAATAAGAAAGTTAATTAAAAAAAAGACATCGATAAGTAACCATTCTGCGAGTACAAATGTTAGGTATCGAGTGTACTTGTTATTGAGTAAGTCACTTAATGTACGTGTTAAGTAAAAAACCAATAATAAACCATTGCATACGATGAAAAACAATTTTAAACATGAAAATAACATAGTAGATTTATAGTTTATGGTCAATATATAATAATTTTAATGATAATATTAAAATTTAAAAAAATATTTACTGCTTTGGTTAATATTTTTTCCCCAGATTATATAAAAAATATTAAGATGTGTCTTCTATTTTTGACCAAAATATAAATTAGATTCAATTTTCTACCAGAAACAATCCTCAAAGTTGATTATCAGAGCATTTTTTTCTACTGGAAAATATATCTTATTCGGACAAAAATAAAAAGTAATGCACATCATTGTAAAATCAATACATTCATCGCGCCACTCAGAATCTAATATATATTGTTTTCTACTATATTTTATTATATTACTAGCTATATCACTCAACTTCATCCAGGAAAAAAATAAAAAATCATTAACTATGGTACTATACTGACGTATTCGGTTTTTGTGTATCTCAATTTACGGACAAATCGACATTGGTATCTTTTTTTTTTTGTGACCCAAAGTCGGCCGAGATGGGCAATTCGCATATCGGTTCAGCTCTCTATACTATTTTTTGTAAACAATGATAATCCTAAATATAAACAAAAACTTATTCTTGTGAACTAAATTCATATATGCGTCATTCTCCAAAAAGGTTTCAAAAGAACCTAAAACACCGTTCTAGTCATAAAAAATCTATTGATATAATGTTTATTGAAATCGGTCCAGTAGTTTCCAATATTAGCGTGTTCAAACATACAAACTCTTTAGTTTTAATATACTTATATAAATATATTATATTTATTTAGATATATATTTAATAAAACAAAGCATTGGTTTTCTTTGTCATTATTGGTTCCACATATTTTAAGTACGCGTTCACTGTTTAAACATTATAGGTACTGCATCTGTCTATTATAGGAATAAAAAGTTACATTAAATTATTAATTCATATTTTTGGTAAATATTGTGAATTTTCTTACATGATTTCAGTAATCAGCTATTCGTTATTAATGCATAATCCGGCTATATATATATATCGGTTATTTATTTATTTCTATTATTTTGTTATTGAACTGCCGATATTCTAATATAGTTAGTGTTTGACTTCTGTAAGTTCTAAAGATCCTTTAGTTATTAATATTGTTTTTATATTCGTAAACACGAGTAGGTACTCTTTACACGGTTCTATTTGAAAAAAAAAATTATGAAAAAGCTAAAATAAATTATTAATTATTATTAATTGGTTCTAAATTAGAACCCAATATGTCTATATTTCACCAACACTCAATTTTTGTGTAACCTAAATAAATACATAATAAAATAACTAATAATATAACTTTAAATTTCTGTGTACTCAAGAAATATTTAAATACTCCGACTAATTTGTTGAATGTTTACAAAGTTCACAATATTATAATGTCTTGAAAATATGAATTATATGTGTACACGATTTTCACCAAACACAGGATTCAATTTGATAAACTATTGTTTACAAAAGCGTAACATTATAGGTAATTATAGTAATAGTAATACAATATAATCTTTATATAATATATAAAAGAAAGTGCTTTTTTTTATGTCCGGGATAAAATCTTGGAAACTACCGAACTGACTCGAACGGCGTTTTTTCAATTTAATTAGTACACTACAAAGCAGGTTATAAGCATGGTTTTATGGACCAGACTCCTTTCCGCGGAATATTGAGCAATAAAACAAGAATACACCAGTGATGCCTGTAAAATAAAATTAAAAATTAGTAAATAGAATACTAAATACTTAAATACTTTTCACTGACAAATTCGGGTAATACAGCTTAATCAATTATCAATATTGTAATAACTTACATTTTTTTCAATTAATTTTAAATAAAGATTACAAAAATGTAAAAAAACAAAAAACAATTTTCTTGTGAACTGAAGCACATATTAAAACATGCATTCAACAATATTATAATGCCGTTTGTTTGTTAACTTTTTCCTGTGTGAAGTCGGGTCATACACAATTAATGACATGTATGTATATAATTATTCGATGATCAATTATCTTTATATTAAGTCCCAGGTGAAAAATAAAATAGCAAAATATCTAATCTATATTAGTTTGTTTCATAGTAATAAAAAATTTATATTTTCATGTTCTCAGAATGAAGAAGAAACCCGAACTCTACTCCAATTCCATTACACTGAATGGCCATGCCACACCTGTCCGTTCTCAAACGCAATATTAGAGTTCAGGCGAAGAATGAGAGCCGTCGTTGGTTCCCGGCTGCAACACGACAATCCGATCGTAGTCCATTGCAAGTGAGTATTCGCATTGTTCAACGCCTATACAATGGATCGCGTGTATAATATATTATGTAGGTACTGTAAGATAGTATGTGGTGATAGTTTAATGGGATATACTCACTCCTTTAATTTTTTTGCGTTTACTCACTAAATTAATAATAATATGAGAATATTATAATACATTAAAATTCTGTGTAAGAATTTTCAATGAAGTTAAGTTAACGATTATTTTCGATTTTCAGTAATTAGATGACGCGCCATATACTTAATAAATAACAAGTGGTAATCAAATACTATATTCTGAAAACCAACGGTCAAATCAAAGTTTAAAATCCATAACTTCAATAATTACAATAAGGTATAGCTGACATTAGTTTTTACCAACTTTAAAAGTTATTTTTTATTTAATGCTTATAGTCTCACGTGTATAACAATATGTGAACATTTCAAAGAACATATTTTAGCATCAGATAATTCAAATTGGTCTTGTAAATACGATTTTTATGATTAATTTTTATAAAAATCACCTATTTAGAGAAATATCTGAAAACGATATTCTTAAAGAGCACGAACTATTCTTATATTTGATTTGTATAATAAAGGCTTAGATTGCTTTAAAAAAATGTATCATTTCAAGCGAAGCGATAAAAATATTTTTTACTTTAGGTCATTATACCATTGTCACTTACTAACGTAAAATCATATCACCACCAATCATTTATAATAATTATTTTTTATTGTACACGACATTTCCTAATAACTGTACGGGTGATCTTTTATTTTTATAGCGACGGCGGCGGTCGTTCCGGTGTTTATCTCTCAATCGACGCAAATCTAGAACTCGCCGAAGAAGAAGACTGTTATGATGTGTTCGGTTATTTGAAAACGCTCAGGCAGTCCAGAAAAGGAATGGTTGAGACACTGGTAATCGTAGTACATACGTATACATAGTCATTGTTTCTGCGCGTAACACATTTTCACGACGATTTACCATTTTCTTAGCGGGCGTTCGTTTAAATTATAGCACTATATTACTACAACAAATGACATTTCTTTAAAAACTTAGTACAAAATATTATATCTCATAGCACATTGAAATATCGTCAAAAGCACTATCTTTGAAGTGAATCGTGGTTTACGTCTCAGTGGTTTTTCAATAAAGCTCCCGCAAGACGACGTGTAGCTTTTCTTTATTTATATATGTACTTATCTGGTATAAATAAAAACTTATATATTATTGTTATTTGTTAATACTCATGTTTATCCGAAAACCAGAACCAATATAAATTCATATACGATACGTTGGAGGAGTTTGTACTTTGCGGATTTTCATGGTTTCCCGTGAAAGAACTTTCACAAAAACTAAAACAAAAGTCCATGAAGGACATCGAGACCAAGCTCAACGAATACCAAAGAGAGTACCAGGTATATATAATATGAGTATTTTTTTGTCCTTTATTACTAAGATGTTATCAAAATACAAACCAAAATAGAAAAATTAATACAAAAATTAATAAATTAAGTATAGTCTATACTTGCCGAAAGTGTATAATGTGTCAATGGCACGTCGTTAGTAGTGGTCTTCATATTAAACTTGAAAACATTTTATAAGTGAGAAAAATTTTTAATTTAATTAGGTATCAGCTTCTTAATCTATAGACATTTTCAAATGAAATATAATTTAATATTATCTTTTACGATCAATAAAACAATATTCATAAAGGTTAAAATGTATCAGTCACGCTGTATTGAATCAAAATCAATGAAACAATGGAAATAATTAGAAATGCAATTATAAATATTATGTACTTTATAATTATCAATTTTTTAATATCTTTTTTGAACTTGTAGACTCATCAAAGATCCGAACTATAAGTTTCATCCACAAAATGCTTAAACTAGCATTATACTAACAAACATATTTTTCAAACTAATTCAACTAAAATTTAAGTAAAAAATATAATGCATAATATTATAATTTTTACATATGTTTTCAGCAAATCTGTAAGATGACTCCACGTTTTACGATTGGCGATTGCGCTGGTGGTCATCGGGGCGACAACCGAGAAAAGAACAGAGACGTGTTGATCGTTCCGCGTTAGTATAATATAATAAAATATATCGTACCTCTGTATTGTATGTATTCCACAGCTTCAAAGTTATGCACGCTGACTCACATAAATTAGAAAATATAACACATTTTTATAAAAACGTACGTATTTTGTGGCTTACGTCAATTTTTTTCTTTTAGCTGACAACTTCCGACCGTATTTGACTTCGTTCCAAGGCAACACATTTACCGACTACATAAACGCAGTTTTCGTTGACGTAAGTACCTATAACACTATTAATATCTGTTTTTATACAAATCTATGTATATTTACTACGTTTACTACTCGCACTTCGTAAAGTCAGATATTAATTAGTTCCCAATATATCGTCCACGGGTTAATGTAACGTGGTGCCTATGATTGTACTTGATCTGACAGTTAAGCCGCAAACACTCGTTCTTGACGCTGACAACACATATGAGTGAACAATTTTTTCACCGGTACACAATCGAAATTTGAAACATATACATGCGCAAAAAGTGGGAAACTTACACAAACATATTATATGAAAAAGGAAGTCCCCTATCTAATTTAAGTTTTGGCTAGGGATTCGTGAGTCAATGCTGGCTGATGGTTGATAACCACTGTATTATTTATTATATATATTTATATACCTCAAACAATTTTTTTTTTTTTTTTTACTGTACTCATACACTTAAAATGTTGTCGTTTGTTGTTTCATGCCGCAGGGCTACACTAAACCAGAGATACATTGTCACGGAATGGCCCATCAAACACACGCCGGGTGCCTTTTGGTCGCTCGTGTACGATTATGAGTGTTCGGCCGTTGTCGTCCTCTGCTTGCCGCCTAGAGACTCTGTAAAGTCATTGGTTTCCATATATACACTTATTATACATTACAATGAAAATAACAAATATTATGTGTGGCACGCAAAAACAGTTACAACGGCTATGAAAATGCTCAGTTGGCGCATAAAAACAAGAGCAAAGACAAAAACTTCGCGATTTATGGCACATCAGTCAAAAATTTTCCACCCCAGCATTATAACAATATATTGTGATTTTGTTAATACGTTTTGTGTTTATAGAACAATCACCCTCCGTTTGGCCGGGTGAACATTCCAAAATACGGTCCGGTGTTCACCATCGATCATATATCTCATAATCACTACGCGAACATAAAGACATGGCTGTTTAGGATAAACAAAAAGGTGCGTAGGTGTCATCTTCACGCTTTTCCTATTACCTATAATGACTATCGTCAGAGTACATTATAATATTATATAATATTTTATTATGTATATGTTTATAGATCGTATCACTCACCGAACTCATGGCCGGCGTGAAAGCGCCGCCAAGAACAGTCCAACTGTTTCAGCTCACTTGCTGGCCGCTGGGCCACCGGGTACCCACTTCTACCAACTCTCTGGTTGAACTCATGAACATGGTCGAGAGGTGGCGATCAGAGTTGACTGGACCCGTTGTGGTCGTATCAAGTGAAGTTATTAAGATATTTTAATACAATGCGTTTACAATGATAAAAATAATAAAATAAAATAAATAAATAAAGGGAATCACAGGAATCATCCCTATCGACCCTTTGACCGTCTACCTGTACTCAAGGGTGGTCTTATAAAATTCAAATTTCCTACGGATATGAATATATTTATTTTCGAGTAAACTTTAGCCAAAATATAAAATCCTTAATTCCCATATACGAGTAGTTTTACCAATACTAAAAAAAATATACATTTTCTTTATTATTTAAATAAATACATACACTTTATGTTGAATATTTGCTGAATCTTTTCAATATATTGTACCATAAACTACACTTTTATAACTAAAGAATCACAAAAAAAAAATTCAACGTATATTAGCGATAACTGATATGAGTTTGTGAAACAAAATTGTTTTAATATAATACAAAATAAATGATAGCTAATGAAATGTCTTCATTTTTTCGACTAATTATATTATCTTTTACTCATCAAAATAACATAAAATTGAACATTTTAACGATTAAACACCAAAAAAAAAAAAAAAATGATAAAAGTATCCGATCACCCTGCCCTATAATATAATAACGAATAAATTATTTTACATTGTAACCTTTGTATGAATTATTTCAGTGATGGCAGGGGCAGGTGCGGTGTTTACTGCGCTGCAAATGCATGTATCGAACAAGTTATCCAACACGGCGAAGTAGACGTCTTTCAAGCCGTAAAGACCGTCAGGCGTCACCGACCACAACTCATAGAGAATATGGTGAGCGACCGAAGATACACCCCCTCCTTCCGACCCATATTCAAATTTCAAATGTGCTAACACACGTTATATGTTCAACAAATATTAAATTTAATCTACTATGTTATTCTGAGGGTGATTACTACAGTAATAATTACTCAGTATTCGAAGACGATTACCATGAATACTGAAATATATTAATTATATGTATATTTAACAAATAATAAAATCAGGAAAGTCTCCCTACTGTATAGTAGGTGTCAAGTGTACTTCGTCATTGAGCAGGTCACTATAAAGTACAGTTGTGACAGTTGTGTTACATTTGAATTCAATAAGTAAAAGATCCAAGTCATTGAATATATACAAAAAACAAAATTCTCAGTGAAGACGGTCTAACCAACCTAACTTTCTAAAAACACTTTGTTAAATATTTATATTGCTATTGGAAATTTATTTTCCTATCAGTATCTAAGGTTGAACTGAGTTAAGCTTAAACCAAATTCCATGTATAAACTTAAATAAACTATATAAGACTTATAGTTTATAAAAATATACTTACTATTGAATTATTACCCCGATAATATAAATAACAAGGTATCGCAAAATAATGTAAATATAGGTTTACGTATAAATAGTTAAATATTAATATAAATATATTTTTTTAATTATATTGTGGATAATATTATTTATAATAATATACGTATAACGAATGGATTCAAGTTCCTACAAATAATATATTTTTAGTTATAACTAAAAATTTAAATACCCTATTTCGAAAAATTTAAAGCTTAAAATGTTTGTAAAAAAAATTACAAATTTTATTATTGAATTTTTTAGATTTCTGTAAGAATATTGTAATATTAAATTTTAGATCCATCTTACATAAAAGAAAAATATTTTATCACATAACTAAAAAATAAAAAATACAAAATTAATTTAGGAAAATATTCTTAATGTCTTTAAATAACTTAAAAAAAGCCAACATATTTTTAAAATTTAATGAGATAAACGCAAGAATTTTTTTTAAATTTTATACCCCAAAGTATAAATTAAATACAATTTTCTACCAGAAACTACCCTCGAAGTTGAAAATTGAATTATTTTTAGAGCTTCAAAAAATTATGAAAAACACAAAATTAAAAATAAATACATATCAATGTATAACCAATACGTCATTCATCACTCTACTCAGAATTCTAAAAATAACATTTCACTGCATTTTAAACGTATAGCCGCTAAAGTTAATTCAAAATCTGCCTCGTCTGTATAAATAGTTATTTATAGTATATCATGCGTAGTTTCATACTTTTGCTTTAACGTATTGTGCGTGTACATGTTTCAGAATAAGAAATAATATTCTCGTTTTTTATGACTGACGGTTATTCATCAGACCGTTCGTTTCTAACAAATTACAAATATCCGAAAAGACTATATACGATTGCCGTCATTTTGGTTATTCTATATTTCATAGGAGCGTTTTACAATGAAATAGTAATTTGACTTTCTTGGCAAGATATTCTCTTCATAACATTTTTAGTATTCAAACGTAGTAATATCGAGAGAATGATCATTCAATTTAGTCCATTTTTTTCGCAGAACATTCCTTGTTCCTGAGTAAAATTGTAGCTAAAAATAATTTGTTTAAATATAGGCATGCAATATTGAAAGGATTTGAAGTGATGATTTTCTGTTTTTGTCTAATATACGCCTAACATAGGATTATAGACGTGTTCTATTTCCAACGCACCGATTGATATAATGAAGCGATAAAATTTTGAAAATAAATTTTGCATAATTTGACGTCAAGTCTATTTAAGATCAAATTTTTTACATTTTTGATTTTATGCACCAAAACATTAAAAACTTTATATTAAAAAAATGTGGGATAGTCATTCTCAAGAAGACTTGATGCCAAATTCAAATCTGTTTCAGAATTCATATCAATTGGTACGTTGAAAATAAAATACGTATATAATCTTATGTTGCGCGTATTATTAAACAAAAACAGAAAATCACCGGTTTCAATCCCCTTAATAACTGAATAATATTACGTAGAACTTTTTTCCAACATTATTCCATATAATGTTTCTTACAAGTAAGAGTAGATTATAAATATACGTTAACAATTTTACTTCACAAATTTACAATATTTTAAATTGTACAAATATGTGTTATTTATAATCTGAGCACTGAAAATAAAATGTATATTATTTGTGTGTTAAACTGACTGTCATAATGGTGATAATATAATGTATAAGTATTCATATATTAATTTAATAATAATTATAATATGCATTTTTCTTTCGTAGCCAAATATTATTAATTGTTCGATCCATATAGCACTTTGAAAAAAAAAACAAATTTAAACAAATATTTTTGAACACTTTTTGAACATCTTTAGACTTTAAGCAGAACAACTGCATTGTAGTGATTTTAAAATAATATTTTTTTTTATATCTATCATCACATTTTGTACGATAAAAATACTTCAGTTCTCAATTTTAGGGCTGATTTCTGGAAACATATTATTGGACTTAATTGATCCTTTGAAAGGTAAAAAGTAAGAAATTCCAAGTATTTTTCTTGATAATAAGAAAATTAAGGAAAAATGAGAATTTTTACGCTTAACTAAAATGTATTTATTTATTTTATTAAAATTTAAAAATAAATAACTTTAGAAACTAATTTTGACTAAATGTATATCTTATAACTTTTTTGAGCTATTTATAGACAATTTAAATTTAAAAATTGTTTATAAATTACGATAAACTATTTATAATTTATTAAAAATGTTTGAAAATGTAATAGAAAATTTCTCATAAGTTGTTCATCGAAAATGAATATTTACAATATTTTTTTGTAAACATTTAAAATTAGAATTTCGACAAAATAAGTCAAAATCTCGAAATCCACAAATTTAATTATTTAGTAGTTAGAAATTCATAAAAAATTGTCTATACGGTCTATTAGCATCTATACTTTAATTATTTTACTTTTAATATTACGGTAGGTTGATGTGATTATTTCCAAAGATATTGCACACCTCATTGTACTCTCATGAACATTTTTCCCCCATTAAAATAAGTTATACGTAGTTGTATAATATAAATGGACTAATTCTTTGCTATTGTGATATTAGACTGAGTACAAGTACTGTTACGACCTGGTTCTGCACTACGTGCTGCACTATCTGAACAAGGACCAAAAGGAGAAGAAATGAGATTACGAGGTAGAAGCTCAGTGGTACTGTCAGTTCGGTAGGGGCGCGGCGCAACCACTGACGCCAGACCAGCCGGGCGACGACGCGGCGACGTCCCGGGGCGACGGCTGGGGCGCGTCCGGGTCCGGCGACGGTCACGGCGCAGCCCCTGCGCCCATACGGTACCCGGGACGGTACGTGGTGGTCAAGCAGTTCGCGGTCGACCGGCCAGACACGCACCCTCTGCCCGACACGGCTCCGCTGCACTACTACAACCCGTTCTACCTAAGGCTGGACCTGAAGACGCACAGCACGCGACTGCTGCACAGCTCCATACAGCAGACCAGCGTGGACGCGACGCCCGAACATCACGCGGCCGTGGTTTCCGGTCTGACTGCGGCCGGCGTGCTGCTCCCGGAACCGGAACCGGTAGCGTCCGCGCCCGTAGTGCCGCTATTGCAGCGCGGCGATCACCGCAGCTGCTCAATCGCATCGGCCGGCAAGAAGACGGTCGCGTTTGCCGACACTGTGGACGTGTGCGACGGCGGCGGTGAAAATGACGACGAAGACGACGACGACGCCGTAGACTTGGAACGCCGACCGACCGCGGCCGTGACGGTGAAAACGACATCGTCCGAGGTACGGACACCGATCGCGGCACCGGCCATCCGCTGCAGGCCTGCCAACGTGTTGCAAGTGCACTCTCAGACCGGTGAAATAGTCGGCGACGTACTGATCGAACGGAAGCGCGACCCGCCGCCGCCACCACCTCCACCACTGCTGTCGTCGCCGTCCACGGCGACGAACACGGCCACGCCATCGCCGGTCGACGACGATCAGTCGACATACTCGAACAGCAGTCGGCGCAAGCGACACGAGATGTTCTGCCGCCGACGACAGTCGCCGGTGTACAGCTGCGACGACGGCACCGGCGAAACGGGTACCGCGGCCAACTCGGCCGCCTCGGACAGCGCGTCGTCGTCTTCGGTGTACGAGAGCTGCGACGACGAGCTGAACGCCGTCGTCGTGCTGGGCGCCGAGCTCGGCAGGCCGCCGTTGCGCCGGTCCGCGGCGGCAGTCAACGGGTACGCCAGCTGCTGTCCGTCGTGATTCGCGTCCGCGCGTGTTAGGTAACCGTCGC
>NW_020271437.1:0-6070 GCF_002803265.2 Melanaphis sacchari | reverse complement strand
AATGCATGTATCGAACAAGTTATCCAACACGGCGAAGTAGACGTCTTTCAAGCCGTAAAGACCGTCAGGCGTCACCGACCACAACTCATAGAGAATATGACTGAGTACAAGTACTGTTACGACCTGGTTCTGCACTACGTGCTGCACTATCTGAACAAGGACCAAAAGGAGAAGAAATGAGATTACGAGGTAGAAGCTCAGTGGTACTGTCAGTTCGGTAGGGGCGCGGCGCAACCACTGACGCCAGACCAGCCGGGCGACGACGCGGCGACGTCCCGGGGCGACGGCTGGGGCGCGTCCGGGTCCGGCGACGGTCACGGCGCAGCCCCTGCGCCCATACGGTACCCGGGACGGTACGTGGTGGTCAAGCAGTTCGCGGTCGACCGGCCAGACACGCACCCTCTGCCCGACACGGCTCCGCTGCACTACTACAACCCGTTCTACCTAAGGCTGGACCTGAAGACGCACAGCACGCGACTGCTGCACAGCTCCATACAGCAGACCAGCGTGGACGCGACGCCCGAACATCACGCGGCCGTGGTTTCCGGTCTGACTGCGGCCGGCGTGCTGCTCCCGGAACCGGAACCGGTAGCGTCCGCGCCCGTAGTGCCGCTATTGCAGCGCGGCGATCACCGCAGCTGCTCAATCGCATCGGCCGGCAAGAAGACGGTCGCGTTTGCCGACACTGTGGACGTGTGCGACGGCGGCGGTGAAAATGACGACGAAGACGACGACGACGCCGTAGACTTGGAACGCCGACCGACCGCGGCCGTGACGGTGAAAACGACATCGTCCGAGGTACGGACACCGATCGCGGCACCGGCCATCCGCTGCAGGCCTGCCAACGTGTTGCATGTGCACTCTCGACCGGTGAAATAGTCGGCGACGTACTGATCGAACGGAAGCGCGACCGCCGCCACACCACCCACCACCACGGTCGTCGCCGTCCAGGGTGACTGAACACGGCACGCCATCGCCGGTCGACGACGATCAGTCGACACTGAACAGGTCCGCGCAAGCGAACGAGATGTTCGCCGCCGACGACAGTCGCCGTGCAGCTGCGACGACGGCACCGGCGAAACGGGTACTGCGGCCACTGGCCGCCTCGGCAGCGCGTCGCCGCTCGGTGTACGGACGACAGCTGACGCTGTCGTCGTGCTGGGCGCCGAGCTCGGCAGTGGCCGGCGCCGGTCCGCGGCGGCAGTCAAGGCACGCCGCGTCTGTCCGTGATCTGCGTCCGGCAGGCAACCGCCCTACGAATTAAATTGCAAGACAGGTGCCATTCGCCTCTCGCTGCGCTTCACACACACACAATACAGTCGCACATGTTTCTGTTCTTTGATGACACCGAAAAGCGAAGTTACGCTGTCTATCGGTCCAAAATTCGACCTAGAGCCAACTCTATGCGGTAGTAGAAACAACCCTCGTCGCTTGTTATAGTGGATGAATACACTTCATCGCGATTATAGCGACCGTACAGGTCAAGAATTGAGCAACAGGTAGTTCGACTTGGTGCTGTACCGTTATTCTGGAATAAAATCATTATGAAATTTCGTATATAGTAATTTTTGAAGAGTCCATCACTTTCGAGTCTGTCCGATATTTCTGTCGATTGTTTTGATCACGTCTATACTATTAGTAGACATACTAACACCAACAAGTCGCAAGTCTAACTTTTATTTTCAAACATTTATTTGTGTAAACATATTTCAAATGTTGTCAACAATATACTGACGCACGTCGAAAAGTTGAAGATTTTTCAACTTATATATACGTTTGATTAGAAAGAAGGAACCGCACGTTCAGCATCGATAAGTCACACGGTAGTTGAATCATAGACGACAGATGTAAAGACACCTTTAGCTGATGGAATCACAATTAATTGGCTTATTGACGATTGATCTATACATTGACTATACCTTTAATAATAGAATTTGTTCCTGATATGATACAGAATAATACCTGACAAGTAAAATAATAGACGCTTATATGTAAGCAAATATAAACAAAACAGTGAAAATTGTTTTTCAGGAAATCACAGTCTACATTCGGTTAGAGATTAGTAAAGTGATCCTTTGTAAAGCACGTAGAAGACTGAAGGCGTAGCAAATTACAATCCGCTTTTAAATCATCATCGCTCTTTCTCGCCATTCTTAAACAGGGTTAACAATAAAGGTAAATTTTCTAATGTTATATGGTTTGTCCATACAGGTGTATCAACGTGTGAGGCGTGTATGTATTATTATATACAGGTCCATATAACTATAATATAAATATTATATGTTATGAATATAATACACAATCAGAATCAATATTAACTGACATTGCTTATGGCCACAACACACGATGTACCATTAGCATCCACAGCCTCAAATAATTGTAAATTCACCACATCACCTACATGGATATCGATAATAGCACACTGACATAACAAATTAAATTTATATGATAAGTGAGAGTAAGTATATATTATGTCATATACAGTATTCGCTACACCTACACTTATATGTAAATAGATGATATTTATTCCATCAGGAAACTATTATGCAAGCTGTACTTATAATTATTTTCATTCGGATGATGTTATAAGTTCTGTAATGCAAATAAATATATATTACAGTAACATTATATTTAAACCGTCACATATGTTCATCCAATAATCTGGGTAATTGATGTTGAATTATAAATTGTCATATATTATTAAAATACAAGGATCATATGCATTTTATTATTATTATTATTATTAATCATCATCATCGTTATAATTAAATATATATTATAAAGTATAGTAACGGTATTAAACTAAAAGTCAGAAAGTGGTTTGCAGAAAGAATAATTGGGTAATATAGTAATATATATAAAATAAAATATCGTATTCTAGATAGTATATTCCTCGAACTAGTACACCAGTTATTATATTATAGATATTTATAGGTTAAAGTGTAATGAGTCTTACTTATTTTTATATACTATATTGAAGCTAAATCGCCCTCGAATGAAGATATAGTAGATAATAGACATATATATAAACTATTTTGTTTTGTTATGTAATGTCAACTATATGTTTGTAGAAACCTAATAATATGATCTGGAATCAACTGTCTTTTCAAATGAAGTCTTGAAATGCGAAATTAAGTCAAAGAATAGGTAATAGGTATATCTCATGAAATGAATTGAAAATAGGTTATATAATCATATTTAATATTTAGATAGATTAAAAGAATAGATCTATCAACAGTAAGAGACGGTAATTAGGAATTGTTGGACTGTGGTATTTTTCAACCAAACCTCAATGCATTCACACTGTTTTATAATGATTTTCCGATTGAGTACTAAATTTAGGTGATACATAAAATTAAAATAGTTCGGCAAACTTACCTAATCACGCAGTCGGTTAATTTACAACTTGTTCCCTCATATTTAGTTTTAATTATCTTTAATACATTATATATATTTTTAAATATTAATTACGTAATCAAATATATTGCTACTGACCAGTTATGTTATAACATTTACACAATTATATTATACGATCTGTAGTTTGTATATTTGTGCATTGTTCTGTGTTTGTGCTTTTGTTATTAGCAATCACCTATAATAACATATTAGTATATTATCATCAAACCTGGTATTATTTGTTCGAAAAGTTTGTACCAATAAAATATACCTCAGTATTTGACCCACTCATACAATAATATACAAACCATTACAATTTGATATCAGTTCAACTATAGAAGACACGTCTTTAATATACATACGTCAGTATATAGCATAATAATTGATATACATCGTATCTTGTTAAAATTAATAAATAAAACTAAGGTAAACTACAGACTATATCAGAACTTGATACAAGGAAAATTATTCATATAATATACACTAACAATAAATTTAGCTAACTAGTATCAGCCATGCTAAGTTGGTCGTATGTTAAGCGAAGTCATGAATACAAGATAAAGCGTTCACTAAAGTTGATGAAATAAATAAAAATATTAAAATAATATATTGTTACATATACATAAAGTTCTTAAGATTTTAAATTATGTCAGTATTCATCTGACACCAGTATAGCAATACGTAACTGAAGCAATAAGTTCCGATTATGATTCACGCCGATTGAACCACATTTCATATGCAATTTCGATATTCGCTCGTACCGACGGACATCAACTACGTCACCTAGAAAAAACAATTATCGTCCCTGCACGAAGACGGGTTTCGTGGATCTAAAAACGATTACTTCCGATTATGATTCACGCCGATTGAACCTGATTTTATTTTTATTTTTCAAAGATCGCCAATATCCATAGTAATAAGTAATAACCTATGTCACCGAGAAAGGAATATTAGCGTCTATGTACGAAGGCAGGATTCACGTTGTGTAAAAGCGATTACCTTTGATTGCGATTCACGGTACTTGAATCTTCTTTCGACATGTGTTTTGACGAGTGTTGAAATAGTATCAATGTCACTACCAAGAATTGACGAAATACGTTTCCATTGAAATTTGGAAATTTCGGTTTTAACACTTTAACAGTGATTACCACCGACTTTTTTCGTCTCCAATTTATCAGCTTCAAGTTTGTAACATTAAATTTATACTGATAACCGTCTACAACAGGTACTACCTATGTTGTCGAGATTATTCGTCTCGTATTTCCATGTGATAATGGATCTTCAGGAGAATAGGTCTAGAATTTACTTCTGTCATATTTTACTTATTCTTTCGAGATTCTAAGGACTGATCATCGTGCTCTATCGATACTTTCAATCGCTATCAGTGCTCATGCTTTGTTGTCAAATGACGAAATAGACTTTTTTTCTTTTAAAATGATAAAGGTAATATAATAGATTTTTTAATGTATGGTTCTTTTTAACTTAAATTTTAATCAACGATTGTAAACTGTGCCCAAGATACAGGTAAACACAAAATCATACATTTAAACTGCGCCCGAGTTTTTATCAAGTGTAAAAAAATGACATGTAACTGCGTCCGAGTAAAATTATAGGTAAAATATTTAATTCGTTACAGATATATAATATGAATAATTAAAAATTAAATATAATTTAAAAAATTAAAATAATTATAAATATTACAGACAATAACATATGGTGGATACATATTCATCAATTTGAATTTGATTACTATTATATTTATTGATTAATTTTTCTAACTTATCGCGTTTTTTTTTTTTTTTTTGTTTTAGAGTTTTGGAATTTAAACGGTTCATTTATACTGTTTAATTTAATTTAATATATACTTCTAATTGAATTTCTTTTAATTTTTCTATAAAAATTAAAATATTTGGATGAGTTGTATAAAAGCTGAATTAAAATGAGAATGAAAAGACTCGAATGCATTTGTGGTTAAAGTTGGCTCTGCTGATGCTTGAGCCCATACTTCGGGTGGATACTGAGCTTCTTCATATAGATATTCGATAACGTGTTGGTATTTCTTGACGAAAATAAAATTTCTATGGTATACAGTAGAAGCTGCTTATTACAAACACGGATAATTGATACAATCGTGTTATTGAAACAAAATGTCTCGGGACGGATCGGACGTATATTAGAACATTGAAAATAAATAGGGTTATTGAAACATCACATCGGTTATTTGTAACAATTGGGAGAAGGTCAGTTGACATATACACCGATTATCCGGCGATAACCAATGTACTTCAATCTTATCTTTGCTGTCGTTACGTTTATTTTTACTGTAATTTATCGTGAGAATGCTCTTTCTGTACTTACCAGTTACTGGTCGTACCGTTTGTAGTTTAGTTTTAGCGTGCGTATGTAAAGATTATTAGTGTTTCCTTTTTTTAAAAATCTAAAAATGTCTAAACGCTAAGATTTTAGCCAATTACTCGACATTATTACTCGACGCAAAAAAACAAATTACAATTAATAAATATTTAAATAATATCGTAAAATATACACATTTGTGCATACTTTTTAAATTATACAATATAGGTACATACATAAATACATATTTTTCGCGTAACTATTATTCATTTTTCAATCGCTATTAGAAGCAAAATACGTAACCGAACGCAGCGTCAACAAA
>NW_020271436.1:0-23035 GCF_002803265.2 Melanaphis sacchari | reverse complement strand
ACTTTCTTATAATTAGTAAACTTTAAATAGAATATATAAATTGCAGTCCTCTCCTGCTTGGTAAAAAAAAAAAAAAACAAATTATAACATTTATAGCTCTTAGGTAGATAAGTCTTTTCATCAAATTTAACTATTAATAATAACAAATACTAGTTAACACTTTGGTATAGTTTAATATACAAATATCAGGAACTTAATTATTCATTTCAGTCTTTCTTATATGCCGATTACATATATCACAAATGTAGCCTTCTGGTGAATCTGCATCGCTGCAATCAGCGTGTACCCAAAACCCACAACTAGTGCACCGATACCAAACTTCATTTTTACCATACTCTTCACAAATTAAACATACTTCACTGCCATCATTGATGTTGTCATCATCATCATCATCGCATATCTCCATTATATCAACACTTTCATCATCACTTGATTCATCAAAAAGTCTTTTTGCAGTGATTTTTTTGTTTTTAGCTATAAAAACACAAACCAAATTAATTACATATTTTTTTGTAGTTGGTAAAATATACCTGTCCATCTTAATAATTTAAATATATACTGATTCTACTTACATTTGTGTTTTAAATCATTTACAAATTCATCAATAAGGTTTCGTTTTGTGATTTTATCTTTTTTTGGACCTAAAAAAATACAAAAATAAAATGTAAACAATATTTTATTCTTACTACCAAACTATATTTACATACATTTAGGTTTAGAATTTCCTATTTTTTGAAGTTTTGCTTCTGCTTTTGTTAACTTTTCTTTTCTTTTTTTTTCTCTTTCTTGCAGTTTAACTTTCATGGGAGTACCTGTTATCAAAGTGGAGTGCTGTTTAGCAGCTACCCTTCTCACCATTTTTATTGGCATTTTTTTAGGAATTGGTGTTAATTCTTCAATACTAACCAGGCTTTGAGATATTTGAGGTGAAACAAGAGAATCACAAGCATTTTTAGAAGATTGAGGAGTTGAGTTTGAAGTATTAGGGGTTTTAATTACATTAATTGGATCATTACAATTTAAAGTGGCAGCAGCAAAATAATCTTCATCGGTGAAAATATTAGGATTCATTGGCACAATGCCCGTTGAAGCAAACCCTGAAATCCCTTTCTGTATTGTAGCTACACAAGAATAAGCTTTATTAAATAACTCTGCTAAGTCATATGGTGTTATTTTTACTAGACAATGTGATTTAATATATAAGTCACACTCTCTTTTAAATGCAGCTTTTAGTGGACCAAAAAAACTAACATCTAATGGCTGTAGTCTATGGGAAGTATGCGGTGGTAATGATAACATAACAATATGTTTTGATCTGCAAAATTCATAGGCTGCCATGGAAATATGACTGTTGTGGTTATCTAATATTAATAAAACAGGATATTCTTGAGATGGTTTTGCATGATAATTGAAATGTTTGAGCCATTCAAGAAAAACTTCTTCATTTGTCCAACCATTTTTTGTGCATTGATATAATGCTCCAGGAGGACCATTTTTAGTTAACTGATTGCTCATCCTTTTCCTAGGAAAAATGAAAGTTGGTGGAATAAATGTTCCAGATGAACTCATTGCACAGATTACTGTTACATTCTTTCCCCTTTCCCAACTAGTAATAGAGCCCACTCTTTTCTGACCTTTTGGAGCAATAATTTTGCCTGGATCCTGTACTGTACTAATCCCTGTCTCGTCCATATTATAAATATTAGCTGGAGTAAATTTATATTTTTCCATTACTTTTTCAAGATTTTGAAAGAATAGTGTTACCTCTGTTTTGTTAAATGCAGTAATTCGACTCATGCTGGTGGCTTCAGGTTTTCTAACAGTTACAGAAGGATTCCTTCTAATAAAATTTCGAAACCAATCAACACCAGCAAGCTTATGATGATGATTAAATTTGTTTTTAATATTATTTTTAACAGCGAATGTATAGGCAGCTGCTCTTAGTTGTAAAGGGGTCAAACCATAAAAAAGATTAGCTAGTTTAATTACATGATCAGCAATTTCTTGTTCATTTGATAATGAAAACACTGACAAACAACCTAATCTTGGTGGTTGATAATTACTGTGAATTATTCTTTCTTGGAGAGTACTGTATGGTATATTGAATTTTTTAGCAGCCTTACGCAAACTCATCTCTTTATTATGAACAACATTTATGGCTTGTACTAAGTCTTCGGTATTCCAACTAGCTTTAGTTGTTTTTTCGAACGTATGTTCGTGGCATCTAAAATAAATTATTAACCTATTAAAATTATAATATTTAATATAATTTATTTGAGACGGGGTAATGACAGTCAGACAAAATTTGACCGCAGTTACCCCATCACATTTGGCCGGTAATACCCCTTTCATAGTTACTTTTAAATACATGCATTTACTTAAAAAACCATACTATTTAGGTGAATCATGATCACATAATTGCAATCTTCATAATATTTAGAGATAAATACAACCATTAATGTAGAAAAAAAAATTAAAACTCTTACCTTTAGATGATTTTCGATTTTGAAAAATATTAGATCAAAAGTGATAATAAAATTGATAACAAATTTTTGGCGGGAAAAATTGTGTTTATCATTTTGAGACATCTGGTATTAGATTTTGATAACAACACTTATCAAATAACGTTAAAATATAAATTTTAGCTATCATATTTCATGAGATATGTCATTGACCGGTATTACCCACTGGCCGCCATTCCCCCACGTTCCCCTAATAATAACTTGTTACAAAATACTATTATACAAACAACTTTTGATATATATTATGATATTATGATATATTATAGTACCATATTATTTTTCGTTTTATTTTTCTGCGAACGTCTGAATCGTGAACACGTGCGTCGGTTATCGAAAGAAACCAAATGGTGAGTATCTATAATAGTATTATTTTGTAATTATTGTAATAATCGATATAATCATAGGCTAGCACAGATTTAAATTTCCTGTCGAATTTAGAAAAAAAAGTATGTTCCAATAGTTTAGCAATTTTTGCAATTTTTTGCAATTTTTTATATTTTACGTTATTAAATGTACCATTCAATATTTCCTAACTAATTTTTTGAGTATAGTAAAATGTGGTTTGGCGTTTTTAAAGCTACATTTATACGACTTAACTACAAAACTCACAAATTTAGAAGAATCAAACAGCCAATTACTCAATAGTTTAAATACATTTAGTGAAATTGAAAATATATTAATAAATATTCCCGGACCTCATGGAAAAATAATAAAAGATAAATTAACTTATATATAAGACAAAAATGATGGATTTAAAACAATTAAAACTTATTCTGAGGTGATGGCAGGTAATTTAAATGTTAATTTAGATACAAATATTATAATACCATATTTTTTGAATTGTTTTAAATATGCGCCAATAATCACAGGTCTACAAAAAAAATATTTTCAAAAGCTGTCCTGTTTCTAATCACTGGTTTTATTTAAAATATGTACACCAAATTTAAATATATTAACTATTTGGTCATACCACGTCACAGTTTTTTACAATTTACGAATGAAATATAGCATATTAACAAAAAAAATTTTAATTAAAAATAATAAAGATTACCTATTTACATAACTATTTTAAACAACTAATACTATTTTTACATTAATATTACTTCGTATTTGAAGAATATCTTTGCCTCTTTGAAAAAAAACTTCGTTTGGTCGATTTTCTTTTATATACATGGTGAGTTTCACGTTGCAACATCCAACAATAGTCAGCCATCATGGTAACACTCCAACGCCCTTGGTAGCGTCTCTCCATTTCTTTTATATCCTGGTGAAATCTTTCACCTTGTTCCTCGCTAACGTCTCCCAAATTTTCCGGGAATTTGTCCAAATGTGAATATAGAAAATGCATTTTGATACTCATGTTACAGCCCAAGATACGATAGTTTTCTAACATAGAATTTACTATGGTTTCGTAATTTTCACTTTTAATATTTCCAAAAAAATTGTTAATTACTTCCTTAAATGATATCCAAGCATTTTTTTCAATAGTTGTCATTGAATTTAAAAATGCATTGTCTTTGCATAATTTTCTTATTTGTGGGCCTACAAAAATACCCTCTTTGAGCTTAGCTTCGGAAAGTTGTGGAAATTTTTTGCATAAATATTGAAAACAATTTTTATTTTTATCTAATGCTTTTACAAATTGTTTCATTAGACCCAGTTTTATGTGTAACGGTGGTAATAAAATATTTTTGGGATCGACTAAATTACTTCGTAATATATTTTTATCTCCTACAATAAGATTATTTCTTAAAGGCCACTGTCTTTGAGTCCAATGTTTGTCACGCGCTCGACTATCCCACTCACAAATGTAACACGGAAATTTTGTATACCCATGTTGTTGACCAAGTAACATGCATATTATTTTTAAATCTCCACAAATCGACCATTTGTGTTCTAAATATTTTATTTTTTCGAGAAAAAACTTTAGGTTATCATAAGTTTCTTTAAGATATATTGAATGGGCTACTGGCACAGATGCTAAAAAATTGCCATTATGTAGTAAAACTCCTTTTAAACTTCGTTAGCTTGAATCAATAAACAGTCGCCATTCATTTTTATTATATTCAATATTTCCTAATTTATTAATCAACTTGGGAATATCGTTACAATATACTAATGATTCCTCTTGAGTAAAATATTGAACATACTCATGTTCACGATTTCTATAAAAAGATGACAACGTGCCTGGTGCTAATAAGTTTTTATTACGAAGTCTCGAAGCTAAAAGTTCTGAAGCATCTTTTGGAAGATCCAAATCCCTTATAAGGTCATTTAATTCACTCTGTGTGAAAAGTTGAGGTGTATTACAAGATTCTTCAAAATAATCAGAATTATTCGAATCAATATCACTGGATTCAGATGTTAAAATAGTATCAAGATTGACTGGAGGTAAAGGTATGGGTATAGTAGATCCATGGGGCATGGGTCTTATAGCAGATCGAATGTCATCAGGATAGATAATATTTTTCTTATTTTTTATATTAAACCCTTGTACATTACATGAACAAAAATAACAATCATCACCATGATTTTTAGGTTCACGCCAAACCATTGGTATTCCGAAACGTAAAGCTTTTTTCTTACCTTTAGTCCAATTTCTAAGGTCTTCGACGCATATTTTACAAACTTTATGAGGTGCCCATGATTTATCCTGGTCTCCAATTTTTATTCCAAAATATGCATAATATGCATTTTTCACGAAAGGATTGATGTTTTGAATTTGTTTCTTCACCATAAACTCACCACAAATAAAACAAAAAATGTCTGGACTATTAACGCAGCGTCTTTTTTCCATGTTTATAATATATTTTATTATATTATATTTAATAAAATATTTCTAATAGAACACTGACAATAATATATAATTACTATTGAAACTGTGACACTAAATAATAAAAATAAAGTTATAATAGGTAAACACATTTACCTCCGAGCTTATGTTATCAGTTTTTTCCTAATTGACGATCCCATATAGTCGAATATACAGATAAACCTATAGTACCTAATATAAAAACCACTATATCTTTATTCATTATGATAAAATGTATGGATTAAGATATGGTTGTCCATTGTAACTATGTATTAATATCGTAACGATAACATATAATAAAGAATTAACTGTTCGTAGGCTATTTGTGCATAATGTTAATTGGTAATAACGGGATAACTTTAGAACTTTACGTGATAGACAAAAAATTGTAATATTTTTGAAATCAGTGTCAAAAAATACATATAAATCAGTTATTAAATTTTAAACAGTAAAATCTTTGTAGACCTGTGTAACCAGTGTGGATGTTGAAAGATCATTTTCTTTTTATAAATATATCTTAAGTAACCGACGATATAATATTAAGGATCGTAATTTAGAGATGTACATAATTATAAATTTTAATTCAGAAAAATAATATATTTTAATTATTAAATACTTTAAGATACTTTAAATACTTTCTAAGAAAATAAATAATAATTATTCATTTTGTAATATTTTAAGAATACAATTTTACAAATTGCATTGCAATTTGTACTTTTCTTGAAGCAATTAGATGATTTTATTATGCAATTATTGTATTTTTTTTCATTGAAATTTTTACATATTTTTAGTGCAACTGAATCCGGTCTTTAATTATAATATTATAATATTTATTTAGATACAATAACATGTTTAATTAAATTTCATAATTTCAGTTTATCATTTATTAAATATTTTTTCGAATATTAAATATCAATAAGACCCCACAATATAAGAATAAATGGAATTATTAATGTCATAAAATTAAAAATATATTCAAGGTCAATTATTTTATGCACTACATTTTGTGTTGTCATGTTTGCATAGGATCTAAAAAATCGATTATTAAAAATGATGCAAAATTGTGCACTTAAAATAACTTAAAATAACACTTTCAATAAATAATAAGATAATAAAGATATGATATATGTAGCGTAGACGACAATTGACTATTTAAAAAAAAAGTTAAGTATAGCAATTTTCAGTTCATCGTGAACCACCATTTATATATATGATATATAATATATTGTTAACAGATATTACAATGAGCACTACTAAATGTCCCGTGTGCCTATATGATGTTATTAGGGGAAGTAAAAATGTCTGTGAAGTTAAAGAAAAGGGTATACTAGGCCTTGTTAAAGCAAGTAAAAACGGAAAGACGATAAGCTTGAAAGTTTCCGTGGTTTGACATCCTTTTTAATTCACATAAGCTGTCGTAAAAATTACACCAGGTCTGACACAGTAAAAAAATTTGTTAGGGAGGCATCCACATACAAGGAAGAGACAGGACCATCTCAGCTCCGGTCTTCAGTTCCTAAATTCAATTTTAAGAACAATTGTTTGTTCTGTGGACATTGTGCAAAGGAAGAAATCAAAAAGCCGTTGGAAAAAAGGAGAATTGTGCATTCAGTTGAGACTTTAACTGTTCAAAATCGAATCAGGGAGGTGTGTTCTATGAGGCAGGATACTTTAGGTGACGAAGTTCTTGGTCGCTTATTCTCGATTAACGATCTTGTTACTGAGGAAGCAGTATACCACAAAGACTGCTATATTAATTTTTGAAGCCCACGAGCATACAAACACCAAAAACTGAGATCCCAAGAGACAGCCATGTTTCAAAGGCTATGGAAGAGATTTGCATCTACTTGGAGGGAAGCAGTGATTGTCAGTTTTCTAAAGATGAAATAATGGGTATAATATCAGAGACCAAACCCCAGTGGCGGACGATCAAGGCTGAGTTGGAGAGGATATATGGAGATCGGATACTAATCACTCCAGGTGCCAACAGATTTAGTGTGCCAGTGGTATGTTTTAGAGATAGTGGAAACAAAATTATCAATGAAGCGTGGTATGGAAACAAGGCCAAAAATGAAGAAGAAGAGAGGTTGAGAATTGTTGATAAAGCTGTGGAAATTTTGCGGCAAGATATTCAGAGTCAAGTGTACAGCACAGACACGTACCCTCCTAGAGACGACTTTTTGAAAAATCCAGGTGCAATGCCGCAATCCCTGACTTTTTTTCCTTGAAGGTCTTCTATTGTCGAAGACAAAGAGAAAAGAAGAAACAAGGAGAAAATGTGCTGCACTGGGAAATGCCATTATTGGGATTGTCAGACCTAGAACCTTTGTATCACCACTATTATGCAGTCTGTCATTGCTTATATACAGAAAGTATGCTTCAAGACATTTAATCGATCTACTTGCAAATTTGGGCTTTTGTGCATCGTGTCACGAAGCACAAAAGTTAGAAATGTCAGCTATATACAGTGTAAAACCTGGTTTTATTTTAAAGAAAGCTCGAAAACGGTTGCGAATATGAAAAAAACATATAATATAAAAGTTTTAGATAATTTTATGAGCTTTATTTTGTTATTGAAAAAAATTTCCCTCCGATGCACCGTTTTCGAGTTATAAGCAAAAAACCCAAAATGCGTATCTTTACTCCCCCCTCCCCCTTCCGGCTCACCACCTAGGTGTCAGGACTTTTGGTATGTTAACACCCTAAGACCCCTGAACAAGTTTCCGAAGGAATCATTTAGTTACCTGCTCACGCATTCTACCCCTCCTTTTGGGTCATTCCTTGACTGGACTATTATTAGTTGTCTACTCATGTTAACACGATATATTGCTCTAAAACTTTAAAATTCGTTTGGATTTGTAGGGTGCATACTAGAGCACTGCATGGGCCGGGCTGGCCCAGCCCTGGCTTGAGCCCGGCCCGGCCCATTGGTACATTGGGCCGGGCCGGGCTGCATATTTATTTTAAGTGTACGGGCCTGAGTGGGCTTTGCTTTTTTAAATTAATCTAAGATGGACTTGGGTTTCGAAAATTAGAATAGTGTTGGGCTTTAATGGGTCGGGCATTTTATATCAGGGTACGGGCTGGGTTGGGTCTGTAAATTATTTTTAATTATTTTTAAATCTATTATTTGATGAATGCACTACAAACTAATAGCGATTATAATATAAGCGATTATATATAAACATTATAAAATATTATATACCCGATGGTTATTGGAAATAGTTTTCGTAATCGTAATATAAGGATATTTCTATAAATAATAATAAATTAATAATAACTATAAAGTATAAACGTATAGTTATTATACGTTATTATTATACCACTATTCACTATTAGCTATATGTCATATTATCATTATCGTTGTATGAAAATTCTTAAGAATAATAACAATTTTATTTTAAAATATTAATATAATAATAATAGTTTGTTTATTAACGTCATTACTCATTTGTCGTTTGACTATCGTACGACCACGACGTCGGACGTACATCAAATATTGAACGACTGCACTGCGGATTACGGAGTACGGACGTATGAACACGAACTAAGTAGGTAACAAGTAACTAATTTTTTTAATATAATTATTAATTAATTGGTATTTAACAGTGGCGGGCGTGTGGCGTGTGCTACTTTGTTATTAGTATTTATTTAGTATGAGGTTTCAGAATTTATTAAGTATTCACTATAGGCGTTGAACTTATGGCTTGACTGGCTTGTGACTGACGGCTGTAAATATTTTGCCATTTGCGTATTCAATAAACTATCTAATATATTTAGTTGTCATGATTTTGTTATTCTTATTAATAATCAATTCGTGTGATAATATTTAGCAGCGACATATTTTGTATTAATAAAAAAAAATTGCTAGTGCAACTGATTTTGGTCGTTGTTATTGCTTCATGCTTAACACGTTGGAGTGCCGCAGTCGACGGGACAATTTATATACGCATCTTTATGGCCTTATAATTTACTCGGTTATCAGAGCAATTCTTCTGTTTGTATACGTATACGTCGTTATTCAGTGAAATTTCTTTTTTCAACGGTGTATTCGGATTTTATTTTCGTTTATTTTTAGCAAAGTAATGGTTATTTTTCCCAGAAAACCGTCGATGACGGCGACCATGACAATTATTGTATACATAAATATATTATATATTTATATATTATTCTTATAATATACAGTTGTAAGCTTGTAAAGTTATAGTATAGTTATAGAATTCATATTGCCAAACTTGTTTTATTTTTATTATAATATATATTATTATGATTTATAAACGAAAATAATTCAAGGAATTTACACTATTTTATTATTATTTTGTTTACCGGCATACTATTCATTACTAGAGCATCAAATTATTATTTGTGCACGTCTATTTATTTCAAATACTAAATAATAATAATAAGAAGAATTAGGTATGTTGAAAAAAAACAACGGTAGGTAGTAGGTACTAGGTAATAGGTATTGCTCTGATGGCCGACGTCGACAGTCGACACATAGTCGCTATAGTCTTGAAAATAAAATTATTGGTTTATGATTTAGGTAATATGGAAGACATTATTGAATCCCCGGTAATTGCTGCAAGTATAGATAGAGAGGACAAAAAATTCATTGAAAAAAAAAATTAAAAGTAGAGAATGTTTCATAAGTGACGAATCTTCAAATGGAAAAAGTGACGTGTGGACAGTATTTAGTCATGTGTTGTATGCAAATACCGATAAAAGAACTGGTTATGTTAGCTGTAACAAATGTAAAATTTTACTAAGTAATTTACCTGGTACTGGTACATCCCACTTAAAACGGCACAAATGCGCAGTAGTAACAAAGGGAAATTCTAGTATGGATGAGTTTGTGACAAAAAAAATTAAAATAAAGATTCCTGAAAAAGTTTCACATGATGCAATCGATGAATGTGTCAAATGTTGTGCTTTAGACTTGAGGTCATTTTCAGCTATCAATGGTGATGGATTTAAGTCATTATGTCAATTTCTAGTAAATACAGGTGCGAAATATGGTGCAGTGGATGTAAATGACGTGCTACCTAACCCAACTACGGTATCGAAAAAATTGTATAAAGAGTGCAACAACACTAAGAAATGAACTTATGTCAAAGCTCATCTTATACATTGAACAAAAACGATGTTCTACTACTACGGATATGTGGACCGATAATTATAAAAAAATTGGTTATACTGCTGTAACTATACATTACATTGATGATAATTGGGTTCTTAATTCGAATATAGTATGCGTCAGACAGTTTCCTATTGATCAAAAAAAAAGCGGTGAAAATGTAAGAAGAAGTCTTAAAGATTTTTTCAGTGCTTGGCCACAATATGATGGTGATGATTGGTTATCAAATTTTGTATGGGTAACTGATAGAGGTTCAAATATAATCAAAGCCTTGGAACCAAATATACGATTAAATTGCTCTGCACACATTATTCATAATGTATTGCAATACACATTTAAAGGCATAGAAAACAACGATAGCAGTCAAACAGAGGAAGAAATCGATCTTGAACAAATATCTAACTTAATTACTGCAACCAAATCATTGGTAAGATATATGAAGAAGTCAGGTGAAAATAATTTACTATCAAAATCTCTTCTCCAGTCAGTAGAAACAAGATGGAATTCAAACTTAGCTATGTTACAATCTTTGTTTGATATGTATATGTGAGGTAATACAATTATATGGACAAGACAGTAGAAAAATGAGTGAAATAGACTATAACCTTCTTTCAAAATTAATTGATTTTTTAGTGCCATTCAAAAATGCATCAACCCAGCTTGAAGGAACTTCGTATCCAACAATTAATTTGGTTATGTTACACAAAGCAAAACTATTAAAGCATCTTTTGTCATATAAACATAATAGACGTGACGATAATATACAAATCATGTTTTCTCAATTAGCTTCTCGTTCTTTACATGCAGTTCAAGAAAAATTCAAACTCGATAAGTACCATGAAATAGCTCTATTCTTATGGCCTCCATATAAAAAATTAAAAATGGTAGACTCGCAAACTGAAAGAGACCGAATAATTGAAAATGTTAAAGTTCAACTTCATAACATTCAAGAACAAATGCCGAATAATCCACCAGAAAATACATCACAAACAGGAAATCTCAATTATTCAAACGAAGACATGTTCTCAGAGTGGGCAGATATTGATAAAGGATCAAGTACCAGAACCAGATATACATGTGAAGATGAATTATCCATGTACCAATTGGAACATTATGAACCGAATCAAAATGTATTGCAATGGTGGAAAGAACGACAAATAAAAATGCCTATGATGGTAAAATTGGCAATGAGGATATTTGCCATACCTGCTACAAGTGCCGGAAGTGAACGTGCCTTTAGTACTTCCGGACGAGTAATCGAAGAAAGGAGGACATGCTTAAAGGGGAATACAGTAGAGTCGATTTTGTTTTTAAATGATTATTATAAAAATAAATGTAAATACAATATTATATAAGTAATAAGTATAATAAATAATATATAAAAATGTACAAACTACAAATTATTATTATTCTATGACTTTTGTATACTGTATACAATATAATATACTATACATAAATACATTATACTATATATTTGTATTTACTAAATAATAAATGTTGAAAAGTTGAAAACTTTATAAATAATTGTTATATATAAGGGCCTTCACCGAGCCTGGTTGGGCTGGGCTTTCACTGGGCCGGACTGGGCTGGGAATCGTATTAGAATGGTTAGGGCTGGGTGGGCTTCATTATTTAATTTTAACTTTGGGAGGGCTTGGGTTTCATAAATTAAAATAGTAGAGGACTCTAATGGGCCGGGTTTTTCATATTAGATATGGACCGGGCTGGGCTTGAAAAAATAGGCCCATGCAGTGCTCTAGTGCATACTTCAGGTGATGGCCAAAAGATGGAAAAAAAAAATAATAATTATAGAAAAAAAAAATGAATCGATGAAAGACACTCTTTTATTTATATCATAATAATTATATATTTACGGGGACACGGTTAGGCATCGACTGCTTGACATCGCAAAAGAATAACTATCGGACGACCATCGTCGGGTCGTTCCGTATACATAAATATAAAAGTAATAATAATAATAATAATAATAATAATAAAGCGTACGTGTGTTTTGTCGGTCGGGCGATAAACCGAAGACGACCCAACAATCGCGCAGCTGTACAAAATATATATATATACAATATTATATTATATAAAATTAAATCATACAGTTCGACCATACTGACATTTTTGTTCGTCCCGAACAATTTCACTCAAAAAAAAATAAAAATAATTATGAATAATAGCCCTTTTGGTCTTTACAACATACATATAAAAAAAAAATATTAATTATACAATTACGCATAAATAATACATAGAATACGAATGATAATATTACATACAAAATAAGTGACAAATTTATATAATGAAAAAAATAAAATCAATTAATTTCTATTTCACCCATCTTTTAATACGGTCTGGTCCTACAATGTCTTCATACGGACGTCGTGTGACCTGAAAGCCTTCGATGTCGCTCACAACATATCTATCTCGATCTAATACTTTTTTAATAACATACGGTCCTCGAAATTTTGGGATTAATTTTTTATTATATCCGACGGTTACGTCTGTATTGGTGATCATTACATAGTCATTTTCAGTGGCGGCGCGTGAACAATTTCGTAGGGTAGACAACAAGACAACCAAAGATAATATGGTGTTATATAAAATTTATTTAAAAATTAGATCATCATAAAAAAAAGTAAATTACATAAAATAACTATATTTGAATATAATTTAAATTAATTCGCCGATTTTGTTTTGTTGCGAAAAAGAACCAAGACCTTTATTTAAAATAATATCAATAATATCTGACATATTAAGTTTTAAATGTATATCACTTCATTAAGAAAAAATGATAAACATTAAACGTGTGCCATTAACCACAATCGGAATGCAAATGTGCAATTAAATTACTAAAATATTACGTTGAGACATGTCTCGTCCATGCATATAATTTTGGTAATACCCCACTACGTCCCCGTTTACCATGTCATAAGCCCTCGTCATCAATAGTGAGACACAATTCAATATGTCTCGACCGATTTGACGGCGACAACGGAGCGATTACATAATTATTGATAAGATATAAATAAAATTATACTATATATATTTATTATTTAGTCATACTCGTTAGTCGTTACTCACACAGACATTGTAGAGACGAATCAGTGTAAATAACATTTTATTTATAAAATTATGAACAAATAAAATACTTATATAGTAGGTATAGTATCATATAATAAATAACTAATTTTTTTAATTAAATTGTTTTATATTTTTGGGATTTTTGGGTAGACTATGTCTCATTGTCTACCCTAACGCGCCGCCACTGGTCATTTTCCTTATACATGGTTGTCTCTTTATGTTTCGCATCATAATGTATCTTGTTCGCTTCCTGAGATTTTACAATGCGATTCGCTGCTTCCGTTCTCACATTCTCAATATCAACTACATCCTCAGACACTATATTACCCAACACTCTTCGTACTTCATCGTTAACTTCCCCTGTTTGATTTATTCCAAATAATAACATACTTGGACTTTGTCCGGTGGTCCTGTGTATCGTGTTATTAATGGGTTGTTCATGCTTTAAGATTATTTTCATATCAAAATCGAAATCCTCATTACATATCTCTCTATTTGACATATAATTGACGTTATATAATTCATTAAATACATTCTTCTATTCTAAATTTAATTTGGGATTCACATTTAACGTTGTATTATTGTTACTGTTATCGGCACAGTCGTCATAATCGATACACAATATTTCTTTAAAATTAACATCGGTTTTGTCCAATTTCCCTGTATCTAATTCTACTATATTTACAATATTATTTTTAAATTCAATTTTAAATCCTTTCACATTTAAAAAGTCTCTCCCCAAAATCGCATTCGCTTTCATAGTATAATTAGACACAACATAAAATTTTAAATGCATTTCAATATTATTAATGATTACGTTCGTTTCGAATACACCGCATATATCCAACTTCGCGCCGTTAATACCACAAAAATTATTTTTACTCACCATTTGCGTCGTATATAATATAGATGGAACTAACTCACTCTTGATTATACTGATTGGACTTCCTGTATCGACCACGGCATTGACATTGATGCAGCAATACTCTGATTCTTCCACTGGAATGTTGAATTGATATTGTACCTCATACGGCGGTGGATACTCATCGGGGGGAGGGGGCTCTGGTTTCGTACGATATCGATGCTTAACAAACCAGTTGACTTTCCTTTTTTTTGTCATCATTCTCTCGCATGAGTACTGGACAAGATCCTCGTTGGTGCGCTATCGATCCGCATTCGTAATACGCTCCCTTTTCGCGCTTAGGTTTTGAGCACTGCGGTGACAAATGAGTTTTTGCGCCACAATTGAAACATAAACGCGGCAATGATGCACTCTTTCTTTCTACGGTTACTTTTGTGTCCTCTTGCTTGACGGCCGGCCACGACATTGATTGGATGTGACGTTGCCGATTTTTGTGACGGGTTTTCTTTAGTACTTGATACTTGCCGTATTCGTACTGACCGGGACATGATCGTATTCTACCATAAAGCTTAATTAATCATCTTCGTCCACGTGGTTGCGACCCAGTAAATACATGCTCAACTCTTTCGAATATAAACCTTCTAATACCTGAATTTTACTTTCGTAAAATGACATACCAATTTGTCGACATAGAAATACCTTCGTTCATTCTATCCGTTTTATTGTTTCCTTTCTAATAAATTAATTACATTCGATGCATTCAGTTCATTCGATTGGTTCAATCTGTTAATACCGGAATTTGTATAACATCCAATCTTCTATCCCACTTCTGAAACTGTAGGGTGCATACTTCAGGTGATGGCCAAAAGATGGAAAAAAAAATAATAATGATAGAAAAAAAATAAATCGATGAAAGACACTCTTTTATTTATATCATAATAATTATATATTTACGGGGACACGGTTAGGCATCGACTGCTTGACATCGCAAAAGATAAACTATCGGACGACCGTCGTCGGGTCGTTCCGTATACATAAATATAAAAGTAATAATAATAATAATAATAAAGCGTACGCGTGTTTTGTCGGTCAGGCGCAGTGCCAGTGCTAGGCATTTGGCCGCCCTGTGCCAATTTATAAAAATGCCGCCCTATATACCTACATTTTTTTCGTGCAAAAAAAAAATTATTATTATTATTCACTCAAATTGAATAATAAACAGTTTCAAACAAACCATAGATGATTATATGTTGACTCAAAATTCAAATATAATATACGATATTTACCTATTATAATTATTACCAATTATTGCGTAAACGAGTTATTTTAATAGAACCAAAAAAAATATTAAAAATGAAAACCAAAGTCATCTATAGTCAATTTATTTTATTTAAAAGAAAACAAATAAGTTTTACATAATTTTAAATGAATTCTATTAATGAAACACTTTTCTTGCCTTGGCGTTTGAGAAATCCTTTATAATTTCTTCAATGTCTAACTCTCGACATAATTGGTGCTCGATAGCTATCATAGCCAGTCCACTAAGACGATCATTTGCCATTGTTGAGCGGAGGTATGTTTTTATTAGCTTGAGCTTAGAAAAGCTCCTTTCACCACTTGCAACAGTTACGGGTAAAGCTAAAAGTATACGTAGTGCAATTGATAAATTTGGTGCAAATGATCCAATATTAATTACAAACTTTAAAAGTTCAATCGGAGACAAGTTAGATTCAACCATTGGTATTATCACTCTGAGTTCATCTGCCATTTCAAGTCCGTTGATATCGGCTGAATCTCCATCCGTTAAAAAATAGTTGCAAATCTTTGCAGTGGTTTAATAGGTAATCGTATGTCATATATTTTAATTTATTTATGTCATATAGAAAAGAAAAATAATCGCTGTGTTCCTTAATCTGTTCAAATCTATCGTTTATACTATTAATGGCAATATCAAATATATTATTAAAGAAGTTAACTTTGAAATTAATTTTTGGATCAATAATAGGTTCATCCATGTTTTCGTAATCAAATTGTCTTTTAACACGACGTGCTTTGATTCTTCCAGCCGATTGCTCAAATACAGACACCACATCAATTTCTGATACCAGTCTTGAAGCTTCAATAACATATTTATCAAATGAATTATCACTATCAAGTCTTTGCTGTTTCAAATATGATAATAATGCTTCCAATATTTTTATAGCTGCACTAATATCAAAATTAATTTTTTGCATTAATTTGCTAACAGGATTAATTTGATTGAGTAAATCATACCAAATGATGATAGAACAAAGGAACTTAAATTGTTCAATATACTTACAAAGACATTCAGCTTCATGTCTAGTCATAGAATCCATATTTTTATCTTGCACAATTTCGAATAAAGCATTATATATTTCTCTAATTTGGTGGCGAAAAGGTTTAAGTGCTTCGATTCTACTTTCCCATCTTGTCTGGCTCAATGGTTTTACCGTTAAATTTGTAATATGTCTTAAAAGAATTTGCCAACGGTGTGTAGATGCCGAAAAAAAAAATGTAAATTTTTTGAATTATATCGAAAAACTCAATCGCCTCTTTGGATGACTTAACTGCATCATTTACAACAAGATTAAGCGAATGTGCACTGCAAGGAACGAAGAAAGCGCGAGGATTAATGTTGCGAATTCTTCGTTGTACACCAGAATGTTTGCCTTTCATATTTGTACCGTTATCATATCCCTGGCCTCTCATATTTTCAATTGGAATTCCCAAGTCCTTCAATTGTTGTATAATAATATCAGAAAGGCCCATTCCAGTATTACTTTCTGCGGGAATAAAACCGAGAAAATGTTCACAAATTGCAACATTTGACTCTTTTTTAGATGATTCAACAAATACAAAACGAATAATAATGGTCATTTGTTCAACGTGGCTTAAATCAGGAGTACAGTCTAAAATTATGCTATAATATTTCGATTCCTTAACCATATTTAGTATGCGTGTCTTAATAGCACCGGATATTAAGCTTATGATTTCGTTTTGTATGTCTTTTCCTAAATAATGAGTTTTATTTTTACTATTCATTGTTCGTCTAACATGTTCAGACATTACAGGATCATATATCGCCATGAGCTCTATAATTTTTAAAAAATTGCCGTTGTTTTGTTTATAAAGTTGATCTGATGAACCACGAAATGCTAAATTTTGCTGACCTAAAAGCTGTATTACTGACACAATTCTCTGTAAAACCGCATTCCAGTATTTTTTTTCTGATTCAAGTATACGTTGATTAGAGTCATCAATCGTTTTTTTAGATTTTAGTCTTGAAGAAAATTCTATCCAAGTTTGGTGTGATCTAAGATGGGAATTTGAGGTCTCGTGTTCTTTTAAAATAGTAGAAACGTGTCGCCAGTCATTAGATCCATCTGTTCCTAGTTTAGTTTTTGAAGTTGAAAACAGTTTACAGTAATAGCAGAAAATAACATTCTTGGACAAGGAATAGACAAGCCATGTTCTAGGAACATTTTCTCCGTTACTTAGGCAACGTTGATAATTAAAAAACTGTAAATCTACGATTGTTGTCATCCAAAGGAAATCCGAAAGAATCGTCAATGGGAGAAGGAGGGCCTTTTTCAACGATTATTGTTTTTAACTTGTCGCTTAAAAAACTTGGCCAAGTTGCAGGATCAGTGCCTAAAATTAACGTTAATTCTTTAGATTCAGATGAAATTAAATGGTTCGAAGAATCTTTTAAAGAGACTAACGTATTAGTCAAGTCAATATCGGTTTTTAACGGATTTTCATCAACATTGTCAGAAGTAACTGTTGATGCAGATGTATTTTCATTATGATTACTAATTACATTATTACTCGCAGATTCATGAACAATAGCTTGTTGGAAAAATTTTTTTAATGATCCTGCTTGTTTTTTTATGTTTGCTTCCTTTTCAGCTTTCCTTTTTCTATATTCATCCCCCGAAAGACGATGCCTGCCATCTGACATATTTATCAAATCTGATTAAGCTAAAAATGGATAATTTTTGTTTTATTTTTAAATTAAAATATGACAAATTATATTATTTATAATAATTATGAAATAAGGCATTTAAAATATATAATATACAATAAATATGAATGATTTTTTTTTATAAAACTTGAAAAATTAATTTCGTCCTTTGCTATTTTCATTTATATTATAAATATAACAACGAGTAATAATAATACACCAATACACAATAGTCGTAAAATAAATACAGTGAAATTATACAGACACTTTTCTAATACATTTTTATGTGTCCAAGTTCATCCTCATTTTATATTTGTTCGTATTTAGAAATATTACAAAATATAAGTCCCCAACACCTCAGCCCTAATTATAATAAATGTTTAATATAATAATTATTGTTAAAAACTTGTATTTTATCCTACAATGATTCAATATCTATTACTTATAAATAATTTATATTTTTAGAGTAATTTCGAATAAGAATAAACAATATAAACTTACCTCGCAAATCACAATGTAATTACTAATAACTTATTAGTAATAAGTAATAATTAATGATTAATTGTTCGTTGTCTGTCAGTAGGCCAATGTAAATAAATTATGTGTGTATCGTGTGACGATGAACGAAAAAATAATCATATAAAGTGATGTGTAAAATCTAACATAGACGATAGACCACAGTTATATTGTAGTTTATAATTATATCATTGATTATATAATGTACAGATAAGCCGTTCTATTGTTATTAGTGGCTGGACGTCGCGCATCACCGTGTTCAAGAGGGGTAAACATAGAATGGGTGTTGTTTTGCTATATTACGTAGTATGATAGCCGATAATATTATTTTTGCGACTATAAGACAAGTAACGTTATGTAGTCATTGGATTTTTGCTTTACTATTAATAAATAAACGGCTGTTTATTGCTTATCTATATATTAATTATTATTAATAATAAATCAATGTTAATAATTTATAATCGTTATAGAGTTTTATCCTTTAAGTATGTTTTCATCTGTATAGTTTGTATTGCATAATTTTCGCCTTGCCCGTATTGCCGCCCCTGTAATATCGCCGCCCTGTGCGAATGCACTGCCCGCACATGCCTTCCGCCGGCCCAGGTCAGGCGATAAACCGAAGACGACCCAACAGTCGCGCAGCTGTACAAAAAATATATATATATACAATATTAAATTTTATAAAATTAAATCATACGGATTATTATACATTAATGGATGTATGTTCTTGATGATTTTTTATGAGTATTTCTTTTATACTCCATCAAATTCTCATAAGCTATACAAAATTTATTATTCTTAAAATCTAGAATCTTGAGTTTCTTCAGGATAATGTTTTCCATTTATTTCAAACCAATAATTTTTTACATGACAATGATCAAATTCACAAGGATCATGATCTTGTGTATTTAATATGTTTGTTTGAAATACTACACCTCCAAACGAAGGAGTATTAAGACTTCGATATTGACTTGTTAAATCGAGTTTTATAGTTTTTCCTGATATATTTCTTTCTTCAATACATTGTCATGATCTAAAATTAAAAGTATATAATTTTTCTTGAGACAATTTTGTTAACTCATTTATCAATAAAACTTTATGCACTCCGTAATCTATTATAGGAACTTGAAGTGTAAATTCATCAATAATAATCTTTCCATCTTCTGTTCCTGTTATAACTTTTTTTAACAAAGCATCATTATCTGTATTTCTTGTAAAAATTATTTCCATATCACCTTTGAAAATAGGATATATTATGTCTTTTAAAAATCCTAACCCTAATTGTGATGCTTTACCCATAGCATTAAAATAATCTCCGCCTTTAAATTTGCTTGCAAATCCTGAGTTTATAGTTGGGCCGTTTTGATCCACTAAATAACTTGCCACACCTTTAATTGTACTAGTAATTTCTACATATTCGCTTTCATCCACTACTTTGCCATTTTTTTTAACTACAATATTAGAAAATAAATATGCAACAAAATTATCGATTAGTTGTATGTTTGTTCCTTTAGGATAATCTTTTCCATCTTTTTGCAAATATCTACCATAAATAAAAAATTTTATATTTGCAATATTCAGAAAATCATCCATATTATCTATTCTAAAAGTTGTAGTTTTATTAGGTGTATTAAGTTGTGAACTATTCACAGGTAAAAAAGTTTTATATTGAACTCTTTCAATATGTTGATCGTATTTTTTAAAAATATTATACATTATTGTTTACAATAGCAAATATATGTATATTTTTTAATAAATGAATAAAGTTGTAGTAAAACATTTTATTGAAGATGAAAATAAAGAACAATATTTATTTGAAATACCTTCACGTGGTTTATTAGTAGGACCATCTGGTTGTGGTAAAACAACTCTGTTGTATAACCTGATTATAAATTATTGCATACCATATTTAAATCTATATTTGTTTACGAAAAATATTGATCAACCAGTCTATAAAAAATTTAAAAAAATATTTAATGACATACCTTCTATAATCACTCATTTTTCTAATGATGATATAATATCTGTGAATGATTGTGAATCTAAGAGTTTAGTGGTTTTAGATAAAGTTGATAAAATAATATTTTATAAGATCAAGATCAAAAAATATTAGTGTTATTTATTTAACACAAAATTATACTTCAGAAGACATAAAAACAATAACAAATAATTTGAATGTTTTAATTGTTTTTAATCAGTCAAATTATTTTATTGAAAAAATATGGTTCGATTTGATTAGTAAAATAATACCATTAGAAAAATTTAAAGAAATTTGTAGAACTTATTGTAAAACATATGATAAAAAAAATAAAATTAAAACATATTGTTTTATAACAATAGACTTAATAAAAAATTTAATCTATGACAATAAAGGTAATGATATTTTAAATATCGATGAACGATGAAAATTTTTTATTTTTGGTGTAATAAATGGATATTACACAAATTCAAAAAAAATAAAAAAAAAATTTAAAAGTTACATTAATGGAGGAACCATCAGAAACCCAAAACAGTTTTAAGAAAGAAACTAATTTAGAAAACGAAACAGAAATAATGAAAAAAATCATTCATGTTAAACAAAATTTACAAAAAACTTATAAAAAAAAAGATGAAGATGAAGATGAAGGTGAAAAAAATATAGAAAAATTCACCAATTTTCACCAATAAGGGTTAAAAAACATAATTAATATTAAAAAAAAATAAAAAATACAAAATAACTATAGAAAATCAATTTTAAACGATAAATATAAAGCAGAAGAAAAAGTAAAACATTTTGAACCAATATTATAGTATGCGAGGCGAAAAGTGAGCCGCGATCGTCGCGCGCCAAACAGTCATTTTTTCTGGTTTCAGGGGTTCTACGTTTGTGTGCAATGGAAACAGGTGACGCGCATTTTAAAAACGGCCGGTGGTAATTTATTGTACAATTCATTGTATTTTGGAGACCAATTTATTTTCTTTTAGCAATAGGCGCCAGTAGCTGCTGTTGCATACCACAATATTTTGTTAATGTTTGGTTAGTCATTTGACATTCGAGATACGAGTTTACACGTGTTTTTATTCGCTTATTATCTACGTTTGACATCATATTTCCCGCGTTCTTACGTGGTTGGTTTTTAAAGTGCGCGCTTTTAAAGTTTGAATGTTTTAAATTCAATATTTAAAATTAAATTTTTCATCTTTATCTACATGTTTTTTAATTGCATTTTCTGTATCTTTATGACCTAAAATAGTAGCTACATCTTTAGCTTATAACCAAGGATTGTTTTTACTTTATTAATGATATAAATGTAAAAAATAATAAAATACTTTTAGAATTATAGATTCCATTATTTAATAACTGAGAATTTATACAAAATCTGAAGTTCACCTTTTTTTGGGTGAACGTCAGAATAATAAAATTAAAGAAAAATTTATAGAATTATTAAAAAATAATAATATAAATGTAAAAAATAATAAAAAATATTGATATAAATGGATGATGATCTAATACAGCGTTTCCCAAACGTTTGTTTGGACTGGCCCGGTAATTTATAGTTTTCACCTTCGTGACCCACCAACATATTTTACGTTTATAATTGTGTAATAAAAGGCAAAATAAAACACATTTGAATATCTACATAGAATTTTTTTAATAAAATTAAAGCGTTCATTTATATTTTGAAACTACAATGTAATAATTATAATATAGTTACTAATTGTATTAGTTGACTACTATCAGTGAGAAGTATGAAGCTGTTTATTTTTAACTAGGAACTCCAAGTTTGCTGGAAAGGACGTTAATTTTATTCTTAAGTCCGGTTCAACTTCCAACCGATTCCTGTATTTATTCTTCAGGAACACGAGTGTTGAAAATCCTGCTTCACACTTATAGGTCGTGACAAAAGGCATTAGAAATTTTATCGCTTGTTCTGCTACAACTGGGTACTCTTGACGACAAAATAACCAAAAATCTATTAATGGCCGTTCTTTATATATGTCTTTGAGTGCCGTGTCACACGAGAGTTCAATTAATGATTCAACATTTAAGTCCGAAATAGTTGTTTCAATATTGATTGAAAATGGGTTTTTTATCCATTCTTTGTTACTGTTAATTGGAGGAAAATATTCTTTTAGA
>NW_020271435.1:0-14987 GCF_002803265.2 Melanaphis sacchari | reverse complement strand
ATATATATATATATATTTATCAAATTATATTTTTGAATATATATTTATATATAATGCTAGTATCACACATACTAATAATTATTAATGTTGATTCGTACTCGATTTTTATTCTCGTTTTAAATAACAAAAATTCTATTCAGAATAAATGACACAAGAATATATCAACAAAGGCGAATTAAAAACTTAATTTTCAATTAAAAACAAGGTATCAGAAGACGCAGCTGAAAGAACTAAAAGAAAATTAAATTAATTAATCTATAAATTAGAAATATATTTAGAAAAAGTATTCTAGTTTAATAGAAATAGAAAATTTAAAGGAGAAAACAAAAATTTAGATTACACTTCTCAATTATATTTTGAGTAAATGTAATCAACTGATATACTCAAAATATACTTTTTAATATAATTTAACATAATATTCATAATTATTATAGTAAATATATCTTATTACATATCTGATTTTATAAATATATATAAGTTTTTATTATTATTATATTAAAATTATATATATATATTTGATAAGACTTAGTAAATATTTTGTATATTATGTTTTGAATACAACAAAAATTTAATTTTATACGATTTAAAACTTATCAAAATACATAATGATACAAACAAAATTTTGAAATAAACTTAAGACAAATAAAATACTGATTTAAGTTAAGGAAGAATACATATATTACGATTTAAAAATTAACGAAAACTATTGATATTATGCTTTGTCAAATTTTAACAAAAATGAAATAAATCTGTACAATAAATGAAAAATTTATTAACGAAAACTAAATGATATTATACCTATGTAAAATTTTAACAAAAAATGAAATAAATCTGCAAAAACAAAAATGAAAAACTTATTAAAGTTAATGAATAATACATATAATACAACAATGAATACATATAATACAATATTTCAAATTTAACGAAAACTGTATGTTTTTTTAAAAAAAAAACCATTTTAAATTAATGTTGAATATATATAACATAACATTTTTAGTATTGATGTAAATAAGTATTGTTTCTATAATAGTTCATATATTCGTAAAATTCTCGTAGAGAATCACCTTCTGTTGATGTGAACGGTTGTATAATACAATGAATCTAAGCGTACGGATGGAAAAGTTCCAGTAACTATCTTAGTTCCACATTACGGTTATTTAATAATCATTTTGTGCGTCTCTTAGACGATTCGTTAACATTTTCAACCGTTCCGTATCCGATTATTCGGTTGCTATAATGGTGTGGAATAACATATGAATCTATTGATCTTAATTCAAAACATTAATATATAGTTTAAGGATATTAAAAATATATATCAATAAATTGATTTTAGCAAGTGGATTTAATCATTTCTCAAAACGAGTTGCAAAACTAGGAAAGAATTGGTGATGGAGAAGAAAGTTCAAACAGATAGAGAAAATAATGAAATAGTTTTAATAAAAGAAAATAAAATATTGATACCAAAATATATGGCTAAAAGAGTTAGATATAGAAAATTAAAATTTAAATGAACAATAATCAAATTATAAAATGAAATAAAAGTTATTATTCAATTTAAGCTGTATGATGATTACAGTTTTCATAGTCTGAGGGAAACCATTATCAGAATTATTTAATCTTGATCTAAATTTTGATTGCAGATAATTTGATTAAAAATGATTATATTATTATTTGAATTATACTTTTAAAATAATGTTTTAATAATCTACATAATAATACTATATATAATATACATTTAAAAGAAAGTGTTTTTATTTATTTTTATTTTAGTTTAATTATGAAAAGATCAGTAATCACAAAATACAAAGTATGAATATGAGTGGAACGGACTGACTGAAATCGAAAGGTTTAAAATGTTCAAAACGTTCATTATAAAGAACAGTCAAAATATGGAATAAATTATTTTTAATTATATTTGATGTTATTTTAAAGTAGCAATACGTATTGAAACGAAGTACAGGCATATATATATATATATATTAAAAAACCTCTTCTAATCTGTTTAAATATATTTTTTATTTTTTTAAAAAAACTCGGTTTACTATTATTAATAAAATAATCGACTGTAACTATTAAAAAAACTAAAAGTAATACTTCAATTTTTAAAAAACGTGAGACACTAATCATACTTTATATTACATATATACCACTTATGGTACTCTTCAATTAAATATTAAAAACTTAAAAGCCATACATTATGGTTTTTGAAAATCACTGTTTTTTTTAATTACACGGAGACGAAAATGAGCTCAAGCGGGATATTCCCCCTTAAACTTTTAAAATCTCCCTGCCCAAAAGTGCTGTGAACATACAAATACATACTACTAACGCGCATAGAAAATTTGTCTCAAAAACCAGGCCACTCCCGGAAATCACCCGAAAACGACGGCAAAGGTATTTCCGGCAATCGTGAAGATGACGTCGTAGTGTCTACAGGTAAAGTTGAAATCGACGGCAATTTCTGCTGAATGTAAGACAAGTCAATGGCTTCCGCCCCCTTGGGTATCAAATTTGTGGCCACAGCCTTTGCAGCATTAATCAACTGCCGCTCCTCGGAAGGTAAATCCGGTGAATAATCATTGGTCCTACTTAATAACGAAAGCCCGTCCAATACCTCATCGTTCTCCGATTTAAATTGAATCCACAACGAGTCTAAGTCTGCGGCGTTCACCAAAAACTCGGGACCTAACAAAGGCTCATTTGGTACGCGCAGTGCCATCGCATGAATACGGCGTATTTGCGATACGACCGTGGTCCTCCTTAGCGTGGAGCGTGCTACCACACGTTCAACCCGAGTGACCTCCTGCTCGTCATTCATTGTGACAGTTAAATTAAAAAAAAAACCCAACGACCAACAATAACACACCAGTAGATAAGATAAATAAAGGTATTTTACCTGCAAGAAAAACGGGAAAATTGATATACACTGCACCTAACACACTGTAACCACGGTATAACCACTCAACACATCGCTGCCAAGGTCCCCAATAAGGGCGGACAAAACCACGCTCTGCTACCGAAAATGTTGTCGCCGGGACAGCAGCACGTGCAATTCCTAGCCGTTTGCCGTCACGACTCGCGGTGTGCTGAGGATAAAAAGGGTTACTCGTAACAGTATAATATATACAATTATAGAACTACAATGTAGTAAAAAAATATATATTTCACCACAATTATTAATATAAGAATTGATTAAATAAAAAAGGGCGCCCAAAACAAGTTACTGAAAATATCGTAACATATATATATACATATAAAATAAAAATTGGAGAGAGTATATAATCAGATTCACGTAGCGTGATACACAATAATAATAAAATATAAGAAATATAAACAACCAAAAGGACGACCTGGTAACTTCTGCACTTTCTTCCGAATATGATAAGATGATTGTCAGTCCACTGACGGATGATACTGGTCAAAAAACGATGGAATCCGCACGTATATGGTACGACCAAAATAACCACCAAGGTTTATAGCGGCGGCACACGGCGACACGCACAAGAATATATAAAAAAAAACAATGTGGAGGAACAACCAGCTTTATTGCCTTCCAAAAAAAAAAAAAAAGGTTTCACGTCGCAACACTCGTTATGGCGACAGGCAAATACACACAGGTACGTACCGTCCGGTGGTTGCAAAAGAAGACTGACCAAGTATATTATATTAAAAAGGTCGACGGGCAAAACCAGCCGGATCCATATCTGTCTCGCGACGATTATATCGCACATGAGATAATTATGAGACGAAAGCAGAGTCTTGTGGCGGCGGGAGGGAAGATGTACGTTTTTCTGAACCGGCGGGCAATTAAAAAGATACCGAGTTCGAACAGTGGTTGACACTAAAAATATACAAACCGTGTAGGTGAAACATTTTGTTTTTTAACCTTATTATCAATTAATATATAATGTAAAATGTATAGACTAAGTTTTTTTCCTAATAAAATTTGATTTATGTAGTATTAGTATTAAGAGGGCCAATTTATTTTAAATCATGTTTTAGTGTCATGTCTATGACTCATTGTTTTAGAAATAAAATTTAACCATGCCGATGTACTCATGTACTGAGAAAGTATGAGTGATTATTAAATGTTTAACAAAATAGATACGACAAAAAAGTTATAGCTTAAGATGACAGTAGGAAAGAATTAAAGAACACAAGTGAATATCTAGTTTTAATTATAATTTACAAAAAATAAAAAAGCAATATGTGTAGATATTGTTGCGTCCCTTATGCCAACGTCGATTCATATATCAACGTAGAAATAGAAATACTAATGTTTGCAAGTTAAAAGATTAAGTCTTTATTTAATACAATTTTATAAGCACAAGATGGTGTGAGTGGTGTTACGACCTGCCTCAGAGCGTCTCGAATATCCCTAACCGTCTGCTGAGCTCTTGCCCCGGTCTCCCTTATATATGGTTAACCGTCAAAAGTGGTAACTGGGGAGGTGGCGACTTCCGATGACCTAAAGGAGCTCTCTAAATTAAATGCATTATTCAGTTGGGTGCCTTTCCTGCGATTTCATCGATTCTAAGAAATCCAAGACGTGTGATCAAGTCTTAATTGTTTTATTAAATAACACGATATGCAGGTGTTCGCCCTAGCCGTTCGATACTACACTGTTTGAATATGTTATTCCATCGGTATACACATCACCTCTCCGTATAATATATGTGTTGAAATAACACGGTACATAACAATATTATTATAAATGTAATATTACGTCCCATTTTTTAATTTTAGGTTCAATTCACAATAATTAAATATTCAGATATCTAACCAGTTTCACGTTCAGCAAACAATTAGACACAGCAATTGAGATTTCTATTAAAATAAAAACTTTAATTAAGCATGTATTATACTTATTAGGCTGAAATAGATATTTTATTGTTAAAATTTAAAACGATTAAGTTTTTTATTTATTATACATTAAAATACATAAAAATTATTAATTATCAAAACAACTTTACTAATAATTAGATATTCACAGATTTTCATAAAAATAAAATCAGCATTACAATAATTGAGATTGATTAAATTATGCAATTCATATTTTTTCATGTAATATATATGTATGTATATATGTTATTATATGAATATAATAATATAACTATTATTTTCAGAATAATTGTCTAATTAGTAAAAAGTTGATTTTTATTCAATTTTAATATTATTTTTTATTTTTTTTTTTGAACTGTTTTAAAAAATATGATCAACAAAATAGTTAATTTGATAATTTATATAATATACACCTAATTACATAACAAATATTTTAATAATTTTTAAATTTTTGAAAAAAAAATTGAATACTATTTAATCAGAATTTCCATATTTATTATTGTAAAAAAAATACATTTGAATATATTGATCTTCCACGGAGATAATAATGGTACTTTATACAATAATAAACGTATATTTTATATTATAAATTAACACAATGTACACTCAGCGAAAAATAACGATAAATTCAAAAAAAAACTAGATTGATTTAATAAAATATTTATTAATAATGACCCCATAAAAGTATTTATTAATTCTATAAAATAATATTGGTAAGTATGGAATTAAAAATTGTTTAATAAAAATTGTATTGTTATAATAAAGATTTTTATTACAACAAAAAATGTTTTATAAAAACAATAAATAATTTATACATTCAACAACCTAACCTAACCGCTTTTCATCAAATCTGGAGCGCTGGAACATTGACGATCGAACGGTAAGCAAAGGTCCTGGAGTCTTACATTGGTACGGACAAAATAATAACTAATAGATAATTACATAATAAAATACAATAATACAATAATACAAGGCTCATTGTTGAAAGTAAAATACATGTGATGATGTCATCAACAAATTATAAAATAATAACATAGCTAAGATTCAAAGATTAATAATAATTAATAAAAATTGAAATAAAATATTATTCAAGTCGACATCAATACGGATAATAATTTCACACTTTATATGGTCACCTAACATAACGTGGTGGCTGGTTAACAGCAGGCAAATTATAACGAATAAAATAGACCAACCTTAATACAGATAATATATTATACAATACAAGAAAATTGAATATTCGACCACCAAACCATTCTGTGGGTAGTAATACCAATTTTGAAACAGGTCTATTAACTTCACCTTGAGCTGTTAATAATTTTGTAACCTGAACAACACCATCAGTTCCAGGTATAACACTTATGACTCGGCCTAAATGCCACACGTCAGGAGGATTATTATTATCCTTTATTACAACCATATCACCAACTTTGTGATTAGGAACGTCATGTGTCCCTTTAGTTCGAACACAAATCTCATCGACATAAGTCTGATTTGTCAACGTTTGTTTAACAATGGATAACTCATCACAATGATTCTCGGCGACATCTTTCAGTACGCGCTCGGACAGGTAAATAGTATCACACTTGTCGTTTTCAATAACTGTAACTGGCGCGGAGTCATGCTCGTCGATCTGCCCAGATCGTTCAACCTTATCCTCAATTGACACTGTGAGGGAAACAACATTTGAACAAATGTGATTGTGGTCATAGTCAGGAACAGGGCCAATTAAGACCCATCCGAAAAGAGAACCGAATGCAGCAGGTAATGAGTTATCCACAACTACACGTTTTCCATCCATGATTCGAGAAAACACATCGGCTCCCAACAATAACTCGATCGGTGCTGGAATATCAAAGTTTGGATCTGTCAAAGCCAAATGGGAAAATTGACCCTTACAATGTTCAGGTAGAACACGAGATGGCATGTTACTAGTTATCGTAGGCAAAACCCAGCTGTCACCTGGACTTTGGAATCATCGTTGTAGCGTGGAGTAACCGTACATTTTACAACTTATTGTAGGTTGCTATTTAAATTTATTTTAATTAGATTATTATAAATAACATACCTACATATAATAATAATAATTATATATATATACGTATGTTTTAGTGTTATTATATTATAATAGCATTTTTTTTTTTTTTTTAAGTCACAATTCAGAGACTGTAGAATCTGTTGTGGAACCTTTTTTCTTAGGTGCTGACAATCAACCACCATGCTCATCGAGGGAAACAATTAGGTAAATTTTAATAATTTATAGCCATCTAAGTTTTATTGTATGAAAACTAAAAGTATAATTATTTTTTATTTTTTATTTATAATACATATGTTTTTTTAATTTTTTAGCAAAATGGTGAATTTGAGGGATAATAAAACTAATGATTGGGGTACTGAAAAAGTTTTACATAAATTGACATTTGATGAATCTATATCTAGTAATTAAGAAACTAAGTATGATTTTTAATTTAAAATTTGATTGAATAGATGAGTTTACTAATTCGCGAATTTGTTATTATTTTTGAAAAATCAGCGTATTTCATCTATTAATCTATTTCGAATATTGGTTATAACAGTTTTAGCAGGATTTTTTTCAAGCATTACCCATAACTTAATATTCCAGTCTCATAAACAAAAATACAATAAAAATCAAGAGTTTGATGATGACTCTTTGGAAAGAAAAAATGTTCGGTGTTCTAATAATAAAACCAATATTTATCTAAATCTTCCGTTTGAAATGGTTTAAACCCGTCAAAATTAAAAAATAAAAAAATATTTGTACCCATTTTTATTTAAAAATATTTGTATCATATGTATTTATTAATATATTAAATTATTTAGTTTGTATAAAAATTAATTTTACATGGAACTATAAATATTGTTACAGATGGTTTTTTTTTACTACAACGTAAAATAAATACATAAAATGTTAATTGCATAATGTTATGTATTATATTTCATTTTATTATTGTACACATAACTATGCAAATTTTATATAGATAATTTCACGTACATATTATGGTATTTTTAAAATTAAAGTATAGGTGTAATATAATATTATAGTAAGTCAGTTATCCATTATCTACATGAACGCTAGCATTAATTTAAGTTATCAATTATTATAAATTGTCATTTAATCCAAATGTTGTGTTTTAATTAATTATTATGTATAAATAAATGTGTTCTGTACATTTGTAAGTACCTACATAATTTAATTTTAATTTATATATATTATATGAATAATAAAAATGTTTAGTTTATACATATTGTTATTTTACATATAGGTACTGCAATTGAAATAATATAAATAATTATATTATTACAGTAGGTATTTATTTAATAAATATTATGTACAACAATCAACTTCATATTTTATGTAGGTATTATGTTTAAAATTAAAATAAGTAAATACATCAATATTTACTAATCAGAACTATTAAAAATGTTATTAATAAATAAAAAATTAAATTATCGAACAAAAATTGCTTCATGTCATTTATAAGTTACAGCGTAAAATACGTAACACTCTTACTAAAAAATCTATTTAATCGTAATGAAATTATTATTTTACATGTATTTTAAAAAGTAATTGGGTTAGAAATATAAATCGAGTTCTGGTGTATAATAATTTGTATGCTTAATTTATTGTTTAATATTTTTAAGCAAACAGGAGCTTTAATTAAAAAATAGGTTTGCGACTTGCGAGCTAGTAGCGAGTCAGCGCACCGTATAGAATTCACGGGCGACAATTATTTACGTAACGGCCTTTAATGACGTTTGACGCGAAACGTTCTAAACGGCAGTCTGTGAAATAATGATGTACCTATTGTACCTCTCCCGCAATAACAACACGCGGACCCCGTCGCGTACACGATGGGCGTGGTTACGGCCTACCGCGACGGCGGCGATATGAAATTCAACGCCATCTCTTGAGCGTTGTATACGTTTCACTTTTACTGTGATGCCCTCTTAATACAAAATTTCAAAAATGTTATAGGTTCTAAAACACCCGTACGTGGTATTAGTGTTTAAACAATAATATTTAATTCAATTTAATTTTTAGTAAACATTATTTATATTATAAATTATAATGTATAGGTAATCTTACGATTAACTTAGGTGTTCGTTTGATTTAGTTAACATTATACTATTAGAATACTAAATTGATTAAATATGATTTTGTATAACATAAAACAATATGTTGGATATTCGCACTTATTTTTGACCGGTATTGGCCGTCGTAGCGTTATCCGTTATCGTCGGTCATTACGGTCAATTCCACATCCCAAGTCGCGATACCCCCCATTCCGTCTGCTCTATATCAACGGTCGTGGACTTATTGTATTATATAATTATTACACTTTTTTCCCTTTTGGAGTCTGTCTCCGTTCCATCGTGGTTCAGCACCGTGCGCTCAGTTGATGTCCGAATCTATATAAAATACCGCTGTCGTGTCGGTTCTAGTGCGTCGTTTAGATAAGTGTCAGACCACCACCATCACTCAATACCGTGTTAACGGAGTTAACACGTACCACACCATCAGTTAACCGGTCGTATTTTTATATTGTTATTATCAGGGTTGGGATTTTATAGCACTTAAAATTGCATAAATATGCGCTATAATATGACCTTAAATATCGCTAAATATGCGCTAAAAATATGCAATAAAAACAACAAAATATGCAAAAAAAAAAGGAAATTTATTAATTAAGAAATTTTTCTCTTACAAATTATTATAGGTTGTTACTTAAGTTTTGAAATCATTCACTCTGATGTCTGATAGTCACTTTGATCAGAATCCTGAAGCGCTGTAAAAAATTACCCAATTAATAATCTTCAAACATTTTAAATAAAAAGTAAGCGATTTAAAATGTTTACCTTGAGTGTTACATTGAATTATTAAATGCTTGGCCAGATTTTCGAATTTGAACTTACGGCGGTTGTTGCCAACAAAGTTTTGTACGTTGAAAATGAGCGTTCGACGTCCACTGATACAATTGGTGCATATTTGAAATAAACAATATCATTACATGTAAGTTCACCAAGTAATCCACCAATATTTTTATTTTCTTCACCATCCAAGATATTTGAAATTTGTTTTAATTTAGACAAACCTTTATTTTTTTCAAATACGTTTTTTAATTTGAGATATATTGGTTTACCATGTTCACCATTTAGTGTTTTAAATGTTTCTTCGATATTCTCAATAATATTTAATGAAGTGGCTAAAGACAGACATTTTCCTTGCAATTTATCAATGGCTACAGATAAAACAGAAAAATTTGATTTTATGTATGCCAAGTTATTTTCAAGATTAGGTTTGTCTAAACATTGTTTTGCTTTTTGAATACTAATCGCATCTTCTTGGTCGAGTAATCCAATAATATGACGAACAGCTTGTATATTCTCGCAATAATAGGCAGCTGCATTAATCCAGGTTCCCCAACGCGTAATAATTGGTTCTGGCGGCAAGTGTACTCCAGGAAGTTCATTTTTAAATAATTGTATACGACTTGGAGCTTTTTGAAATACTTGTTTAACACTTGCTATTAACTCTATTAACTTATCCACTGAATTGAAATGAGATCTAACGTGTTCTGCTACTCTATGCAAACCATGGGCAGCACACGTCACGTGTAGCATTTTAGAATAGAAAACTTGGAGAGCCGTCCCTGCCTTTACCATATATGGTGAAGCGTCTGATACAAATAAAAGAACATGTTCATGTTGTACTCCGTTCGGCCACAATATACCCATTGACTTGTTGAATAGCTGACTGATAGTAGAAAAATTTGTTTTTTCAAGTTCTTCAGTATGAAGTAAAAATACAACATCTTGGCGATCGGTTTCAAGACTCCCGACAATCACATTTGCTATGTAGCGTCCTTCGACGTCGGTTGTTTCATCGATGCTAACCCATATTCGCTTAGAAGATAATTTAGACCGAATGTTTTCCATAGTCTCGTTATATTTATCATCCACATATAATTTTCTTAACGTGGTTTGATCTGGAATCGGATTTTTAATGTATGTTTCAAGAAATTTTCGAAATATTGAATTAGATAATTTATTTAAAGGGATGTTCGCTGCTATAATTAATGCTTTACATAAATCAACATTAAAGGAGTTTTTTTTTTTGGTAGCTCGTAAGAAACTGTTGTTTTTTTTCAATTTTATTTTTATGGCGCTTTGTAGCTTGAATATGTTTATCTGTTTTTAAATGCTGAGTTATGTTAAATTTTTTTTCACTGCTAACTTTACATTCACATAATTGACAAAATAAAACACTTTCGTCAACTTTAAACACTTCTTCACCGTACTCAGATACAATACTTTTGAGTTTACACGTAAGAGATGATTTAACTTTTGGCATTTTAAAACAAAATTACAACGAATTTAACCAAAAGACGAAAATGCAACGTAACACGTAACTTACGAAACGAGTACAATGACATGAGACGAATGTGGACTGAATAAAATTATTTGAGTTTACAACACATTAAACGTTCGTTCGTAAATAATCGGCGATTATTAATCGCAGTAAACATCAACAAAAAAAAACCAACGAAATCTACAGATAACAAAAGTTTAAAATTAGAACCAAATAATATGAATTTATCGTAATATTATATCATATTATATAATATATTATTATCGCCGTAATTCTCGCGTGGCATCAGCGTAATCAGACTGTTTACTTAATTTATACATTTACGATTTACTTGATTGTACTTGATAATTTGTAAATTGACAAAAATCTAAAAACACGTTTACTTAAATATAATTTTATAAAATATAACCGATTTTGATTTAAAAATAGGTAAAATTACAAAAAAAAGTCCAAAATAAGCACTAAAAACTAAAACATCGCAAAATATGCAAAATAAAATTTTTAATTTGAGTTCTGTGTATAGCCGCGGTCACACGACGACAGTTTTGTGTCGAAATAAATGTAAGACAGTAAACTGTCGACGTATGAACGATTGTTTACATTTCTGTCATACAATAATTCGATTTCCGCGACATAACTCTCATGACAATTCTTACGCCGGTCTGAACATGTCCGAAATAAACGTCGACAGTGGGATTAATCATTGTCAGCTTTTGCTGAATCAAACAGTTGACAGTCAAAACAGCAAGTTTGTCTAGGTATTACGAAATATTAAAATATTATGTCTTCCTCAAAAGAATGGACAATGACGAACACACAAACTAATCTGATTATGAAAACAATCCCTTATGGAATCTAAAGATATAAAATAAAGATAGACTAGCTCGGGGAAGCTGTTCGCCAATAGTGTGTCATTCAACACTAGTGAAGGTGATACTAAGAAAATTACACGGTTTAAGAAACCAACATGCTGGCGAAACTAGGAAAGAAAATAACTAGAACAGGCCAAGGAGCATCTTTCCGTGTGTTGCGGGTCGAGATGCTTCGGGTTGCGGAACCTCAGCTTCCCTATGTAACCGCGGGGTTGTCTCTTCCGGGCGGTAATCCAGATTGCTCGGGGTTTGCAGGACGCCGCCTCACCTCGGGCGCCATAGGGTGACCGCCGCGGCCAAGAGCCCGACGGATTATCGCCTGGATCAAACCCCTTCTACTGGGCGTGCTCCCACAACCACCACGAGTCCTTCTCAGACGCTTCCCGGTGGGCGTGCGCGATCCTCGGTGAGTCACGCGGTCGTGCCTCGGTTGCACCCCGGAGCGTCGAGGCGCTTAATACCGACTCGACGGGGCTTACCTCGAGTCCCGTGGTGAGTTTGAACCCGGCGTTCAGGCCCTCGCACTGCCTTCTCGCAAGCAAGTCGGTCGGGGCACCGCTGTGTACCGCGACGACTCCTTTATACGCGTACGGTTTGATCTTTATCGACAGATTGCCGTTCTGCCGGTGCCTATCTCATATCAAGCCCCGAGCCGGCTGAATACGTGCACGTGCTTCGCCCGATGGTGTGGCCCCTTAGTTCGAGCTCTCGGTCTAGAAGAATTTGTTCGAGAGGGACACCCACATTCGCCCACGAGATTTCTCCGTCCGACCCGGTTCCGAAGAGACCGAGTTGGTCCGTCCCGCAAGGTATCCGTTCTCGCTCCCGGCTGACGGGTCTTAGTACGGAGGGCGTTCGCGATCCTGTGGGGCGCCGTCTTAAGCCCTTGTGGGTCCGGCTATCGGCCGCTTCGCCTGCCACTATCGGTACTTCGCAGGCTTTCGCCCCGCCGCCATCGCTGACAGCGGCGGTCGTTCACTAGGCCCACTCGGACGTTGTTCCCGCGTGGATAGGGAGACTGTCCCCATGTCTCATGCGCAGTGCGCGTGCATGCTCGCCTACAGCCACACGCCCGACCGCTGTGGTTTTAAATTAGAGGGTCTGGGTCGTGCCGCGCGGGTCGCCCTACATCTTTACGTTCTAACGTCGGGAGAGCTTTTTGAACGCAAGACATGGCCTCCGTAGGTCATGTACCTGCAATCCCGGCCAGTCCACACTTCCGCTTGCGCTGCGGCTGCGAGCTTGTTTCTTTCTGGCTATGATGGAATGTAGCAATGCTTGCGTTTCACTCTGACCGCACCGATCCTGTGAGTTGAAACGACAGAGCGACGGGTGAAGTTCCGTGCCGGTCGACAACTGCAGTGAAGCTCGGAGGAACCACGGCCTCTCGAGCTGCGCCCGCGTCGGTAACAAATCGCCGAATGACTTCACTTGCTCGGCGAGCCATCTCTCCTGCCAGAGGCGTATGGTAGTAATGACTGTTTCGCCTTGCTTCCAGCAAGCTTCACACCGATTTGTTGCCTCTCTCACGGCGTTCTTATCCCGTGTCGATCTTAGCCAGCCGAACTAGTTCTAAGTCGGGATACTCGCCTATCGACCTGGAGCGCCATCGTCGACGTGGTCTTATACGCGCCCGTCATTGCCGAGTAACGAAGCGTCTTTGGGCGGTGTTAGCCGTGTTCCTATGCCGGTACTGCGCCATGCAGCGCTCGGCCCATCCGAACCGCATACGCTCATACGCGGCAGAACACCGATTTGTTACAGGTCCTGTCGTCCTTTCTTTCAGGCCCAGTAGCCTTAGCCAAACGGATATTAGTCGACTGAATAGCGCTACGAGGACGCAGCCTTTTCGCCAGATGGGGCTAAACTTCGCTTGTGGTCGGAAATGTGACGCAGGTATTTCGCCTCCGGGTCATTTTAACCTTGGTCCACCAATACCGCAAGTCAGGGGCTTGCCAGATTGGCCCTTGATCCTGGGTCGCCGACGGCCGCCGAGAAGGTGAGTTTCCTGTCAGGCCACATCTGGAACGGCTACAACGCTGCGCGCGTTCCGTGACTCGGACGGTGTTCCCGGAGATAAGTAGCGCGAATCATCCGCGTACGCGACTATCTCCGTCGGGAAGATCGCCGGACAAGAGCGGGTTGACCGCGTACCTCGAGGTCGGGCGAACTCCGAGCCCTGCGGTATGTACTTTAAGTCGTCGAGTGTCATGTCTCCAATCGCCAGGTGGGCCTTTCGGCCGTCTAGGTAGCAACTCTTTGTCAGGGCGATCAGAGCCGCCTTTCACCTGTTCAAGATCTTTCATTGGTTGCGCCCACAGAGGCGGTCGAAGCCCCGATATATCCAGAATGCATACCGACGTATTTCTCCCACCTTTCATCTGACCAGCCGAAGGCATGTGTCATGCATCTACGGTCGATAGGTTCTTGGTGAAACAAATTGTCTGGTCGACATATGGATGTCGTATCTTTACGGTCTCGCCACGATAAGATGTTCCAGTGCCTTAGCTAGAACTGGAATGGCTAATGGGTCGATACGACCTAGCCTCCGTCGGGTCCTTATCGGGCGATTTCTAATGACGACCAGCGCCGCGTTCTTCCACAGGCTCAGGAATCCTCGTAGCCAGTGGTGTGAACGCAAGCGTGGTGGTTTTGGGACAGGCCACGCTTGCCGTAAATTCCTGCCGTGATCCCGTCAGGCCGGACGCCCACATGTTTTCATCCGCCAAATGGCATCTCTTACCTCATCGACTTAGTGCACGGTTCAACCGGGTCGAACGTCGGATAAGCAGGTAATGCCGACTCGAACCTACCCACATAAACGCCGGTCTCTCACGGGTTTCCCTTACTGTCCTGCGGTCTCCGTAGAAACATGCGTAACA
>NW_020271434.1:0-6256 GCF_002803265.2 Melanaphis sacchari | reverse complement strand
GTATTTTTTTTACCTGCTACTCTCGTGTAGGAACTTACATTCGCCCTAATTATATACACTAAAAGTGCTAATTATAACTAAAAGTTAAAATTATACACATTCATAATATAGTAATTCTTTTTATTGTATAGATTAATTATATTTTTTAACTGTTAAGCATTAAAGATAAAATTAAACTAAATTATAAACAAAATAACTAAATCTAAAATTGACTACTTAATAATAATTTACATTTATCTACTTATTAAATCATTATACAAGCGTAACGGATTTTAATTCAAAAAAATTAAGTTATAAATTATAATTACGCCTAAGTACGATAATACGTTACATTCAAATGTATACTTTGTACTTCATATTTATTAATATAATTCAAATATTGAACATCTGTTTAATAATAATATTTTTTTTAGTTTTGTATTGAAAACATTTGATCTCGTGGAGTTTTTGAAAATAAAGTATTTGTGTAACAAAATCAATCACTTGCAAACATCTAAATCGGATAATTGTCATTAGTTGATGGTTTGCACTTTTGCGGCTACTATGATTTTTATTAATACTTCTACTTACTACTTTCTAATACTAAATTTAAAATAAATTATCTTTTTATAAATATTATTAAAAATGTTTGTTTTTTTGATATCAGAGCGTAATTCAAAGTAATAATTATTATGTAACTATTTTAATAATTCATTCAGGTACTACCTATTAATATCATACAAACAAATTAAACCATATTAAATCTTAAATCTTCCAACAGTTATAAACTATTATCATACATATTCAACTATTTATCATCAAATAGGCCTACTCGGAAAGACGAAAAGATAAAAACGTTCAAAAGGTTTCATTGTATTGTCTCCATCAAATTTTTAGTAAAATATATCTCTATAATTTGATTGAAATCGTACTTTCAAAAATGTAATTAGTTATACAACTTAAGTATATGAAATCCAATTATTTGACTAGTATTTAGATTTTTTTTTTTGATTTTTCAACATTTGACACGTATGAATAGTAAAAAGTAATAATAAAGATAAAAATAATTGGGTAAAATACGATTGCCTACGTTCGTTATCAGTGATATCTTTTTAAGCTACACGATCGTGTACGAAGTATTAAGCGTTATTAATAATTTATTGATGATTTTATTTATGTATTAATTATTTTACTTATATTTAGTTATTCTCATTAGGTATATTTTATTATTTTATATTGGTTGTTATAGAAGTGTACATATTTTACTAGATGTTTATTAGGTATTTGCAAAAACTAATAAATTTACCTATCTAAAATCCTGTTGTCAAAAAGGAAAAACGTACGCAATCATGTTCTACCCAAATAATAGGTTTGAAATGATAGTAATAATTATTATAATAGTAGGTAGTATTGATAAATTGTATAATAAATATATTTAAGTACTTATATAATCAAATAACTCCGTTAATATGCTATAATAATAATACCTATTATATGGTTAACTGTTTTTGTTCAGTTTTCTCTTGATAAAAAAATGAAAATGTAAAACGTACATTAATTCTATATATTTGCTGATACAAGAAGAGAAAAATGTGTGTAAATATTAATACTGTTATTCAGAAATGTAATTGTTTGGCATAATGTTGTAAAATATGACTAACACGGTGCCGTAAACCTGCATATTAAATCGTTTTAATTTTTAAAAGATCCCTGTATCTAAAATCACGATCAGTGTTGATTCGTATATTTTTCTAAGGACGGTTACGTTGACGCATTTAGTAACTTTAGTCTAGGGCAAAGGTTAAATACGCTGTATACCATTTTATGCGCCGCTTTATCATATTTATATTAAATACATATTACACTATATATGTATTAGGTGGTGACCTAATAAGGTTAGTTAGTAATATTGTATTATTCAATGCGACTAAGATTGCATTATTAGTTATCATAACGTTACATCGAGTTTTTATAAAAACAAAAAGAATAAACATTTGACAGTCTTCAGAACTCATTTTGTGATGTATATACTGATGCAGTAAATATGATATCCACTCGCGTTTGTTATTTCTGTCGTACGTTCAGCAGTTTAAATTTAAATTCGTCAATAGGTATTTAAGTTTTAACTTCACAATTTATGGAACTTTACTGGTCGAACTTAGAAGTAACAGTATTGTCTGTATTTTGTTCGATGTTTTTATTATAAAGCGAATAATATAATAGTAAAAACTTTAATCATATTTTACCCGTATAATTCGTTTTTAGGTTAAAAGTTAAAATAATACCAAAAAATATCACCACCTAAACACAAAAAATAATGGCAAACTTTAAATAATATTTATTGGAAATCAGATCCACGATTTAAAATTAATGTTAGATTTAAATACATAACATAAATTATAAAACGATAAGAAATTATCAAATATGATATTGTATTTTTTTAAATATTCATTTTTAATTTTCATACAATCCATAATGTTACTTAATAGATCACTCATAATTAATACACATATTGGAGCCATAAATGTTATGCGTTTACATGCGCCGTGAATCGGGTGGCCCTGAGTATATTACAAGTATAATAAATAATAATAATAATAATAATAACGATTATTAGAATAACTTCGGTGTGATTTTCGTCACAGACTATATTATAGTTGGTGTTTTCGTCGATCCCGTTGTTATCGCGTACCTGTATAATGCGTTTAATATACACACATGCTGTACATATAATTACCATGGCCAAAATGTATAATTGTTGATAATAATATTGCAGCGGTCCGTGAACCCGGTTGACCCTGATCATCATGAAAAATATACGCGTTTCATCAGTCGAGAAAAGAGAAAAAAATATAAAATAAAAAGATCAAGTATATGTACTTATTTCTAAATGAAAAAAAACCTCTAGGATGAGAAGGAAAAAAAAAGGACGTGACAGATTACTACTGACCGTATAAGTGCACAGTATATAATATAATATATTATATTTTTATACCTGTATGGTTTTCTAACCTTCCACAGCTAATGATGACAATAAACGGATCACGTGCTGCCGTCGTCGCAGTGGTTATTATACAATATATACCCGGTATTTTTAATACTATTATTATTTTATATGAGGTGTACAGAATGGGTTATTAGTTATTACCAACTTAGAACAATTAAAAACAAAAACTTATTAGGATCAATTTAATGAACCCGTCAAAGCCAAATGATAAAATACAAAATTTTCCGAGATATAATCAAACTAGCAAATAGGAAATATATGAGTATACCAGTAATAAAGTATTATTAAACTTCCGAGTTATCAATTTCAATAACATCTGACAGCTTAGTCAGTTAAAGGATATTTTTTTGGAAAATGTTTTATTGGACAAAATTATTCATTGAAATAAATTTAATATTAAAATGAATTATTTAGTAACAACCTTATAAAAACGATAATTGATCTGTATAAATGGATCTAAGCCGGTTACAATTTTTCAATTTGTATTTTTTCAACTATATTTCAAATATGCATTTCTCAGAATGGGTATCTAATTTATATACTACGAAATCTTTTCGGAAGCGTGTCTTACCACGCGCGTTATTATCGTCCGGTACTTACCAACGATAGCCGAAGGGGTTATGGACACGTAACGAACGGTAAGTAAAAAGAGGTATATCCATCTAATTATTTGCTCGCCTGTATAATATATTATGTACAATACATTCGTACGTATTTAATATATATTTTTTTTTTTTTTTTGTTTTTTGTTTAGTCATTATTATATTATGTGTGCAGGTAATAAGGTCGACGGTATAACAAATAACGCGAGCGCGTCTGTTGTTATATTAATATACCTAGCAAGTGAATTTTTTTCAGTTGCACCGATTATAATAATACTCGTACACGCGTATCCATTTATTTATTATATATGTATAATACATACAACGAGAGGGCTACTATATACAACAGTACCTACTACTATTGCTTACTACTACTTACAACTATAATACTGTATATATTATATACATATACATTCATAATAATAGGATATAGACAGGTATACCTATATAGGTACCTGGACGAGTCGGGTAATGGACTAGTGACAGGCGCCCATCAATCTGTTCTGTTGCCAACAATCGGACCCGTTTGTTTTCGGACAAACATTTTATCCATTAGTGTATTTTTTACCCCCCCCCCCCCCCCCCTCTTCATGTAGATACGCTTACCACCAGGCCGTCACGCCCTAACTTGCTTGTCCTTCGCCGCTGTACGTCGCGACTGTACGGACCCATTCAATGCGCGTGCACTCCTATCAGTATATACATATACTAACACATATACTATAATATATATCTATTAATAATAATACTTTTACTCATATAATTCCGAGTGTTTGTGTACACCGATCGTTAGCCCCGCACGACGTTAATGGCTTACAGATTATTTCTTTTTTTAGTTTGTAACAACATTCGATTGTCATGCAGACTCTCTTCCTCTCTCATAGTCTTTAATATACGGTATACACACTTCTCATCTCTTGGCTCATCATATTATACTTGTCGCTCCTCCAGCAGATTTTCTGCACAGATTCCTCAACGGAACGTCAGTTGTATTGGACATATTGTGACTTAGATACCTTATAATAGGTATATAAACAGAATATTTAATTGCGACTTTTTTGCGGTATGGAACGATTTTTTTTTTTAAATAACATTCTCTTATATTTGTTTGTGTATTTACAAAAAGATTTTTTTCAAAAAAAATATTTCATTGTTCTATAACGTGTATTAAATAATGTTTAAAAGAGTTAGTAATTTTTGCACATTGTAGTATATATAATTTATAATACATATAATAATATGACTGTTTATTACATCAATAAATTATATTATATTTTGTTAACAATATAAACATTATATATTCACGCTTAATAAAAATAAATGTAGTATTTCAAATTTCAGAAATTAATTATTCTTTATACTTACATTTTATAATTATACTAGATTTATAAGCGTGTTAAAAATGATTTATCCTCAGATGAATATATAGGTGCTCAAAAATAATATACAATATCAGCAAGTGTAGTTTATACAATGTTCGAGTCTAGAAGTTTTTTTTTTTATTTTTATAAAACCTACACTCGGTTGATTTGAATAATTGAAATAAGTTAATTTTAATAAATTTGAATAACGTGACATAATAATCGTATTCTAACGATGCGCTAAAGTTTGGTCTACTTACAAAAATTTATTTTTATTTTTATAAAAAAGCAATTTGTTTATTATTATAATGTTATAATAAATAATGAGTAATAACTTGATTGTACATGAATACAAATTAATTTGTGTAATAACGATGAAGTTATGAGTGGTTGTGTATTACGCTCATAAAACAGTCAAATTTATAATTGTTCCACGCATGCCCATTATATTACCATGATAGATATCTACCTGTATAATATTTCCTGTATGATAATAAATGCTCGGTTATATAATATGTCTCGGTTCAATTACTATGTCAACATTTGATCTTTATAAATAATAATTATTTTATTTATAAAGTTTTCAGATAGTTACCATCAGTGGCAAACTTGAAGTATTTATTTTTTTTACTAAAGGTGAGGGACATATTATATGATAAATATATTTTTCTAATTGTAGTATTTTGCCTTAAAATATAGTTAAAGAGCTTGAGAGGAGTTCATGCTCTTCTTCAAATAGTTTATCATTTATTATATAATAATAACAACAATATGAGATCAGAAAGTAATGCATACCAGATTTGTAGAATTTTTGAGATCCTAATAAGACTGAAATATATCATAAATAGCTATTGGGACCGTAATAAAGAGTTGAACATATTTTTACCGAAATATTCCAGCCGGAACGCGCTGGAAATCGGCTCGCCTACGTAACTATTATCCGTTATTTCGGCCGCAAGCAAAACACATGTGAAACTCTTCGTCCTGGATGCGAACATAATAGATTGAATCGAAAACGATTGATGTGGATTATCAAATGGTCGTGTGATATGATAATATAATATATTTATATATATATATATATATAAATACACAGCAGTGATTAAAATATTCGAAACTGTGGTCCACAACACAACAGTTGTAGGTTAATAAAAATACATTAATAAATGAACACGTGTGAAAGTTACAGATAACAGCAGTCGAAACAGTAGGCAAATTAAATTATTAAAGCCATCAATATTTATGTGCAATCTCACAAACGGGGAATAGTAAGTTCCTACACGAGAGTAGCAGGTAAACAATTACAT
>NW_020271433.1:0-5122 GCF_002803265.2 Melanaphis sacchari | reverse complement strand
AACAATTTGACAACTTTTTGGCTAGTTCAAGTGCTAAACGAAGAAAAATCGATAATAATACAACTAAAAAAAATGCCCCGTTTGATTTTTCACCTTCAATGAATAGTTCTAAATTTAAAGAACCTCCAACTAGCCAGCTGTTCAAATTTAGTTTATCACCAAAGGGTAAAAAAGGTTCTGGTTTATATAAAGATGTAATACCTCAAACACAATTAGTATATTATGATGATCCAAATGAGTTAGTTAAGAGATTGAATCTAATAACTGCATCTCAAAGTGTTGGTAATACTGGTGTTAATAATGAAATCATATCTATTCTAGAGGAATTAGAGGAATTACGTGAAAGAAATATTATAGTATAATGTCAACTTTAGAGTGTATAGCTAATGAGTTACATCGACCTGCTAGAAAAATATTCCCTAGACGTAGCACAATAACACGATTTAAAGATGACCTTTGGCAAGCTGATTTAATGGATATGCAATCTCATTCCAAACAAAATCTGGGTTTTAAATATATTTTAGTTGTTATAGATACATATACAAAATATGTATGGGTAGAATCGCTAAAAAATAAAACAGGTAAAGAATGTACAAAAGGAATGTCTAATATATTAAAACAAGCCAATCCTAAATTATTACAAACAGATAATGTTACAGAATTTTATAATATTGAATTTCAAGATTTAATGAAAAATATAAAATTAGACATTACAGTTCATACAGTGTTATCAAATGTTCGATTGGTGAACGTGTTGTACAAACGCTTAAAAATAACACTTATAAACATTTCACTGCAACAGGTACATGGAATTGGTATAACACAATATCAAAAATTATTTATAACTACAATCATACAAAACATAAAACGATTAAACGTACACCATACGAAGCTAGGATGAATACAAGTAAAATTAAATCAAATATACAAATAAATAAAAAAAAAATTATTTAAACCAAAATTTAAAATTAATGATAAAGTAAGAATATCAAAATATAAACACGTATTTAGTAAAGGATATACACCAAATTGGACAACAGAAATTTTTACAGTTTCTAAAATTTTACATACAAATCCGATAACTTATCAACTAAAGGATGGATCTGGAAATATAATTTTAGGTGGTTTTTATGAACAAGAAATTAAATTAACCGATTTCCCAGACACTTTTCTAGTTGAACGTATTATAAAAAAAGTTAAAGATAAAATGCTTGTTAAATGGTTAGGTTTTGATTCAAATCATAATTCATGGATATCATCAACAGATATTTTTAAATAAAAATTTTTTTTTATTTATGTATGTTTTATTAAAAAAAAAATAAAAAATGTATTATGTTTTTGAATTGAATTAATTATTTATTTTATAATGACCATACGCTAGTGTATTAATCCCATCATCCATTATAAAACGTTTATCATCGTTTGCACTTAGTACGAGCTTATTCATTGTTTTTGAATGGACAATATGTTTATTCAATTTAATAAAATTCATTTCTCTACGAGTTTGTTTATCATCGAGAGATCTATCATTTATATACGCATTTAATATTTTCATATAATCTTTAAAGTGCATATGTTTATCAATTATATATTTTTTTACTCCTTTTGCTTTTTTTACCTCATCTTCATTTACAGTTTTATAGGCGTATAATTTCGGTCTTAATGAAACAAATTCCTTTAAAATTACTCCTTCCATTTTATCCTTAAAATATCCTGGCTGATTTTTATTGATTTCACTAAAACAATAATGATTTTTTGGATAGTTTGATGTATCGAAAAACGGTAATAAATCATATCTTAAGTCATTGAAAAAGTTGTGTGTTTGAATTTCATATATCATACAATCTGTATCTGAGTATAAAGAGTTAATTGTGTTACCATATCTTTTTTTCATTACATTATAATGAAAATCATACATAAATGTTTTCGAAACGTCTAAGATTGCAAATCCTACATAAATCGGTTTATCAAATTTAATAATTTCCTTATGCTGATGAATAGTCATTAGATTTTTAGAGTATATAGTTCTATCTTTAAAATTAGTTTTCATCATTTATTTATTTGCTTTTATTTCTGATGAAACCAATTTTAAAGAAGTTCTAGCTCGAACATTTTCCATACATTTACCAAAAACGCTATTAATTAATAATTTCCAAAAGTTTTTTTCAAATTTGTTTTTAGCTATTACTCTCATTTTCGTACAAAGTTCAATGTATGGTGCCATTCATTTACTCTGTGAAAATCTTATAGCTCGATGAATTTTTACCAACTTAAGTCCATTAAAAATTGCTTGTATCAAATTTTTATAATGTACAATATAATTATTTTTTTTGGTGATAACGTAGTAATCAATTTTTTAACTTTTGAATTAGGAGGACATTCGTTTATAGGTAAAAATGGAAAATCATTATGCTTTTTATGTAAATATTCAGGGTAATCAATATCAACTTCTAATATATATCCAACTTTCGAATCATCAGGAATTTTAGTAACGTCAATGTCTAAATCATCAACCCATTCAAAATCTTTTAGAGGTAGTTCTGTTAACATTGACTTTCCATATAAATTTACACAATCAAGATATGTAATCCATGTGATTGGTTTATCAGAATCATAGCTTAAACCTTTAATTTTTGGTATGTTTGCTTTAGCATATCTTTTTGTTGATTGGACAACCCCACCTCTGATGGCATTCTCAAAATATAAAAGCTGGTTAAAATCTTTTAATCTTTCTAATTTAACCTTAGTATATTTAAGCATACAATCAAAAGCAAATCCTGGAGCAGTCATATAATGAGCAGGATCTAGTCTAAGAGTAGACAAACATAAATCTCTAAAATTTTCGAACACATCTGTTAGTATAGTAACATCAGTTATTAAGTAAAGATCGCTATATATTTATTAAATAATAATACATTATGTGTTAAAAAATGTATATATTATAATTTAGTATTATAAGGCCCCCGAAATATGTTTGGCCCAGGGCCCCATAAAACCTTAAGACGGCTCTGCCAACTGTTACACTTTTTTTTCCAAAAGGACGGATATCGAACACTGATTTTGATGCAACGACTGGTGGATTCATATGATATAACGATAAGTTCTTTGAAAATATAAAACGATTTTCAAATTAATATTTATACGATTATTTAAAAAAAAAAAAAAAATGAATATAAACACTATGACAGTATAGCTTAAACTAACAGTTTTTTATTGCTCACACATGTTATATACTAAAACTGAAAAGGTTAAAAAAGAAAAAAACCGAAAAAAATGTTAACGTATAGTTTAGTTGGATAGCGTGTCGAGGGTTATTTATCTACTTACGTATACCATTGAACCTGAAAATAAATCTTAACAAATTTAATTTAAACTAGACGCGTTATCCCACTAGACTATACGTTCACGAAATATTAAGATAAATATTAAATTACAGTATCATATGTCTTAAATTCACAATCACATTGACATACATCGTTAATCTTTCCGTACTTATTTATTATATTTTCAACTAACTGATTTCCTTTTGATAATAATACGTATATACACTTTGGATTCCATCTTGTGTGTTCAATCCATGGAATATCATCTTTTTCCCAATTATGTAAGATGAGTCCACAGCAAAAACATTCGACAATATCTTTTTTCCCTGAATATTTAAAACCGCTTTCAGCTAATGAGTATTTATCTTGAGATGAAGTTAACGGGAATAAGTTGAATGTTTTCAATCTTGAAGAAAATGTTGTATATTCTGGGTATTTAGGATATGCATTATTTCGTACTAAAGAAACTAGTGAACAAAAATTGTTGCTAAAATTTTGAAAATTCATTTTTGTAAAAAATAAAGAACTTTTTAATAAGCAATAGGTCTTGATCAAATGATGGTTTAACACTAACTAAACTGAACTAGATTAGATTATTAATTTTAAAGTTTGAAAAAACTTTAAATTTAAAATTGTAGTGTGACCAATAAACTGTTTTTGTGTTAAACGAAAAAAAATTGAGCACAAGATTAAAATTACAGTGTAACCAATATAAATAAACTGTTTTTGTGTTACACGAAGACGAAAATGAGCTCAAGGGGGATATTCCCCCTTAAACTTTAAAAATCTCCCTGCCCAAAAGTGCTGTGAACATACATTATGGTTTTTGAAAATCACTGTTTTTTTAAATTACACGAAGACGACAATGAGCTCAAACAGGATATTCCCCCTTAAATTTTAAAAATCTCCCTGCCCAAAAGTGCTGTGAATATACAAATACATATTACTAAGATATAAAACTATCAGTTGAAAACGTAGACCTGCCTAGCGACTCAATTCAAAACTATAGGCACGGTGTGCTTCTACCTAATACGATACGTGCACTTATCGTAGGTCCCTCCGGCTGTGGAAAAACGAATTTAATTTTTACTTTATTAACCAATATAAACGGGATAAGATTTCACAATGTTTACATATATTCGAAGACATTGGATCAACCGAAATATAAAATGTTGAGCGATATTTTATCAGGCATTGATGGGATACAATTATTTACATTCTACGAGAACGAACAAGTTATTGAACCCGAGAAAGCTTTACCAAACTCTGTGTTTATTTTCGACGATATTATTAGTAAAAACCAAAAGATTGCAAGAACTTACTTCTCCAGAGGGCGACATAATTTAGTGGATGTTTTCTATTTAGCCCAGAGTTATTCAAAAGTACCAAAACAACTTTTGCGCGATAACGCTAATTTTATTGTATTATTTAAACAAGATGAGACTAATTTAAAGCATGTGTATAATGAGCATTGCTCTGGCGACATGTCATACTCAGAGTTTAAATACTTTTGCACTTCATGTTGGCGTTTGGGTAGATTTGAGTTTATCGTAATAAACAAAGACTGTTAACGTGACAACGGTCGATATCGTCACGGATTTCAGTTCTGTTCTGGCCTTTGTCCGAGTAAGAAGTGCAGTTCGTATTCCATCGCCTATCTAATCTCCAGAGTACAACGTCCACACGCAACGTAATGTTCCATCGCCTAACTAATCTCCAGAGTACAACGTCCGTAAGTAACAACGTATTTAAAATGCCTGCTGAAATAGCAATACGTAACTGAACGAAGGCACAACAGC
>NW_020271432.1:0-11586 GCF_002803265.2 Melanaphis sacchari | reverse complement strand
GTTTGAAATTTTCATTTATGATGAAATATCAACTGGCTGCTATTTTTTTCTGATATCATTTGATTACAATGAGATAATGTTATAATGTCTGATTTTTAATAGATAATAATTCCATGTTATTATTGGAAATTTTTAAATGACATACAATTGCTATATTAAGCAACTCATGTCAATTTAAGTATTATTAGAAATATGTTTTATATAGTTTGATATAGGGCCTATAATAATAAGTATTATAATTGACTTGAATATTATTTTTATGACAATGATGATACTGTTGGAATTACCGTTTGAAATATTTCATTTATGATGAAATATCAACTGGCTGCTATTTTTTTCTGATGTCATTTGATTACATTAAAAATAATACTATAGTAAAGTAAAAAGAATTATAAAAAATTACAATTACCATTTGAATAATTTAATTAATATTATTTTATTTTTTAAGTTCAAACTTATTCAGGTGCTATAAGTTATTAATTCATCTATACGCCTTATACCTAATGTTTCATTCCCTATACAGCTAATGATCCTTTGGTAATTATTATTTTTCCTCTTTTTATGATTGATCCTATCTATATATAATAGTATTATTGTATTTATTTTATTATTAGAAGTAGATACATGACTTTAAATTAATATTATTGTTTAACTTATTATTTTACAGGTTACTGTAAAACTTATATCACATCACTATGTTGAGCGCCGCTAAATATGTTGCACGTCGAGCTGCAGAGCAGTCGCTTTTTGTTAAACAAGATATAATATCTAAAGCTTTATGTCTTAGCCCATTTCAAACTCGACATTCATCATCTAAAGGTGTCCAAGGTCATGTTATCGGAATTGATCTTGGTACAACCAATTCTTGTGTGGCTGTTATGGAAGGAAAACAGCCCAGAGTAATTGAAAATTCTGAAGGTTCAAGGACTACACCTTCAGTTGTAGCTTTCACTAAAGATGGAGAAAGATTAGCTGGTACTCCTGCAAAAAGACAAGCTGTAACTAATACCCAAAATACTTTTTATGCTACCAAAAGGCTAATTGGTCGCCGTTTTGATGATCCTGAAATTCAAAAGGACTTAAAAAACTTGACATTTAAAATTGCAAAAGCTACTAATGGAGATGCTTGGGTGCAAAGTTCAGATGGGAAAATGTACTCCCCTAGTCAAATTGGAGCATTTGTCTTAATGAAAATGAAAGAAACAGCTGATTCTTTCTTAGGAACAAATGTTAAAAATGCTGTAATTACTGTTCCAGCATATTTCAACGATTCTCAGAGACAAGCTACAAAGGACGCTGGACAAATTGCAGGACTTAATGTCTTACGTGTTATTAATGAGCCTACTGCTGCTGCGTTAGCATATGGTATGGAGAAAGATAGTGATAAACTTATAGCTGTGTATGATTTAGGTGGTGGTACTTTTGATGTTTCTATTTTGGAAATCCAAAAAGGTGTATTTGAGGTTAAATCGACCAACGGAGACACTTTACTTGGCGGAGAAGATTTTGATAATTTATTGGTGAATTATTTAGTATCTGAATTCAAAAAAGAGCAAGGTGTTGATTTAAATAAAGATGCCATGGCTTTGCAGCGTGTAAAAGAGGCTGCCGAAAAAGCAAAAGTTGAATTATCCTCTTCTTTGCAAACTGACATCAATTTACCATACATAACTGTTGATAGTTCTGGCCCAAAGCATTTAAACATGAAATTAACTAGAGCTAAATTTGAAGGACTAGTTGGTGATTTGATTAAAAGAACAACAGTGCCATGTCAAAAAGCTGTTAAGGATGCTGAAATAAAACTTTCTGATATTTCTGATGTATTGTTAGTCGGTGGAATGACACGAATGCCTAAAGTGCAGTCATTAGTACAAGAAATATTTGGAAAACAGCCTAGTAAAGCAGTTAATCCAGATGAAGCTGTTGCTGTTGGAGCTGCAATTCAAGGTGGAGTACTGTCTGGAAGTGTTACAGATGTGCTTTTGCTTGATGTTACTCCATTATCTCTTGGTATTGAAACAATGGGAGGAGTATTTACTAGCCTCATCTCTCGTAATACAACCATTCCAACTAAGAAAAGTCAAGTTTTCTCTACAGCTGCTGACTCTCAGACTCAAGTAGAAATTAAAGTGTTCCAAGGAGAGAGAGCAATTGCTGCTGATAATAAACCTCTCGGCCAGTTTTCATTGGTTGGAATTCCACCTGCACCAAGAGGTGTTCCACAAATAGAAGTCACATTTGATATTGATGCTAATGGTATAGTTCATGTTTCTGCTCGTGATAAGGGTACTGGTCGTGAACAACAAATATCAATCCAATCTTCTGGTGGTCTAAGTAAAGACGAAATAGAAAATATGGTGAAGAATGCTGAACAATATGCCCAACAAGATCAAATTAAAAAAGACCGTGTTGAAGCTCTTAATCAAGCTGATTCAATTGTTAATGATACTGAAAGCAAATTAACTGAATACCAAGTACATATACCTGAAGAAGATGCCACCAATATTCGTGAACTAATTAAAGAAGTCCGAGAAAAAATATCTCAAGCGCAGGCTAATGAACAAGATCCTGAAGAATTAAAAGCTAGTACACAAAAATTACAACAAGCCTCATTGAAAATGTTTGAAGTAGCCTATAAGAAAATGGCTGCTAAACGTGAACAGGAAAATAGTGGCAATCAAAACCAAAGTGGAGATGGTCAGACAACCGAGCAAGAAACTAAAAAAGAACAGTAAAATAATTTTTAATAAGGTGTAGTTGTCTCCAAATTGTAGTAGTATCAATTACTATTTGTTTATTATTCTTAGTATGTAAATAATATTGTATATATTTATATTATAATTATACACATTTTATATTTAATAATATGATATAGTGTTGTATCAATATTCTCTTACATTAATGCTCCTGAAATAACTTTATTTTACAGTCAATTGACTCTCAAACTATGATGGATAAGAGATAAAAAAAAAATTTCTATTAACTGTTCAATGTAGGAGATATATTGTATATAATATAAAAACGACAAGATAAAAAGGAACAGACGTCAAACGTAATAGTATTTAAGTGTATAAAAATATGATGTAAATAATAAATTATTTTAAGTTTGATGTCATAATGAAATGGGTATAATTTTCAATGTTTTTATTATTGAGCCATCCACATTAACTTTATACATTTCAAATATTCAATAATCCAACAAATATGCATAGTAAATGTTTTGTTATTATACAATAACATTATTCATAGGAATTTATGACTTAAGTTTAACACAATGACAATTTTGACTTATTTTAAAATGTGTAATATGTTTCTATTATTTAGTATTTGCAATTTATACAGAAATATGTTATTAAATTTTGGATAATTTTAACTGATTTAATGTGGTCTAAGTATATATTATATTGATTAAATATAATAATCTAATAAATGCAATTATCATATGGTTAGAAAAAGTGTGTAAGTGTTCTATGAACTTTCATTAAAAGACATTATAAATTATTATGTTAAAAGAGTTAGAACGGTGTTGGAAGTACATCAATCATAAACTTGTAAGTTAAGACCGGATTTATATGCATTTTAAATTGTTTAATATGCACAACAAAAAGTGAAAAATCTGCATGACATGCAAAATAAAATTTTTATTAAATTTTATATTTGATTTTAATTTTGCTGTGATAATTATTTAGTATTTTTTTTTTTTTTTAATTTTCATAAACAAAAAGTATAAGATGTATAATATAGTAAATATACAATACAAAAATGTAATTTGTTAAATTGCAATTTAATTTTTTATCATTAAGTAATACACTGTAAAGTATATTTTATTAATATTAAATAGTAGATACATTAATGATATAAATAAGAAAAAAGTACCATTCATTATAGTATGTTAACTGGAAAAACAATAAGTTATTAAAGGTTATTCTTGGAGACATAAAATATTTATTATAATATAAACATACCTATAATCTGTTTTTTATGCTCAACACCTTTTTGGATCGTTAGGTGATTGCATGTATATGATGTTAAAAATAGCAACATGCATTTTATGTAAAATCCGGTCTTTACTTATAACCTAATACTCTCTTTAAAAATTAAGCTATTTGTCTAATTTTATACATAAGCAATGTTTATTAAACAGTTATGAACTAATAACTAATTGCATTTATATAATATCTATTATTATTAGGGGTCAGAAGTTAATGACCTTAAAAACAATAAAAAATGGCAAAAAATGAACAAAAAAAAATTACAAATATTAGTTTTATATTAATAAAAATACATTTTTTTAAAATATTTTACTCTATTTTACTATAAAATTCAAAATATGACATAAAAATGACAAAAATGTCCTTAAAATAGGAAAATAAAAAAATAAAAAATATTTGTTCTATAAATGTCTGTGGTTTAAGTTATCGGCATAATGGTCAACAAGAAACGATAAGAAATGAACTAGTGTGAAATCAGTAAAAATAACTAAAAATGTGGGAAAATGACTTAAAAAGTAATAAACACCAAAAAATGCAAAATAAAAATTCGTTATTTAGATTCACATGCTTATGAAACAGATTTGTGGCAAGGAGATCATCGTCTAAAAAGTTCCAAAAAAAAAATGCAAAATGCATCAACTTCCAAGCCCTAATTATTATGTTCATCAGAATTTACATACATTTCATATATTTTTATTTTTAATTAGATAATAGTTATATAAAATAACTTTTTTAAAGGTTTTTATTAATGTTTTAATAAGTCATATACTTATAAATCAAATTATAAATTTACAACATGATATAATATTAATGTTACAGAACATATTCTTTAATAAAATTCATCAGGCTTATTGGTTTTTTTTAATATTTTTCTATAACATTTTCAGTAAACGTTTATATTTGTATATTCATAGCCTTCATTGAGCATAATCATTTTACATTTATTGAAAAATAAAATCTTTAATAAATTAATGAACAGAACTGCAAAACTAAAATGAAACAATTGTAGAAACCCAAGTCATGAATACAGTATTACTGTTTGTATAACAGTTGGTAGGTAATTGAGATACTATCAATAATATTAATCGTGTAACATTAAATATACCATTACCATTTTTATAAGTAAAATATACATAGAATAGTAGAATTTTTTCAATTATGTTATCAATTAAAAAATCATTCAAACTCTAGTGTAGGTACTACTGCACTAATTATAAATAAATATAAATATTATTTTATTCTATCTGCGTCATCAGATTTGTTAAAATTTGCGTGAAAGTTTTTGAATTGAATTTTTATCCAGTCTCAGAATAGAAGGATTCTTGTATTATTGTGGATTTGTCTATTTTTCACAAACCATGAGGCTTTTAGACATGACCTCAAAAATTTATTTTGAAGAACTTGGAATTTGTTGATTTTAGTTGAAGAAGCTGCTGCTCAAATTGAGCAGTCTAAGTGATTAATGGCCGGACTATTGATGTGTACGGTAAAATGGAAGATTTCACTTGGAAAATTGATTTAAAGTTAACTAAGAGATAAAGAGTGTTTATTCTTGCATAGCCTTGGGAGAGTTTTTTTTATATGAATTTTCCATGTCTGTATTAAACCTGCAGGTGGTCACTGTAATTAGAGCTGTTTAGAGATTTTGAATTTAGAATTCTAAAGAGTTGTTTTGACTTTTGGGTTAATATTGTTATGTCATCAGCAAATTTCACCAACTGGGAATTTGGAGGAATTGGTATGTCGTGCCGTCGTGACAGTAAATGTTAAACAAGGTAAGACCTAGAGCTAAGCCTTGGGGGATTCCAGCTAGTATTTTGTGAGTTTGAGAAATGTTAGCTCCTATTCTTACTTGGAACGTTCGATCCAATATGTAAGAGTAAAACATTTTACAATGTCAAAATAAAAAATATGAAAAATGTAATTTTAAAACAATATTCAATTTATTATGGAACATACACAATCAATCAAAATATGTTAAATATAATAGATGAAAAATTTTTATAAAGTAATAATAGTAATAATAGTAGTAATAGTAGTAATAGTTTAATAAACACATATTCTTAAATTTAAGAAGCTACCTTTAATATTTAATACAATAAAGAATAAATCTAATTACATTCTTAAACTAAGCAATCTTTTTAGTAATAATATATTTTATATATTGACTAGATATACTAAGTTTATTAGTTTATTATTTGGATACATGACTAGAAACAAACATATAAGCATACTTTATGTATATTTAATACAGTAATAAATTAATATAATTTCTGCTGATTTTAAAGGGCTATAGCTAATGGTTATTAACTTCTAACATAGAACGTATCAATTAGTTAAAATCCAAAATTTAATAAAAATAGTTTTCAACACATTAAACATTAATTACACAGTTTAATGTTAATTAAAAAAAAAAAAATATATTAAATATTTTTTTTATAAAAGACATATTCTAAGATAAATGTATGTGAATATGATACATGTCCTGGTGAACTGTAAATCATTTGTAATTGAATTGTATATAATGTTTAAAAAATTAACAATTTAGAATGAAATGATTTTTGTTAATCTACAAGTTATAAAATAAATCAGTATTAAATATTAATACATAATAGAATAATTAGAATATTAGAATATAATAAAAACAAAACAATTTTCAATGAATAGAAAATAAATAATAATAATTTGCAATAACATCAAAACCTTTGATCTCATAAAAAAAAGCAAGCAATTTCATTTTTGTAACTGAAAATATAGTACTATCTAAATTCCTTAAAGAATCTTGCATTACATTTATGGATTGTAGAAATAAATATAAAATATTTTATGAATTTTGACTACTAATTTTTTAATAACATTTTATTTTAAGACAATTAAAACAAAAATTATTAATGTATTTTCAATATATTTTAAATATGTTAATTAAGGCCTGATCTAGTGATGGATTTAAGACCTAGGTGCCTTTCCATCCCCCCCCCAAAAAAAAAAAATCTACCAATGGATCCGCCACGGGTCTGATCAACTTATTATAAGCCTAAAGTCCAGATTTTTATCAATTACACAAATTTTAAATATCTACAACCAATTGCATAAAAAAGTAAAATATTTTTAAAATAATATCATATCTAGTGAATATAAATAGTTATTGAAAATTTCAAGTCTATAGTTTTTCATTTTTTAATTTAAATAAAATTAATTAAAAACAAGTTTTGAGTATAATTTCCAATTTAGTTTTTAAGTATCAAGAATTAATAGTATTACTAAACCTAATAAACTACTATATAGAAACTTAAAGTAAGGTAGTAACATTTTTTTTACAATAAAACGTAGATACATAAATAGATGTAAAATCAATACATTCATCTGTTCAGTACTTTAAATAGTTTAAAAAAAATAGGAATTATTAAATAAATATTATAAAATGTTTTCAAGTCTTTAAATATAATACTTATAAATTGCCATCAAAAACTAAAAGCATATAATACAGCATTATATTATTTTCAAAAATCAGTGGCATAACCAGAAGAGGCTATGGCCTTCTCTTCCCATTGATTGTTTTTTTTTTTATTATTGATTTTATAACAGTATTATATTCATAGTCGAGTAAACATATATTATTACATAAGTACCTACTGATACTCATGATAATATGAAACTAATATATTATAATGTTTAATTATAAATTATAATTAATATATAGTAATATAAATAGTTAATTATTATTAGCAGATATAAACTTGATTAATTATCCGTTAAAAAATAAAACATCCATTGTATAATTGGTTAGCTATTAAAATAAATAATAAGCAATAACCACCAATACTATTAGTTAGTATATTAATTTACTAAATTAAAAACTTAAGTACCGTTTTATTAAATAGATTGCCAAACATTTATTTGTAGACTCCAGATTATAATCATATGGAATTTTTGTTTATCCAGAAGACATTAATAATTTAAAAATTTTGGCTAAATCCCAAATGAAGTACACTGTATCCATTTATTAGTACTGATAATTTATCTAAAATTAAATACAAGTTAATTAATTACCAAATTATATTCTGTATATATAACTTAAAACATACATAGTATAATAAAAAAAACATTTAAGTTGTCTTGAATAAAATATTTACTTTAAGATACTTTAAGACCAATTTTAAAATTTGAGTTATAAAAATTAAACAATTAGAGTTAAGAGATGGGCAAACTACTGGAACTAATGTAAAATATTATAAAAACATTTTAAACAATAGTGTTTAGAACAACACACATAAGTATTGCACATAAATTAAACATAATAGTATTACATAATAGAATTTACTTAAAATTATTGGTTCCTAAAAAAGTTTTGCCCATTCCTCATATAAGATATTAATACAAGTACCAGGATTAGTCATTGCTGATTTTATTTCATATTCATTATTTTCAACAACTGTCATTAAACTTTTTTCCAGCGCATCTATATGGACACTATTAATAGTCCATGTATTTTCTTTATCAATAATTGGTAATGCATTACAACGAAAAAAATTCTTCATGGAAGTAATTTAAACGATCTACTAAAAAGTTAATAAAACCAATATATGATTGGTTCTTGAAATAGGGAAACCAATATCTAAAAATTATACAAGCATAATATTAATATATTATTAATAAACAAAAGAAAATATTTGAATTTAAGAAAATACTAAGTACCTGACAAATTTTTGTATTTCAACACAAGTTACATTCTCTGTAGCGGAGTTTTTTATAGCTAAATATATTAAATGAATCCATTGAAATGGTGGACATACCTAAAAAAAATTCATATAACAAATATTTGTAAATAAAATTATTTTTCATATAATATTCAATACACATATGATATAGTATTATATAATTATTAACTACTTTTAAGACTTTTAAGGTAACTTATTCAATAATATGCCTATGCCTTATATAATAACTTAAAGAGTAATCAGTAATCTTTGATTTTGCTTTCTAGTTTAAGTTTGTGAGCAGACCTACATCTAAAAAGCACATAGAGCATAAAAAATATAATGCTCTTATTTTACTAGCTCTTGGTAAAAATACATTTTTTATAATGAAATTATGTTAATTGTACTAACTTTTACATATTTTAGTCAGTATAAAATCTATCATTATTCAATGATATAAGATCATGAACATAAACTCAAAGTAAAACATTAAAAATTAGATTTCATGGAGTTTATTTTATTTTGAATATGTATATAATAAATTAAAAATTGTATGTCCCACTGTTCTATGTTCTGACATACCTAAATAATTATTATAATTAATTCAAATTCCGCAGCCAGATGATTTTAGGTACAAATACAATCTTATTTTCTAACATTTATTCATTATCATAACCGTTTGTACTTAATCAAAAATATTGAAGTTGGTTTTTCAAATCCTTGATTAATGATAACGGTTCTGTAGACTACGGCCACCATTGCTTATGCCTTAACTAGACCTACTCATGAGTATTGCCATTAAGAGGAATAAAAATGTATGAATTTCATGAAATAAAAACTTTTATTAAATCTGAACCATCTCTCTTCCTTAATAATAAAAATGTTTACATCGACTGGTCACTATAATATACTATAGCACTGTAATTTAAAATAATATATATTAGTATTGATAATTCATAATTACATTTTTTGGAGATGTTTTTGTAACATTATTATATGAAGAGTGTGCTTGCATCCCAAATATTGCATTGTTTGTATCCGATGAGCTCGAAGAAAATGTTTGCTCATTAGAATCGTTGAGATCAATGTTTGCTCTTTTATAATTAAGTTCCTTGCATGATTGACCGAGCAATTTTGTCTGAGATTCTGTACCAAAGAAAAGTATTTTTAATTCATATCTTCTAAAAGTTAATTATAGTTATAAGCACCCACCATTTGTAATCTTTTGATTCTGTATAATGGTTGCAGTATTAGTTAATGGAACTATTTGTACAATTTTACTTTGTTTTCCATCATTGATTACATGATTTTCACTAATTATATTATTACTTGAGTAATTAGAAGTATTTAACAGACTATGATTATTTTTATTAGTAGATTCATCACAAAGTTGGTTTTCATTCAATGATTTTGAATCATTTGAACAAATTTTAATTTTGCTCTGAAAGTTGTTAACATTAATTATAATGCAGACACATTTAAAAAATAACTAAACAGAATCTCACCTGTTTTATCAAGTCTTTTTCAAATTCTCTTTTTAATAAATAGGAAAGAGGCTTATCTTCAACATCTTCGTCATCATCACTTGAACTTATTTCTAAGTACCATTCTAATTTAGAATCATGTTCATCATAATCTTTTATCTTCTCAGTACAATTTATACTTCCATCGGGCCATCGACAACTTTTCTTTTTACTATCATTAAAATAATTATGTTCTTTCATGATATTATATACGCGTTTCTTTTTTTTTTTTCCTTCTAACTTTTTTGTTTAGATTTCTTTTAGAGTATTTTGGCATATTGTCTATATTATTCTTTCAACATGATCGATATTTATTTTTATATTTTTATTTTAAGTTTAAACTCACTGTATAATAGGATTTATCAAGACCTAAATTTATTTTTCATTATTTTTGTATAAGTTACCAATATGTAACATGATATAAATATAATTAAGTTTTTGCTTTATTACCTCACAAATTTATAGGCTAAATAAACCATAATAATTCTATTGCAATATAAATTTTATTGTTATAACTATATTATATTCTTATTCAAATTGAATAATGTATTATTTTTTTGATTTATGTAAATCTTAAATCTTTTAAATTCTTGAAAGTTGAAAATAACCTAAATAAAAAAAATAAAATAAATAAAAAAAAAAAATATATGTTATTTCCTATAAACTAAAACTAGATTTGTAAAAATAAAAATTAACCCCATTCATCATTTTATGTTGAATATTGGATATCATTATAAATGTATAACATCTGCTTTTATACATTGATAATAAATTGTTAACTAGTGGTTTATTATTAAATGAAATTTTCATCATAAAATGTTAAAATAGTGTATAATTTTTATCGGAATAATAAAAATATTTTTAATATTTTAAATAGAAAAAGGACAACTACCAACTATTTAATATTATACAACTCTCGTGTGTTTTTACTTTTAATGTGCAACATAAAAAATTTGTGTTTAACAAAACCAATTTAATATTATTGGATTTAGTATAAGAATGAATAGACCTATCATCGAAGTTAAAGGTAAGAATATTATTTATGTTTAAGTTTTGGATTTTTACAGTAAGTTATAAGTAACTGTGTAAAATTTAATTGGTAATTTTTTCCTCTCTACTTTATTTTATGCTGTTCTGTATTAATTAATATATTTTAAATAATTAAATACTTTTTTATTTTTATTTTTTGTTTTCTCTGTATAAGTTATATTATATTTTGTACCAACTAATATTAATAGTTAAACTTAAACTTGTACCTACTCACATTAATTTATTACTTTTCTAAAAGGTTTAATATAAAAAAAAAATAATAATAATAATAATAATAAAAAAAAATTGCAACTAGATAAAAAATTAAAATATAATTTAAGGAAA
>NW_020271431.1:1760-7671 GCF_002803265.2 Melanaphis sacchari | reverse complement strand
TGTGCACTTAACAGGAGGTTGTATACCTAGTGGAATATCATTAATCGCTAATAGGAAAAGCCATACCGATAGTGTAGATCCTTGGGGTACGCCGTTGTTTTTACTTTTTAATGTATATTTTGGACAGTTTTTCGTTGCTCTTCACCTGGAAGGTTCTGTCGGTAAGAAAATTCTGTATAAAGTTAAATAGATTACCTTTACAGATAATGTTTGATAATATTTTTACAATACGAGGGCGCCATGTAGTATCATACGCTTTTGATATGTCAAGGGCTATGAGGCCCATCATTTGTTTTGCTTCGAGTGTTGAATGTATTTCCTCTTGGATGTCATGTAATGTGTTAGTGGTACTTCTATGTCTTCGAAAGCCGTTCTGGCGAGGGTCCAACAAATTGTTTTTTTCAAGAAACCATCTAAGTCTAAAATCTATAATTTTTTCCAATATCTTTGCCATGGTATTCAAGAGGGATATTGGTCTGTATGATTTAGTTTCAAATTTATTTTTTCCGGTTTGAGGATGGGAATAATTATGGAGTGCTTCCAATTTCGTGGTATATGTCCGGATGACCATATTTTGTTGTATATTCGAATAATTGAATTTAAGGCGGTCATAGGGAGGTTGTGGATAAATTTATAAGGTATCCCATCTGGTCCTGGGGCAAGACTATTACATTTTGGTAAAACTCTGTACATATCAGCTAACAGTATTGGGGAGTTGAGTTTTGTCTGTTCATTAAGATGCGGGCTGATGTTAGAAATAAGATGTTGGTTCCTCATATGTACGTTGTTTTCAAAGAAAGTTGTATTGTAGTTTTCATCCGAGCTATTATGGTAGAAGGAGTCTCCTAGGAGATTGTATACCTCGTCGGGATCAGTGCATAATTTTGTGTCTTTCATGATGTGGATGTGGTGGTTCTTGGAGAAGCCTCGGAGTGACACAACTCTGCGCCATATCAGAGCTGAGTCAGCTTTAGGTCCCAAACTGGAAGTGAAAGTTTTTCAAGAGCCAGTCTTACTTTTTTTTGACTAGGTATCGAATTTTCGCTCGGAGTTGTTTAAGTTTTATGAGGTCAGACATGTTTTTTAAGCTTTGGAACGTTTTTAGAGCTTTGTTTTTTTGTTTGATTGACTCTCTTATTTGGTCATTCCACCTGGGAACTCGGTTTCTTTTAATCGAGTTGGATGTTTTTCCTATGGCTATTTCTACAGCTCTGATAATGGACTCTGAAATGAAAGTGATATCGTCCTCTATTGTGCTGGTATCAGATTGGGAATTTTCTTGCATAAAAGAATCAACTAGACTAGAGTATTAAAAAAAAAACCAGTCCGGGTTTTTTAATTTCCATCTGTATGAGGAAGGAGGTGGCGTGTTTTGGTGGATAGGAGTGTCATTAAAATAGGAAGGTGGTCACTGTCGTATACCTCATGTAGAATTGACCAAGATATTCTTTGGGCTAACGATACACTTGAGAGGAATAGGTCAATATTGGAAAAATGACCGTTTGACGGGTTGAGTCTGGTAGGTTCGCCGTTGTTGAGTAATGTAATCGAATCATTAGTTAGGATTTTTTCAATTGATCTGCCTCGGGCGTCAGTTATGTCTAAGCTCCAATATTCACTATGACTATTGAAGTCTCCGAGTAAAATAAATGGTTTGGGGAGTTGTTTGATGATGTTGTCTATATCAGATGTGTTAAAAGATGTTTGGTTTGGGATGTATATATTGCATATTGAAATTTTTGATTCTAGTGTTATCTGAACTGCTATGACTTCTAGATTAGAATAAATTGGAATTTTTTCGCAGGGATAGTCCATGTGTATTAGAGAGGCGACGCCGCCGCTAGCCCGGATACTGTTTTGTCGATTGGTGTAGAATATATTATAGTTTTTGATATTAGGTATGTAATTGTTTTTAAGATTTGTTTCTTGAAGGCTGATACACATGGGTGAATATTTTTGTATTATTAGTTGTAGATCGGGTCGTTTTTTGATGATGCTGTTTATATTCCATTGTACTACGTATATTCAGGTTCTTCATAATAGGATAATTTATTTAAAATGCAATGTATACAATAAATGGAAATTGTTTTTGTTGTGTTGCGAGAAGTTAGGTGGATTCGGTGAGGGGAAACGAGTCGAGCAGTAAGTTGGCTAGTCTCGTAAGTCTGTTCTTGATGCATAGGCTTTTGATTTTAGGTCGGACAGTCTCCAAGATTTCGATCATTTCCATGGATGAAATATTGAATGGAGTTAAAACACTGGTGGAGTTTTGCACAGAAAGTGTGTTTTCAATAATATGTTTTAGTTGGTCGAAGTCAATTTTTCAGTTTGGTATATTCTCAAAAACAGTTTTTGCTGGAAGTAATGCTTCATCCAGTTTGATTAATATTTGTTCAATTGAATTTGAGCGCTTTGGTTTTTTGGTCAGAGGTTGAGGAGTTTTGGCAGAATCTTTCAATTTGGTCGCGAGTGTACCAGTGTTTATCCGTTTATTTACAGTTTCTGTTGATGGTGGTGTAGGGTAATTTGGGGTTGAGGTAGGGGTGTTCTCATGGTAGCTACTATTCGAGGTGGATGGTGCGGGCCTTTTTTCTTGAGCGGTAAGTTCTTGTGTGGTGGGTGAACTGGTATCTATAACCTTGAGATTTTTTCCTATGTATATATCTGTGTCGGTGCTGTCACCAACGAAATTTTGTGTTATCTGTTTATTGAGGTCTGTGTCGTTTTTAACCAGAGTGATGTTTGTGTTATTAAAGTGTACTGAGTCAGCTTTATTTTCTATTATATTTTTGCAATGACTCGAGGTGTGGCCTGTTTTTTTGCACGAATAGCAGGTCACGGTGTCGTCAGAAAGGAATATGCGATATTCAGTTTGGTCGAATTGTATTAGTATGGAGCCCGGAATTTTGTCACTGTGCTCAGGGTGTATATACATTTGACGCCTGAAGCTTCCTATATGACCGAACTCTTCGTTAGAGAATCCGGCCTTCATAAAGGTAATTGGTGATACCATTATAATAGAGAGATCGTTAATTGCCTTTGCGATTATGTCATGTGGTATAACCGGTTGGACATTGGATATGATTATGCGTTTAGCTGGGTTAATAAGACAGCGATAAGATATTTCCGTGTTGTTTATTGTGTGATATACGGTTGTTTTGTGATGATTTTTTCGACTATGTTTTTGCTCGCAAAGTATATGCAGAACCTATTGTTTGAGATGCGTTATGCGAATTTTATATTATTTGGAGGAGTTAGTTGGCTGAATGCTTTGATATATTCAATTTGTGGCACATCTTGGATCGTGTTGAAGATTATTGCTTGATCTTTTTTTGGAAAGAATGAGTTTGCTGTAGTTTATGCGAAGGTTTTATGTGTATTTGGTTGCTGGGTGGAGGATGAAGTGTATGGTGGGTCAGTGACAGTGTCGACCATCATGATGGACGAGGGTCGAACGAGAATATTATTGCTTACTACGGATGAGGAGAGCCATAATTATACATCATACCTCGTTAGTTGTGGTGAAGTTCTGATTACTACTATAGAGAGCTAATAAATGCGATAAGCGACAGACGGTAATACACGTGTGTATCGGTCGACTGTAACACACGTACTATATGTATGTATTTATTTATATGGCATGTATTAATGTATTAATCCATAAAATGTTATTAATAACAACAGTATCTCAAGATCTTCCACGAAATGGCCAATAAACTAATTAAAGAACCCTATAGTGGGTGTTACAAGCACTCTACTTTAGACTGAAATGAATGCATATTATCCGAATACAATAAATTTTACATAATATTTTATCATCTTGGAGAAGAAAAATATGTCATCCACAGAAACAAATGAAAATTTAAAATCAATATTGAATAAACTTTAATGAAATCCAAACGTACCTATCAACTTTTTTTTTTTTTATTATCATTCTATAAACAAGACAATTTAAAACTAAATATATTAAATATATATGATTAATAAATCTTAAATCATAGTCTGTTCATCCACTTTAAGTTGAAATTTTTATCAAGACTATATACTCGCAATTGCCGTTCAAGCTTACAAAAACGCTGATACCCATTGAAAGTCTGTCCATCCGCTAAAGTGGGGTAGTTTAAAGGGGCGATGAACTTCACGGATGTAATGATACCATTTTTCCATTCATATTGTCATGCAAATTTTATACTTACATATTTGAATACCTATAACTGTAGATACAGAGACAAGCAAATATAACAGTTAAGAAACTATAAATTTCAAAATATTATAATTAATTTCACCCGATCTGAAACAATAATAAAATCAATATTACAAGTATAATATATTATTATAATATTTATTTATGGTTATAGTTTTCATTAAAAAAAAAATATAATGTTATCTCATTACAATCAAATCAATAAAAGAAATTGTATGTGTATAATTTATTTACAGCCATCAAACACCTAAATATATGCATCCATTTATTTTCTGGTTTAGTTCTAATGTATAATATATAAACGGCACTTGGCTATTATTGTCGGGAAAAGAAAAATTGATCACAATTTACTGACCCATTTAAAAATCTTCTCATATTCAACTTATCTAATACATTATATCAAAATGTTTATTTGCTTACTATCTAAATAAAAACAGATAACATTTCACACTCTTCACATTCCTATAGTCTAATATTTTATAGAATTTACATTAGTTTATATTTAGTTTATGGTAAAATCGATAATATTGATCTGATTTAACATGGGAAATAATTTTCTTATAAAAAACTGTACAAAAGTAATTTCAACATAAATATTTTATAAAAATTAAAAATTGTTTAAATAATATTTAATTTGGGAGGGAGGCAAAATGATAAATTTTCTCTCCTAATATTTTTTCTAGAAGAGCAACTGCCCTCTCGTACCCATTCCCCAATCCCGCCTATGAATATATACATGCGTTAAATACTCTGGCTAAGGTAGAAAAATGAATTACTTATCTATATAATAATATCTCACTGATCGATTTGAATGCCTATTAATTACTTCATTACATAGTATAGCCTTAATAATGTAATACATTAGTGCAATCGATAACATCGATACATTTAGTTTAATTGAGCCATCCACAATTATTAATTTTAATACAAAAAAAAAATCCACGTTTTTTTTAAATTATTGCCAATAAAAAATATTTTTTCGGCCAGAAACTTAAAAAATGTAACATAATGTTCTTTATTAATATCTATTATAACTATTCAAAAATAGTAATATTACATAAAAATAACACAAGCCTATATATTCTTATAAGCGTTTTAAGATTACAGTTTTATAAAATTTGTCAATATCATGTACATTTGCAAACTATTCTGTAGGTATCAATATTTATAAAATGTATTGTGACTTTATGGACCAATAATAATAATAATAATAATAATTAATACGATTATAAAAACTTTTTATTTAGTCGATGGCTGAAAATAAATAACACGCTACCGCGGATACTGCGGTCAGTTGCTTTTAAATGTGTTAGGTAAAAAAAAAAAATTCTTTGTTCATTTTACTATTACAAATTTACAAAGTTTACAAGATGGATTACGAGAATACAATGCAATGGTATATGATGAATTATGCCATACTAATGGGAGAAGTACAATTTACAATTAACCAAGTAAATACTTACTTATATATTAAATACTATCTTATGCTCTATTATAATTTACTGTTTTAGTTATACGGGGATGTAAATAAACAATCTTTTATAGACCTTTAATAAACTTTTTGATTTTCAGGATACATCAGTTCCGATGGAGGGAGTTATAAATTCATCGGATCAAGTGAATACTTACCTATATATTAAAAACTCTTTTGCATACTATTATAATTTATTGTTTTAGTTATACGAGGATACAGTTATGCAGATGTTT
>NW_020271431.1:0-1750 GCF_002803265.2 Melanaphis sacchari | reverse complement strand
ACATTATTGACAACTTTATAAAGAATAATATTATTTTTATTTAAAAAATGCACGTTATAATTTTGTTCATCACTGTGCTATTAATTTTTTAATTTTCAAAGTAATAAATTGTTGTCCTTTTCCACTATCTTTATCATACCTTATATTTAAGTATAAAATATTTTATTATAACTTATTTAAATATCTTAAATACATCATACGTATTACTTTTATGAAATATACAGAGTGTTCCAAATTTCATGTGACAGCAGATTTCAGCATGATATACTTAAATTATGAAAAAATGACCTATTCGAAAACCTTTTTGAATCATATAAGCTAAAATAATTTGATATAAATTATTTTTTTTATTAATTAAAAAGGGGAAATTTTAGGGGTAACTTTTAAAATTCAAATGGGAACATATATTTTTGAAATATGATTCATATACGATTTATTTTTTAATGAATTTTGACGTATCATTAATAATTTTGCATTAATAATTAAAGAAGTTATTAACATTTTGATTTTGTATTTTAATTTATAAAATGCCATCAATGAATCATAATAATAGACATTTGTGCTTCTGTTATACGCCGATGCATTCTTATACAACCTTAATAATCTTTACGCTATCTAACTATCAATGTATTATAATTATAAAACGTATGTTTGATATCTTATTTAAGCTTAATATATTACATAGGTAAAATCGCATCATTGTATTGAAAATAAAAAAAAAAACAACACATTAGATAACAATATAATATACTTACGTAATATATTGTATATTGTTCTATTTATAATCATAACATAATATTTATTATTTATAATATAAACTTATAAAAAAATAGCATACAGTAAATAAATAGGTAATAGCATTTATACCAAATTGATGTATAAATTATATTATACAGCATACAATTATTTAAAATTTATACAAATAGGTACCTGTATTTTTCGATTAATTTAGGTACCTAAATACATATATTTTTTTATTTAAATAATAGGTAATAATTAGGGCCCGGAAGTTCATGCATTTACATGTTTTTACGGAGTGCATCAAAACGTTGCTGGATGAGATAAAAATTTGAATCACAATCTACGAGTTCGAAAATGAAATTTTAATGTACATATTTTCGCATATTTTGAGGTTTATTAAAAATATAAGAATACTTTAAAATACAATTGCATTTTACTGTATTTTAGTGTTATATTTTTATAATTTTTTTTTATAATTAATATTTCATGATAATGTTGGACTTTGAGTTTATTTCAAAATGTATTTGTTGAAAAATATGTCCTTTTAACGTCAATATAAAATGAAAACCTGATTAAAATTAGTATCATTGCTTGGTCGGGCTGATAATTGTTATTCATTTGTATTTGATATATTCAATTATATTCAATTATATTAAAATTGTGGATATTTTTTCCCCGTCTTTTAATTATTATTTTTACCAAAAACAAAAAAAAACTTAACGTAAAATAACAAAATACACATTTAGCTCATATTTTAGTGATTTAAAGTGTATATTTTGATAGTTTTTAATGCATGAACTTTCAGGCCCTATTAATACTATTATCATACCTACTTTAATATTTTGTTTGAATAAACTTAATATTAGATACACCATTTCTAAACACTGCAAAATGACAACATTGATTTAGAAAATTTGTATGATTAAATTTCGCGTTCAACATATAGCTAAATGATGCATAAAAATCAAACAGTTTTTGAAAGAACATCACCTTTTCACAACATAAAGAT
>NW_020271430.1:0-7769 GCF_002803265.2 Melanaphis sacchari | reverse complement strand
GACACATACATAGGTGTCATGTAACAATAATATATATTATTGTTACATTACCCCCTCCCTTTAAAAAAAAAATTACAATTTTTTTAAAATTTTTTAGAACAAATAGTCATTTTAAAAATATAACAGAATACAATTTTTATCAAGTACAGAAAAAGCGTTATTGTATCATACATGATTTTACCGAATATTACAATGTTTAAAAATTTATATTAATAAAAATAATTACATTTCAGAAATATTTTTATAGAGTTTTACATAATTATTAAAAAAAATTTTTTTTTTTTTTTTTAATATATTATAAATATCATTACAATTAAATGATTCTATAGTCTACAATATCCCAAATTATATACCTATTGTAAAATCATTATTTCCAAGACCTATCTTAACTAATATATAATATAATTTTATTATGTTTATGTTTTCTCATTGATACATAAGCATTTACTTACGAGTATTTCCACCACGCCAGCGGTAAATTACTTTTTGTATCATGCAGAGAATTTAACATTTTTTGGTGTGTATAAGTAAAACAATATTCGTCGTCTATTACAAATTTTATAAAATAAAGTATTATAATATATATATAACCATTACAATAAATAAGTAATTTATAAATATAATCTACATTTTTATAATAACTAAAATAAAACAAAAATGGACTACAATGTATCTTCCCTTTCTAACTAAAACATAATTTATTAATACCTAGTTAACTTAATATTATATAATACTATACCCTATATATATATATATTAATCCAAGATATAAATTTGCTCTTATTAAATTTTCGTAAAATAATATTAATTCAATATATCTGCCTGATTTAAACACAATATTTATTAAAATTAATATTATACAAAAGTGCTAAATTAATAATTCCTGTAAAGATTCTGAAACAATATTATAATATTAGTTATTTAATAATAAAAATTAGATTCATAGTTTTGTTTTTTTTTCAAATCATACAAGATCGAGATGCATTTCTTCTAAGTTGGTGTTCTATTGTTAAATGCCGAGGTTTATCTTTTGTACAATATTTTTTTAAATTTTTTAAAATTATGTGGATTGTTATATAACCTACAATTCCTGTAATTATATATAATACGTATTGATGAATATATAAGCTATAGGTTTTTTTTATCATCTTCTATTTCTTTATTAATTTCATTTATTAGAGAATTCAAATTATCTGATGATTCTTGTATATCGTGTAATTTTGGTGGCTTATCATTCATAAGTATCATTTTTAATGGTTTATAATTTTTTATTTGTTCAATTTTTTTACTTATATCTGTTACATTAACTTATATTTTTATAATTTCTTTTTTATAAGATTGTTTATGTAAAACATGTCTATTAATTGTTTTATTTGAATTATATGTGTCCATATTATTTACTCGAGATATATAAAAATCTGTAATATCATCATACTTGTTTAATGTTGGGTATTTTATGTCGGTAGTTAATTTATTATCAAATAAGCAATAAATACTAGTCAATGGGTCATCTTGCTTAGTGTCTGGTTTTAATTTATTTTTTTTATTTAAATTATTAGTAATTTCTTTTTTTATATTTAATTGGCCTTCTTCTCGTGTGCTTACCGTGTCATTCACACGAATATTTATATGCATTAGTGGCGAAATATTATCATTATCATTATTATTCTTATTACTATTATTTTTTAAAATTAAATTTGTCATATGATATTTTGATTTTAAATGTCTTTCTGTTAAACTGCTATTACCGTTAGTATTGTCGTTAATTATTAATGTATTTTTATATTCTCTTATATAAGACCCACAAATTTGACAGAACATTACGTCACCGCCTTTAATCCAAAATGGGTGGTCCTGCAGTTCGTGATTTTTTAGTGCTGACTCTGTTACTGATAAGTGTTCACATTCGTGGCAAAAATGAGAATACCCATAGGCGAAACTAGACATTTTTATTAGGTCAGGCCAAATGAAAAAATACTTCTATTAACAACTTTATAATGTAGTAATTTTGTTTAATGTATACATAATATATATATATATATATATATATTAATTATATTATAATGAATATTTTTTTACAATTTAAATATTTAATAATAAATAAAAAAATATAATAATTAATTAATACATTTATAATAATAGACGACGATTAAATGGTAGGGGAACGTGGGGCAGAATGGGGACGTTAATGTATCAGAAGCTATAACTCACTCAAAAATTGTGATTTTGATTTGAAACTTGAACTGTGTAATCTTTAGGATATGGTTATTAATATGTGAGCATTTTTTAAACATTCAGTTAAGTCTCATAGTGTTAAAGGTCAAAATAGGTTTAAGTATAATTTTCCCGTTTTGCCCCATACATGGGGCAAAATGGGGACGCCTCTCAAATATTATTTATTTAACATAAATATTATTTCATTTTACATATATGCAAATAAGTTTAACTACTTGAACTTTTTTTTATATAAATAACTTGTACATACATACATAGGAATATATTTTAATATAATAATATTGTACAAATCAATAACAAATAATAATAAGTGCTTGTAAATTTAAAACACATAAACTTTTACATTTATTAAATAGGTACATTTTATTTAAATACTAATTATAGATGTAGTACCTACACAAGTAGTCAAACTTAAAAATTTAATTAAAAAATTAACACATTTAAAATAATTAAGAGCAAAGTTCACAGGTTAATAAGGCATCCTTATCTTTTTCATCAATGCCCGCACAAAGGCAGTGGGCCCATAAATTGCATTTGGAACATTGAATCCACCCATCGACTGATATTGAATATGACTCACCACAGTATAGACAGTTCTCATCTACATCACTGGACACTGGTTCCTTAGTTTTTACTCTCCTTATTTTTTTTGTTTTATTTTTATTCTTAAACAATGAACGCTTTGCAGTCTGTGGCTTTGAGTTTGCATTTGCTGCTAAAAGTTCATTTTTATAAGGGGAATCAGTAAGGATTGCTGTTTTACCTCTTCTCTTAGAACAACGTGCAGTGGTTTTTGAACTTTTAGGTATTGGCTGTATTTCCTCAGGAGAAGACACAGGGAATACTTTCTCAGCATTGTTTTGCCAATAGGAACATCCTGGTGAGTTTTGTTTTGTTGTTATATCTGTTGCAACATTCTCTTTTTGGCTTGGATCTGAAACTTCTACTTGAATTGTATTCATATCTGTAATATTGAGTTGATTATTAACAGAAATTGTATCTCCCAAATCAATGTCTGTAGCTGCACTGGCTAGAAAATCATGCTCATTGAATATGTTTGAATCAACTGGCCAAATGCCAGTTGCCCTGAATGCGTTAATTGCTGTTGACATAGTTGATGCCTTTATATAAGCTTTTCCAAACAGTGAAGCAATTTGAAATTGTGTAACTACCCTGTGCTCATTAGCATGTTCCCTCAGCCATTTTTTTACTTCATCACAATAATAGACACTAAGCGGTTTCATAAATCCTACGTCTAAAGGCTGAAGCTTATGAGTACAGTGAGGCGGAAAACAAAGCAGAATTACACCAGCATCCCTAGCTCTATCAATTAATTGTATAGATTTGGTGTGAGTAGAATGACCATCAAGTAGAAGCAAAACTTTATTTGTTTGAGATGCTCTTGAAAATAATATAAATTTGTCAAACCATTTCAAAAACAAATCGGTTTGGATCCACCCACTTGGGTGCACTTCTGCCCACGACCCAGGTGGTCCACCATCAATAAGCTCTGGTTTAGCCCTAACGCGAGGAAATATAAGCATAGGAGGCATATAAGATCCATCTGCACCCATACATATTTCAACTGTAATTGTTTGGCCTCTTTCAGCAGATGTTAAAGTACCTACTTGACGGCGACCACGGCATGCAATTATTTTGCTTTGAGATTTTGGGACACACGATATTCCCGTTTCATCAACATTAAATATTTGCGAAGCAGTTAATTTGTACTTATCAACAACGTCTGTCAGCAAAGCATAAAACTTACCCACTGCTACTTGATTGAAACCAGAAGCTCTTGCCGCTGATGTAGCTTCAGGTTGGCGTAATGATAAGTCAGCATGTCGTTTCATAAATCCATACAGCCAGTCTTTTCCAGCCTTTAAGTTGTCTTTTTCAAAAGGATGCATTAAATTATTCTTTTCTGCAAGTTGGAAAGCTAATCCTCTTAATTCTAAAGATGTTAGTCCAAATAAACGGGCCTCCATAGATTTAATGTATTCAACTAATTCAATCTCTTGTTCGCTGTTGAAAACTGTTTTATACTTCCCAAGTCCTTATAAAATAATAAATATTATATATATATATATATATATATATATATATATTATATTGTAAATGTAAATACTTAAATAAGATTACCTTTACTAAAAGCATTTGTTTTATTTCCAGATTCTAAGTAGACTTTCACTCTTCTTTCAAGAGTTGACTGTGGAACATCAAATGCTGATGCTGCTTTTCTATACCCCATCTCTTTGTTTACACAAACCATAATGGCATTTTTCATAGACTCTTCTGTCCACGATTGGCGTTTAGTTTTTCTAACATAGTTTCTAACCATTCTATAAATATGGTAATATATCGTTTCAAAATTATGAAATTAAAACATTGGGGCAAAACGGGGACGTCCCCATTTTGCCCCGAACAGGTCTATCCCATTATGCCCCAATGAGTACACTTACCTGCAGCCGTTGTTCGTAAACACAACAATTAATTTTTTTTAATAATTAATATTATTAAAATAATCTTAAGAACATTTGCTATAAAAACAGTGAAAACAAATTTATGTAACAATAAGTAAACCATAAAAACATTTCGGAAAAAAATATCAGTTTATTATATCAATCAGATGATAAGAGGCATTTGTGATGATTTTAATTTATTACTGATAAGATAATTGATATGTGAACTTGAAATTTTTGTCACATGATATTGTTAGCCCAAGGATTCTATATATTAAGTTTTTAAATCAGTATGACCATTATAAGACATAGATATTGGAATGTCCCCGTTTTGCCCCATGGCCCCGTTCTGCCCCACGTTCCCCTACCAATTTTTTAAATTCTTCAATGACATTCTCAACATTAACATTATTAGCCAAAGACTGTTCCATGTATGGTAGCATAAGGTCATCTAAACGGTCTTGTTTCATGGTGGATCGAAGTTTACTTTTTACATGAGTGAGTTTAGAAAATGCTCTTTCACAAGAAGCACTGGTTACTGGAATCACACAAAAATCTCTAATAATTTTTATAAAATTATTATATATACCTTCAATTTCATTTTTTCGGAACCAATCTAGCCACGTCATACAATCTTGTTTAACAAGTTGTGTTACACAATCTAAGTCACGAGACAAAAGTAGACGGATCTCAGAAATTAATTCCTCTTCAGAAATATTAAAAAATGACGATAACAATTTAATATCATCTTTATTTGAGTCAAGTTTTAACATTTTCCCGACTGCTGTAATTAAAGATATTGTATCTTGATTAAAACGTTGATCAATACCATATATAAGAGAATCTAACATGGGAATCAATACAGTAACACGAATTTCTTCTTTTTTTGTATTGAAAATATGTTCATTATCTATGTTGTCATCAAAACGTTTTGATTTTTTCCTTAACTTAATCGATGGTTCATCAATATCATATTCTTTGCAAATTTTTAAAACTGTTGTATATGCTTCATCATAGAAATCATTATTACAACGTAATTGTTGTAAAGCTGAACGAAGATTCTTAACTTCATTTATTGCAACCAATAAATTAATTGAAGGATTTTGAAGTGTTTGACTTACTTTTAGAATCATTTGTAGTATGGGATGCATTAATTCTAAGGAAATAATAAAATTAAAACTCTGACAATGCATAATAATTCCTTTTTCTTTAACTTTGACTTCAGGCAATTTCGTTATTTTATTTACTTCAATTATTGTTTTTATTATAGCTGAAAAGTTTTCACGAATTGCAGATACTGCCTCTGCTCTACATGCCCATCTGGTTGTAGATAAAGATTTTAATGATTTTAATTTTAAATTCATAGTATTTTTAATTTGTTCAAATATTGCATGACGTGTTGGACTTCCCTCAATAAAATTGTAAACCATTTGAATAACGCCAATTCGTGAAATACAAGAGTCAACCAATACAAGATTCAAACAATGCGCAAAACAATGCACATAAAGTATTTTCGAATTCTGTTCTTTGCACTTTGATTGTACACCAGATATTTTACCAGCCATTGATGCTGCTCCATCAAAACAAACAGATACTACTGATTCCCATTTTAAATTTAATTCCAAAATTATTAATTTTATAACATTAAAAATAGATTCTGCAGTAGTTGACTCCAACTGTTTTAGACTTATAAATGTTTCAATTGGTTTATTTTGTTCATCGTCAAAGTACCTTAGGACAATAGCCATTTGTTCTATATGACCACAGTCACTAGTTTCGTCCGCCATAATTGAAACTTTTTTTCCATTTAAATTCTTAAGAATAAGTTGAAATATAACGTTATGTAGAGACTTAATTAAATCATTTTGTATTTTACTACTTAAATATTGGGCATTTTTTGGGCCTTTTTCTAAGTGAGCTTGAATTATAGGATCATATTTCTTTAGTAGATTGACAGTTTCTAAGAAGAGTCCTTTATTCATACTTTTAGAACTTTCATCGTGGCCTCTAAATGATCGTCCAGTTTTCGATAACAATATAACTATATCGATTAGACGTTTTAAAACTTCTCTGTTATGAAGACGGTCCTTCTCTCTATTTTTTAAATCTAATTCGTTTTGAATTTTTAATTGAACATCAATAGAGACACCTGACTTAAATACTGACCAAGATTCTACACAATTTGTATGACATACTGATTTCACATGGGATTTAAAAGCATTACATGCATCTTTCCAATTTGAATATCCTTTACTTATAAATGCTTGATCAATATGACCCTTAATTGCCACATTATTTAAAGAAAATGCTCGACAATAAAAACAGTATACTGCATTTTTACTTTTACTGTATTCCAACCAGTCATAATTATCATACCATGCATTTTGAAAGCTACGAAGTCTATTCCCAAAAAGAGTTTTTGGATATGAAAGAAGACGGATTTGGCAAGGCCCTTCAGATAGTTTTACATTACGCTCTATACGCTCTTTTGGAAGTGGTAAAGCAGGATCATTGGGTAAAACAGTTTTAGTAATATCAGTGTCATTTAGATCAATAGTTAAAGGTACTTCGGAAGAAATAGAATTTGATGTAGCTATTGTAGCTAAATTAGTTTTGTCAGTTTCAATACTTGGAATTTGTGGAGGTGATCCATTTTTGTTCAATTTTCGGATAACAAATCTATTTTGTAAGAATAATAATTAATAATATTAGTTTTTATTTTAAAATGATATTATTATTTTTTATTCATTACGGTATATTAAACAATATATTTAAACAAAAATTAATTTTATATTATAACAATTTTGACAATTTATTCATACTACTTGTCCTGTATGGGTGTATCGTGTCAAATATAAAATAATTTTGGAAATATTGAATTTTTCAATGAAACTATATGAAGAAATAGACTATAACTATCGATAAGAAGAAACAATTATGTTATTTTTTTTTGTTTTTTCTAAAAATTATCACTGACAAAAATAATATTGAACAAAATTAATTCCGAGTTTAGTCACTAACGTTATTTTTTGACAGGTTTGTGACTAAAAATACATATAAATTCAACAAACAA
>NW_020271429.1:1539701-1571445 GCF_002803265.2 Melanaphis sacchari | reverse complement strand
CTTGTTGTACTTCGTTCAGTGCGTATTGCTAAATCCTATGACATTTTTACAAAAGTGTATATTTTTAATATTATTTGCTTGGAAACATAGTGACTTCAATAGTTAATCTGTCATAAAATATTCGTTATATCTCCGTCGAATAATTTAAGTAATAAATTAATCAATGTTTTGGAGAATAAGGCTATATATTGATAGTATTATATAGAATTATACATAATATATGTAATTACTAAATATTAAAATCTAATTTATAATTTTAAGATTGAGTTTTATTTAATTATTTTAAGCTATTTGTACTATTACAAGTTGTAATAATGAGTTTAATATAATTTAAATCGTATTAATTTAAGATCAGAGATGAACAATTCAAATTCTATAATTGCATTGATATGTGAAATGTTGAAAACTTCTAAACTTCATCCTATCAACACATAATTATATGTGGTTAAAATTTACTATAAAAATTTAATTCAATTAAAGGATTTCAAGCTAACTATTCAACGATTGATATAAGTAAACAATAGAAATATTGAACTGAATTAATAATTATAATTATAATTTGATTTTAATACTTTAGCATGTGGTGGTATTTTGAAGGAACCATCTGGTATCATATTTTCGCCGAAAAATCCAGAAAAATATTTACACCAACAAATGTGTAAATGGGTTATATCTGTAAATGAATCTAGTTTAGTACAAATAAATTGGTTATCTTTTTCATTAGATAGCAAACTTACTTGTTATAATGATTATGTTGAAATATATGATAATAGTGTTCAAGGAAATGCATCGAAAATTGCTAGGTAAATATGTAACTAAATAGATGCGCTTATATAACTAATTCTACAAAATTAAATTCCTTTAAAAATATATTTAAAATTTACATCTAACAATTTTTAGATATTGTGGAAATAAAGTACCACCAGTATTGACTTCATTAGGTAATCGTTTAACAATTGTTTTTCAAACTGATCATTTAGGAGCACTAGATGGTTTTATGTTAAATTATACTTCATTAAATAAAGCACAAGGTATGGTTGCTATGTTCAGTTCTATATATATTTCTCACCTAAATAATATTGGTTCATATTTTTGCAGAGTGCGGTGGAAATTTTTTCACCCTAGAAGGTTTTATTATGTCACCAAATTTCCCAAATAACTATCCTGCACGAAAAGATTGTACATGGACTATAAATGTACCAATTTCAAATCAAATTGAACTAAACATTACAAAATTTTTTCTTGAAGAAAGTTTGAATTGTGAATTTGATTATGTTGAAATACGGTAGACATACATAATTTAATTAGGTAAGAATTATTAATATGTGTTATATATAATATATGTTTATAGAAATGGAGGATATTCTACATCGCCGTTAATTGGGAAATATTGTGGATCTAAAATTCTTCCTATTATCTCTTCAATTGGAAATTCACTTTTTATACGATTTGTATCTGATGGAACTTTTACAAGTAAAGGGTTTTTTATGCAATGGTATACAGTTACCAAAGGTATATAGCTAAATTAAATTAAATTTAAATATACATATAATCCATATAAAATATAACATAATTAAAAGGTTGTGGTGGAACATTGAATTCTGGTATTGGCCATATCGTATCTCCTAACTATCCACTGCCTATAATAGAAACATTAGAATGTTTTTACAAGATTACTGTGTCACAAGGAAGTAAAATCAAACTTAGTATATTAGATCTAGAATTAGTAACAGATAATTCTCCTGGATTATTGTGCAAAGACGATTTTTTGAAGTACGTATTAATTAAGTTTAAATACTTATATGAGGTAACATGTATCTTAAGTCTGAATAATAAATTAATGTCTTATATATTTTACGTCCCAGATCTTGTATTTAAACTTGTTCTAGAATATATAGGCAAGTTTTTACAATTTAATTTTTAGAATTTAAAATTTACCAATTTGTTATCAATATTTTTATTTAAGCTGACCATTTAAAATTCAAAATTACTTAAATATTGTGGTAATGTATGTAATTAAATTGAAAATTATTCTTGTGATTAAATTGTATATAAATTGTAAGTTATGATTTTACAGTTTTATGATGGTGAAAGCTCTACTAATAAATTATTAGAACATTTTGTAAAGATACTAATGTATCTCAAATTTACATTCCACATCAAATCAAATGTATATTAAATTTAGAAATAGTGGTTTTTCTAATGGTAGAGGTTTTCGTTGAAATATACTACTGGTTTGTATGAATTTATTTAATAATAATAAATAACTGTGAATAATTTATTTCTAAGTTATATTACAACAATAAATTCATAATTTTTTTAGATTGTATTGTAACTTTAAAAGGATATCAAGGTGCGATTGAATGCCTAACAGAGAAGATACAAATGCAGATAAATGTGTTTGGACAATTGCACCTAAAGGAAGTACAATTAATGTGACTTTACTATTTTTATATTGAAAAGTTTCACAATGGTACCAAGCTATCTAAGTGACAGTGACAACGAAAATATACATACCAAACTTTGATTTTTTCCTCCACGCGGCCAATTAAGGTATTGGGTGACATTTTTATATAATATATATCTGATATTATACAAATTATAATTTTGTATTAGTCATTATGATTGTAAAGATTAGATTGTGTCAAGTTGGTAGTTTAGGGGTTTAAAATTTACACTATTATTAGAAATATTTGGGAAACTAAACCAAATGAACAATACTTTTTTGCTGTTGGTAGTTTCAAAAATAATAGCTGTGGATCATTGGTATTTTTACGAAGTGTGTAAAAAATATAAAATTAACAAATATTATAATTTTTTATAGACGTATTAGGTATAAATTATGTAATCACAAAAATCTATTGGAATTTAAAAAAATTATTCAACTAACTATATTACTAATAGAAAAATATATTATCGATAGAAAAAAAAATATACATTATAAAACATCATTAGAAATATAAGTTGATATCGTATTTACTCGAGATCGTTTATTGTATAAAATTAATTTTTCTTTATTGTTAATTTAAATTTAACACATAATTTATACTGATTTATTAAATAATGAAGTACATTCGAAACCAACTATAAACTGCAGAATAGCTTTTCTTTTCTAAATATTATAATTTCTAAATTATAAATGTATTGATAAGTGGTTTAGTTGACGTTCACCCAGTAAATATTTACTTTACCCGCTACTTTTTTCTTTCGAATTTTCGATGTTTTAATCATTAAATTATTATGTTATATCAACTACGTGAGAATAAAAATAATTTAAATTATATTAATTTCATAACTAGGCAGTGTGTGATATTAATTTTATTCAGTTTGTGAAAATTAAATTAATTATATTTTTACGTATTTTGTTTTATGGTTAAAATAAATAAAAAATGATGGACAAGAACATAGTTAATATTTAAAACTATTTATTTATAATTATATAATAATAGGAAATTATAGAGTTTAAATATGAATATTGAAGAACCAAATTAAACTTAAGAGATGCTTGTATAACATTTTTTTTCATACCTAAAAAATATTAGAAAATCTCAATTAGTGTTATATTAGCTGTTCGTTTACACTTCATTGCCCGATAAGAAATACACTTTTTAAATTATTCAAACATTGTTCAATTCGATATTTGTTAATAGATGTAATGATATTCAAAACTATAACAAAAAAAGGTATTTTATAGTTTATGTTTAAAAAATGAAACGTAAGACTTAAACATTCAATGACGAGGTACAATCTAATTTACTATAAACACTAAACAGTGAAAATAATCCTCGATTTTTTTCCAAGTTAACATTTTAATTATAATTGTTAACATTTTTTAAGTTTCTTAAAATGAAAATTTTATACATTTTTAACCAAAAAATAAATTTTAAAAATATTAATGAATTTTTCATATTTTATCAATGTTTGAACTTCAAAAACTTACAATAAAAATTATTCATTAATAATTTTGATATTTTTAAATGTATATAAGAACAATATATGAAAATTTTTTAATTTCCAGCTTTTTTATCTATAAATATACCTAGTAATATTTTATCGACATAGATCGAAAAAAAAAACACTATTAAAATTAGACAATTTCAAATTTCTATTAAGTGTCAAAAAAATTTTAAATTTAAGTTGTGATTAAAAATATCTAATACCTATAAACAATTAGTAATTTTTTTGTAATTACTATAAAAATAATTGGGTTTTCCATATTTTTACCACATAAAGTAACAACTAGACTTAATTTCCTTTCAAAAACCATTGAATTAAATTTTAAATTTAAAATAAGTGTCGCTGTCACTTCACTAAGAATTTTACGACGAAGATAATTAACAAGTTTAACTTAGAATAAAAAATAAAAGTCCTAACAGCTATTAAGGACATAAATTCCTGTTAGTAATATTTATTTGTATTTCATTAGTTGGTATTTGGGTTTCTTTATTTTAAGTCTTAGACCAAAATGTAAAATTGAGTATTGAAATAAAGTATAAATAATTAGAAAAAACTATTATAGTAAAGAGGTTAAAACTTTGGCTATTGTATATATTTATAGATATCCTGTATCGCATTTCTTTCATGATCTTTCAAGTTTTCGTTTTCGGTTAACCTCTGATGATTATTATTATCATCATTGCGAGGATACTAAGTTATTTGTAAGCATATAAACATTTATACGATTAAAAATTATTTTATGGATTTTGATAGTAATTTAAATTTTTATTCATAGATTACTGAAGGAACAGATAGGAATAAAATGAACACCGTTTTGTGGAAAAATAATTGTTCCATAGAAACTCATTCTGTAATATCTTCAACTAAGAACATTGTTGAAATTACTTTATTATTTAAGGATATTTATGATAATTTTCGTATCGAATGGATAGTAAATGGTTGTGGTGGTGTGTTAAATAAATTGCAAGGAGAATTTACATCACCTGAATATCCTAGATATTATAGTTCTAGTACTACTTGTGAATGGAATATTATCGTCGATTATGGATATATTATAGAGATAACAATACAAGATATATGGTTTGAAACTTCAGGATCTTGTTTAATTGATTATATAGCTGTATGTAAATAGGTGTGTTTAAATAGTATAATGTTAACAAATTTTATGTTACTTTTAGTTTTATAGTGGGTATGATGATTCTGGTATAGAATTATTAAAAACATGTCACAAACAAATAAGCCCAATTACATTAACGACTAGTGGAAATGAAGCTTTCGTAAGATTTGAATCAGGCGAAGATGCTCAGAGAAATCGTTTCAAAGCTACGTATAAAAGAATTGAATCGAGTATGTGTGCATTTTCTTCTATTCTTATTTTTAAATAATTATTCTATCCATAATTGTATATTTGATTAAGTATAATTAATTTTAATTGTGTTTATGTTTGTTAATAATATATATATATATATATATATATATTATAGTTGTCTAGAAATATTTTATATACTGTAATAATTATCAATAAATTATGAGTTCAATTCATATCCTCAAAAATGTATTAAAAGTATGAAACCGGAAATAAAACAATAATACTTAAGTAAAAGTTAAATTAAGAATTATTTTTCATAAATATTATGCGATAAAATTAATATTTTCATAGTTAACTATTTTGGCTAAAAATCAAAATATATCAAAACTCATATTTTTGTTTAATATGCATTAAAATACTTTATCAACCAACCAAACTAATATAAATGTTTATAATAGTGAAATAAAAAACAATGATTATATTTATGTATTTAAAATTATCATGATATTAATTTAGCCAAGTATTTAACCATTAAGGCTGGAATTTAAAAAAAAAAAATTGGAAAAAAATTTAAAATTATACTACAGTAGTTTATTATTATTATTAATATATTTTTTTTTAATAGTATTGTTCATTGTTACTTGATTAGTTCTGAGTTCTGTTGTACTTCTGTAGATTTCTGAAACATTCATTATAAATAATGATTAAAAAAAAAAATTGTAATCGATGATAACTCATTGTGCTACATAATTTATTATTTGTACTATCGGGGTTTGCCGAAAGTCTTTTGTTAATCGCAACAATTTTTGTTTATTTTATGAAAAATTGTGAAAATGCTCTAAAGATGCGTTTAAGGTTAATTTTGTCAAAAAATGCAAAAAAAAAATTACTTAAAAATAATCAATTTCACTCAAAACACATTTTGTACTTACTAACCATCGTTTCAAAACACCAGAAAAAAGATGCTTTTTGCATTAAAATCCCAGCTTTAATAATCATTTTATGCTTATTTGGTTTTCTTTTTTAAATTTTTAACAAAAATTTTTAAAGAAATTAAAAAATCTATTCTTTATATTTTCCATCTGACTACAGCTGGTAAATTATCAGCAAACATAGTTTTCTATAATTTAAAATAAAAGAAAAGTTTGTTTGATTATTAAATTTTTTTTTTGTAGAATGTGGTGGAAAATTTACTGCTCCTCAAGGAGTTATTCATACTAACAATTATCCACAAAACTATGATTCTAACAGTTCTTGTATGTGGTATATTGAGATTGCAAAAACACATTTAATTAATTTTACATTCGTTGACTTTAACACTCAAAGTTCTAATTCAGGAAACAAAGATATTGTTCTAATATACGATGGCGATATTCATGGGAAATTACTCCTTAATCATTCTGGAAATAGTATACCACCTCCGGTTATATCTTCATCTAATATACTCCTTGTATCCTTTGTAGTTGATAAACATGACTTCCAAGCAAAAGGGTTCAAAGCAATATATTCTACGGTAATCCTTATTAGTTTTAATGTGTATAACTGATTTAATATTATATTAAATTTGCTTTTTAGGCTTGTGGTGCAAAATTAATAACAAATGATTCAGGAATTATTACTAATAACCCATATTTTACAAATGGCGTATCTGAGAACTGTACTTGGATTATTATATCTGATATTCCACAGTCAAAAGTCACATTAACGTTTACTCATATTGATATTGTACATTACTTAGAAAATATTACGAAAAATTCAAATATAACTAATTACCCCTGTTCTAATGATTTATTTCACACAATTTTTCGAATTTTGGATGGTCCTGATTCTGATGCACCTGAAATAACTAAATTTTGTAAGTCGAATCCAATACCACCACCTATTGTTAGTAATGGGCCGGCTATGCGTATAGAGTTCACCGATAACTCTGCTGCGTATGATTCATTTAATGCTTTGTACTCCGTAAGATCAATAGGTATGTATAAGTGTGCTAGAATTTTAATCCTCATTATAACTACTTATATATAACTATATTTTGTTTTCATTAGCCTGTGGTGGAACTTATGATTCACTAAGAGGAACGATTTCTTCGCCCAACTATCCAAATAATTATTTCAGAGACTCTGAATGTGTTTGGATATTAAAGTCTTCTGTCGGAAATCGTATATCTTTGAATTTCATTGTTTTTGAATTAGAAGAAGACGAGTTTTGCAATGAAGATTATGTAGAAATTAGAGAAGGAGATTCTATGGGTCCAGTCTTGGGTGTTTTTTGTGGACCAAATTTGCCATCTAATATCACTTCGGGTTCATCCCTTTGGGTCAAATTTCGTTCCAATTCTCTTGGCTCAGCTAAAGGATTTACTGCAGATTTTAAATATGGTAAGAGTAATATTACTGTATAACATTTTTTTTTTGTTGAACTAAATAGCCTTAAAAATATTTATGATAGCTACTGGAATCTATAAGTCTCAGCAGTCTGGTGAAATTTCTAGTCCATTGTATCCCAGAACATACAGAGATAGTGATGATTATTCGTGGACAATAACGGTAGATCAAGGAAAAAGAGTTCAAATTTTGATTAATGACTTAATTTCTACTTCTGATATTCACGAATTAAAAGTAAATTAATACTCTGATGCAATTATCTTATAATGTTTTTATAAATTGATAATTTTATTTTTATTTTTAGATATACGATGGAAGTGATGTTGAAACATTAATTTTATTTGGATCAAGTTCTACAGATTATAATTTAGTATTAAATGAGGCTATTACATCAACCGATAACACTGTTTTCATACGACTAACAGCAGGCGATACAAGAATTGGAGGGATACGGTTTTTACTATCGTGGACACAAATAGATGGACTAAATTTGAACACACTTTTACCAATGTCGACATTTAAATGTAAGTGAAAATGTAAACATATAGTTTTAAATCTCAAAAATAAAAAATGGTTTTATAAGAATATAGTGAGCTTAAATAAAATAGCAAAAATAAAAATCTTCTTGTTTACAGTTGAAAATACAAGTTTTGACTATTATTTATCACCGAACTCTAATACAAATGTAACTATTACAAGTCCTGGTTATCCTTATGGTTACGCACCGAATTTAAATGTTACTTGGACTATACACACGGAATCACATTATCATATTGATATTGAAATTATTGACATAGATTTTTATCCCATTCGTTCGTCTTCAAATATGTATAGTGGAGATTATCTTGATGTAGTAACTGGTATTATTAATTATTTCATTATATTATTATTGTTTTTAAGCTAAATTATTATTGTAAGTATTTAACTATTGTAATAATTCTTCTTAGCTAAATATTTTCTAAATGGATTTTAATATTTACTAATATTTTATTTATTTTTTTGAAACTATAATGTTAACTGTTTTGTAAACACAAATTGTTTTTAAATCAATAATACAGAATTAATTTTATAGTATTTTATACATCATAGTATATAATATATGAATATTTTCGATTTAGTCGATCCTGATACGAAAAATACAGTACTGTTGAAAACATTTTATACACATATAAATCAAATTAATGATATGAATATAGTTGGTAAGAATAAAGTAGTATTAACTTTCATTTCGAACGAGTTATTTAATGGTACAGGATTTAAAGTTGAAGCAAAATTAAGTATGTTCAATTATCTATAATATTAACTGTACTCTTTATTTAAGAACAGGGAAATATTCCTAATTTGTTTATGTTATTACAGAATGTGGAGGTCAATTACGAGGACCAACAGGAGTCATTAGTTTATCTAATACAACAATTTTTTTTGGGTCACCGTACTTGTATCAACTTCATTGCACTTGGAATATCACTGTACGACCGGGAAGAACAATTTTAGTGAAACTTATGACCATAAAGTTATCTCCACATAATTTATGTGTAGATAATTATGTTTTGGTAAGTAAGCCCTGTAAATTGATTTCCAAATTATTCTCCTTCATCTTTTTTTTTTAAATTTCAAGTTGCGTTAAAAAATATTGAAATTATTATAACAAAAATTATTTTGTTATTTTATATTTAACAAGTATTTTATGTAGATATATATTATTTGGAATTTTAACATATTTTTAAATTATAAAACAATATATTGCATTTATTCATAACCCTTCATACAATATTTTAGTTGAAAAATGGATTTTACAATGATTCGTCTTTTATTGGAAAAGGTAAATACTGTAATGAATTTGAAGAATCTGATGAATCAACATTATCTACTACTGATAATAAGTTACAGATTAATGCTGTTCTAGTTAAAGGAGATATAGTAAGTTTAATGGTGTATACTGTATGACTTTTGTTAGAATAAAGAAATTGAAATGTATGATGATAAATAATTATTATAATGATAAAATTTACTTAAATTCACTGTTTATCTTAAATATTTCTTGGATACAAAAACATATATTTAACTTTTCAATTTAGATTAAAATAGCATATGAAGAAAAGTCAATTAATTGTGGTGGACAAATTTACTTGAACGATGTATACAATATCACCCAAATCACATCTCCTTCATATCCAAATATACCTCCAGCACACATAGAATGCATTTGGACGGTAGTTGTACCAACTGGCGAACGGATATCTGTGACCATTGAAGACTTAGATTTCTCTGTTAGTGAAATGTAAGTGGTATTAATGTTATTATCTTTCTAAAATTCAGTTATAGATGCTTATAGTTTTAAAAATTAGGTTTATTGTACATCACTAAACTTATATAAAATGATGTGCTTAAATCGTTAGTCATTACCACATAAAATTATAAAATGTAAAGCAAAAAATGAGTACATTTATAATTTTACAAATTAATTTCATAATGTAGCTTTAAATTTTTGCTTAAAAATTTTTCTTTTGTACAATAGACTTCTAAGTATATAATATAACAGTATTTCAACATATAATAAAATATTTTAATTATAGTATTCACTCGAATAGTGATAACATATACTTAGATAAAATGAATTTTTTTAAATATTCATTGTAAGATTAATGTGTATTAGTTCCTGATATATTTACCTAAACAAAAAAATAAGTAAATATAATTTCTAGTTTATCTGAATAAAATTAGCCGATTGCTAAACATTCAAACTTATTTTTTTACTACCAATTTAATAAATTGTGTCTAAATAAATAGATGTGAAATAGAATATTTGGAATTCAGAGATGGTGCAGCTCGATTTTCACGATTAATTAATCATATTTGTCAGAGTTCAGACATTCAAGATATCGAAACTACAGACAAATTTTTATTTATTAAATATTTCACAGATTTAACTATACCCAGCAATGGTTTTAAACTGAATGTATCTATAGGTAAATATTATTGTTTTTTAATTATACTTGTGTAATTATCTATATATTATTTTAAGCACTAGTATGAACATATTTAAATTGCTATCATGCTGTTCTTTTTTCTTATAATAAATTACAATTTTGTTTTAATTAAACCTCAAAAATTTGGGATGTGTTATAAACAGATATTTCAATATTTTTGATTATGATTTTAGAATTAAGTAACAGCGCGTAAGATTTTACATCACCGCCGTAAACTTTTTAGTTTTAAAGAATTAAGCAATCTACATAAATTTATATTTTAGTAAATGCATTTAACCTACATAAAATGTTTTTTTCATAATTGTTTTAGTTACAAAATTTGCAAATTCTTACTGTTTTTATGTAATGCTCAAAGTGAATATAAAAAAAAAAAAAAAAAAATAACATATCAAATTCATAAAATATTTTGTTTTCAAATAGCGAAATGTGGAGGTACTCGACGTGCATCTCAAGGTATAATATCGTCGCCTAAGTATCCCAGTTCATACGAATCGAACATGGATTGCGAGTACAAGATTATTGCTGGACCCGATATGCAAGTTGTATTGAAATTAGAGACAGTGAATCTTAACCGTCGGAATCCAAGAATTGGAAAAGTCGAAGATTTAATAAACAACGAAAATTTTGACGACACTTTAACTATATTCGATGTAGACCCTTTTAACAAAACAAGTAATATCTATATTTTTACAATATTGTCTATTTAAGATTTATGAAATAAGGTACATACATGTTTATTTTTCTAAATACAGTACATATAATATGTATTATGTGTTATGTTATTATAATTTACAAATCTATATAAATTCTAAGTTTATATTGTTTAACTTGCTTTTTGAGTAGAAATTCAATCCATTTAAATAAAATAAATAAATTTTTATATTATTATTATTATTATTTAGAGGTGAAAATATTAACAATTTTTGGATCCGATCTACCATTAAAAGACTTTAGATCATCCGGTCAAGAATTAATTATTAAGTTCAAATCACACATTATAAATGGGCCATTTCGTATGAACAACACAAAAGCAAAATTTTTAATGTCATATCACACCGAGTATATTGGTAATTTAATTAATATTGACATTATTTGTTAAGGTACTCCAGTTATAATAACCAATTATTTGAAATAAGTCTTATTGAAAGAGTTTTTATTTTATCAAAAACAGTCACAAAGACAGATTTAACAATTTGTCGCCCCTGTGCCAAAAAAAAAAAAAAAAAAAAATTGCTGCCCTTATTTAAAAAAAGTTATCTCTGTACAGCAAAATTTCCTTACATAATATAATTTTCTATGTATTGTGTAATTATTTTTTTATTTAACTATAAAGTTCAATAAAAAACGTTTTGAATCAAGTATAATATTTTATTTTACAGTAAAAAATAATAATAACTTTATTAAATAATTATTGGGTTATATAAGTAATTTTAATGTGAATTATTTATTTTGAAATTGAAAATTTCAAGAAAAAAATTAAGTATTTTTTTTTATAGAAAAACAAAATTAACATTAAATATAATTTTGCTGCTTATAAAAAGCCACCTACCAAAAATTTGCCGCTATATGCAGCTGCATATTTCGCAGCGACTTAAACCCGCCCCCGATTACAGTCGCAATATTAATAATTTATGAAGTTTGAAAAATCATTTATCTGTATTTAATCTTCATATTCTATTTAATATATATTAATCTTTCTGTATTTATTGTTTAATAGATTGTGATAAAGTTTATGAAGCTGAAAGTGGTGAAATAACCAATACTCTCTATAATAGTATAAGTTATGAAGGAGTGCATTGTTCTTATATGATTAAGGTACCCAAAGGACGTAGAATTACAATAGAAATAATCAAAGGAAACTCGCTCGCTTTAACTTGTGAAAAGAATTATTCTCCAGAAAATATGTTTAAAGAAAAACTCAAAGTAAATAAATATAATTAATTATGTTGTATAGATTTAAAAATTAAATAGTGAACCTTTGTAGAGATATTTAAATTTTAAATTATGAAAGTCCGAAATCAGTAACATCAATAATTTATATTTTGTTGAATGTAATCATAGGTTTTTCAAGTAATAAGATTAACTTCTCATAATATTCGGAATATTGCATGCATTGACCCTTTTATTAATCCTTTATCATTGAACTATATGTATGAATCAATTTCAAACGATATTATAGTGATTCATCAAAGTGAAAAAGGTAATACAAATGGTTTTCGGCTAAAATTCTCATCAGACAAACCTGCAAGTAAGTAAACATTTTTTTAAATATTTCTTATACAAAGATATGACATACATAAACCTAACTTAATTATGGAAAACGTGCATTAATTAATTTCGGAAAATTTAAAATTATGTATATAATATTCTAACGTTTAATAGTAGGTATAAAATGTCTGGTTATATCCAGACAGTGTTATATTATCTATGTTATTATTTTAATGCATTTATTTAATTAAATACTAAAAATAAGATAGTTTTTTCAATTCAAAACACTGTAACAGTAATTTACGTACTATTATGCCTAACATTTTATATTTTTCAAATATTTAATTGTATTTTATATTTTATAATATCATAATATTGCAAAATATGGAGATGCAGATATTTAATAAAACACAATTATTATTTATTATAATTTAAAAAAATATACATTTAAATAAACTACAGTATAATATCTTTATAATTTTATAGTTTGTGGAGGTATAATAGATGCCAGCATCAAAGGTAGATTAGAATTTCCAATTAGAAATTTAACCAAGGGTTATTGCCAATGGGATCTTACAAACACAAATGGAACAATTATAATATCAACAAATTTTAAAGTTAACGAAAACCAGTTGAGTTGCAAAGATGAAAATAATTATATCTTACTGGCTACTGATGGTAGGTATTTATTTTAATATTGTAATTTTTTAGATGTTTTGAAAATATGAATTCGTATTATATTGTTTAGAAGACGATAGTGTATTACTAAAAAGGTATTGTCCAATATCAAATACGAACGACAAGTTTACAATTTTAAGTCCTATGCCTATGGTTAAACTTTTGGTAATACATTAAAACTTTCAATTAAACAAAAAGAATAAACGGATAGATAATAAATAATGAGCTCATAAATATTTTAGGTTTTAACAGCTTTAAGAAAAATTAACTTCACAGGGATTATTGATTACAACGTTAATTCATGTGGTGGAGAAATAAATGGACAAAAAATTACAATAACCAGTTCTAATTATCCTAAAAATTTTGGTCAAAATTTAAAATGTGCATGGTATTTAAAACTTCCAGAAGGTAACAATGTTAATGTAAGTAAATACCAATGATAAATATTTAATTATATAGGTGTATGTATGATATATTATTTATTGATAAAAACTATTTGTTATCATTTCGAATTAATAAGAAATATGTATCCAATATAAATTACATTTAAAAAAAAATACTATATTTATATAATTTTTTATCAAAGTCTTAAAGTAACTAAAATATAGATTATACTTACACGCTAAGAAAATAATTAATTTTTTAGGGAAAGTTTATTGCGTCATTACAGAAATTAAAAACAGTTTGATATTTCTTTTATTGCACAGAAAAAAATTGAATCATAAAAAATATGTTTTTGATGGTAGTTATTCCAGTAAAACAAATAAATTGTGCAAAAAAAAAAATTTAATACCTATATAATAAGTATAGTCTATCGCGTAACGCAAAGTTGGTTAACAAAATGCTATTTATTTGTTTGTTAATGTCTGAATGCAATACAAATTGTAATGCGACATATACTAAGTGAAATTGTTCGTAAAATAGTCGATATAATCGTATAATGATATGGTTTGATTTGCATTTTAATTATAAAAGTCATAAAAAAACATCGTATCCAGCCCAAAAACATAACATTTATTTTCTATTATTAAAATTTTTATTTAATTGTTTTGGAGTTTTTTTAATATTAACGTGTCGTTTAAAATAACTGAAATATTTACATGATATAAATCAAATTTGGTTGTATTTTTTTTAAATTTAATTAAGAAAAATGTAAATATAAATGTATTTTTGTTAAAATGTTATACAAAATAATATTATATATTCGTAAATAATTCTGCACAAACTAAAATAAAAATAAAATTTGAATTATTTTTTTTTTTTTTTTTTTAGATACGTTTTAATGATATTGATCTCGATCCATCATGTGATAATAATTATGTCATGATATATGATGGCCCTAGTCCTGAAAGTCCTTTACTTGGAAAATATTGTGATAACATTTTACCGGATAATTTAATAGCTGTTTCAAACGAATTATGGGTTGTATTTTCATCTGAAAATGAAAAAAGTAACAGGAGAGGGTTTAATTTAACTTTAGAATCAAATCAAAATGGTTGTGGAAATATGTATTTTATGGACAAAGGAGAATTTTCTACTAGAAATTATCCAAACTTATATCCAAACAACGAAGAATGCGAGTGGACTATAGCAGTATTCCCAGGAAACAGAATCAGTTTGCAATTTATTGAACGTTTTAATCTGGAACAAAGTGTAAATTGTACTAAAGATTATGTGCAAGTAAGAAAATATGTATACATTGTTATATAGTAAATTATCTATTAGCTAATTACATATAATTGTTATTGTGTTTAATATCGAGTGTTAAAAAAAAAATTATAGTAAAAAGTTATACTGCCATGTGTAAAAAATATATTTTAACTTTCTAAAAAACATTATTTATTTGTAATAAAATAGATTTTTGAATTCATAAATGATATTTGGATTCCACTTGGAAATCGATTGTGTGGTCGTCAAATTCCACCACAATTCAACTCATCTGAAACAAAACTCAAAATTCGTTTACGAACTGATAATGATATACAAGGTGATGGCTTTAAAGTAAGTCAATGTCTTATCATATTTATAAAATAACGTTTAATAAAAAAAATATATTTTTTTATTTAGATCAAGTGGAATAGTTTTTGTGGTGGAGTTTTTACTCAAAATATCGGTAAAATTATTTCCCCTAACTATCCAAAAGTGTATCCGAATAATATAGAATGCAACTATACAATAACGGCCCCCGGAGAAGAAATAAAATTAATTTTTAATTCGTTTGAAATGGAAGGTATAATTTCTATTTTTATTTGTTATTTATATTATTTTCATATACAATTAAAAAACCTCGTTAAATATTTATTTTTTTAAAAACTAAGAACTTTCCATGATATAATGTATAAATATATACAAATATATATATGTGTGATTAAAAAATATATCGACGAGGTGTGATAACTTAAATATATTAATCATAGGTTGCTAAAAGATATTCAATATATATATATATATATATATACATATATTGTTTTGATAAGATTTTTTGATCATTTTTTTTTTTATTTGCTATTTAGTATTGTTTGCTAAAGGTGAGCTAAACGCAAAACTTAACACAAAATTATAACGTTAGAACTTATAACTTTTATTTGATCTTTGTAATTTTTTGATTGTTATGGAAACTGTAACGCGAAATTGATCAGCATAAAGGTGTATCCAGCCTTGAAAAAACCTTAAATATTTATGTTAATTAAAAACTAACAACTTTTAATGTACATAAAAAAAAAAAAAGTAATTATCGTTTTTATGAATGCGCAGATCGGAGATGTATATATGACAATTTAACAATATACAACAAGGCAGGTGTGTTTGACGATCAAACAAAATATTTCGTTGGCATATATTGTGGGAGTAACGTACCACATCCAATGACATTTGCGGATAGTGTCATGATAATATTCAAGACGGACGATTATCTTACCTATAGTGGATTTGAAATACAATATGCGATTCAAAGTATAAAACCAATCTAATATTTAATTTTTAAGCCTCTATACGTCGTATGATTGATATTTTAATAAAATGTAATCTATTATTTATCTGAATATCTATCTTCTAATATGTAATCTACCATAATACTTATAAAAGTATAATATGCAGTGTATAATTTAAATTTAATTGACCTCGATGATTTAACGTAAAATAAATAATTGTAATAGTTAAAATTAAAATTAAATAATCAGTTTAAAATGCATACGAAAATAAGATAAAAATATAATAATGATACTCATATTAATAGATTAAAAATAAAAACATGTATTATATTATTTATATTTATGTAACTCAACTGGCTTCTCTAATTGAGAATAAATTAAAATTTCTGTTACTAGTATTTTAAAAATTTCATTATAATTTATTGATATATCATACTAGTTAGTAGTCGGAGTAGTTCGCTATAATACACGATAATAAGCTACAACGCATCACTGGTGTTAAGTTAGCGGTTACTTTGCTAGTTTCCGCGTGAGTTACAATCTAGAAATTTTAGCAACACACACGCCATGTCCTATTTAGTTATAGGTAATCGTCGAGATCAAATAATCTCTAGCTAAAAATCTCTAAATATATACATATATAAAAAGTCAAATTTTTTAAAATAATAAACACAACAATTATAATTCATAACAATGTATATATCTTAGCTGAAAATTCTACAAATCATTGATAGACAGTATATTATTGCACACATATTTTCAGTAAGTGCTATAGATGCACATAATGACGGTAAAATGCATAATGTTATATATTCAGTTTAGTTTATCAAACATAAAATTCATACAAAACCATACTAATAAAATATGTTTATTAATATTTTGTTAATTGTCTTGTTAAAATTATAAAACTTAATGATGAAGTAAAAATTTGAATAGAATATATTTTATAATAGAAGTTTTATAAAATTAATCATTTCCATGATTATATTTTCAAAATCATAATAGCTTCTGTTTATAACAATAAAAAAGAATAAATAAATATATAGTTTGGATTCGTTATAAAAAGAAGTTTATAAAAGTTTTTTTTAATTATTATTATTAAAATTGCTAATAGGTTAATCATCATGGTATCGATAATATAAATTTGTTATAAGTTTGGTTTTATATTGGATTACGAAAATAACCACAACATATATATACAATAATTGTAGACTTATTTCAAATTTTTAATTAATTTAATGGTAATTGTTATACTTTTTTTGTACAGAATGTGGAGGAGAAATTACAAGCCCGGGAATTATTAAATCCCCATTAGCTATTGACGAACTGTTTGGTACTTCTAAATATCCGGATAACGCAAATTGCACTTGGATTATACGAGCACCACCAGACCAAGTTGTACAACTTGTGTATGTTTAATTATTTAGCTTAATATTTCATCTAGTTAATTTTTAATTGAGTAAATTTTACAGATTTACCAAATTTCACTTGGAAAATTTTCCATTTTATAATTCGTATTTGGATGAAACATCACAAAAATGTTATTATCATAGTGATTTAGTCGTCGCTATCGATGAGACAGATTTGAATAGTAATAATTCTCAAGAAGCCGCCTTATTTTGTGGAGTTTTAGATACAAAGTTACCAGAATTTTTATCGAAAACCAATACGGTGTATCTACAATTTGTTAGTGATTATTCGAGAAGCGGCGAAGGATTTGAGGCCGAAATTAAATTTACTTATGGTAGAGTTGTACATTTTTAATTGTTTATTAAAATTAAAATGATTTACAGTTTATTTTTATGCTATATCAATTCCTAATATTGAATAAAATAATTAATAAATGTAACATAACTGGGTAAATATTTTTATTTTTTTGAAAATTATATCGAGCTTGATTAAATAATATCGAGTACATTTTACAAGAATTCAGTAATTACCTATACGTTTCTATAGTTGAACTTATACTATTTTATATTGTCTGAATCTTTTTTACATTATAATTCAATACAATTTTTGTGTAATACCTAATTTTTTTGAGAATTAACTGAATAATGTAAATAATGTAATTATTTGAACTAAAAACATTATAAAAATACAAATTGATCTTACGGTTTTGAATTTGCAAAAAATATTTAGAGCTATAGTAGGGCATACATATTATAATGTGATAACTGTATTTGTTCAATACTGATTACGCAGACGACAGTTGAAATATTATAGAATATTCTAGAAGAGTCTCGATCGGCTCGAATATAAAGGCTTGTACGGTAATGGAGTCGGTTTCCCGTTTTTATATTATTAAAATAGTTTTTAATATAATTTTTTTTCCAAAACAACGATTTAAATATATGATAAAAATTAGTAGGTATATGTAAAATGTTATATTCATTTTAGGTGAATCCCATGGTTGTGGAGGTACTATAAGGTTAAATCAATTAAATAATACGTCTAATTATACATTAAATGCTCCAAACATAACTGTGAAAACTGATTTGGATTGTGGATGGTTAATATTAGTAAAGCCTTCACATATCGTACAAATGCAGGTGATCAGTTACACAGAAATACCAAAATGTTCTTCAAACACATCTAACTGTTTATGCAGTTCTATTCAGGTACTAATAATATTATTATTCTAAATCAAATTCTATTCAATTGTGTATTTAATATGAGATATTGACGTATACAAATTAATTATGCCATTAGATTTTTTAACTCGAGAATTTCACCTCTTGTTCTGTTGGATTAGAATCAATAACAACGTCGAAAAAACACAATTAAACAATAACATTAAACTACGATTTGTATAAAATAATCATATACAATTGTGTTATCGGTGCTTTGTAGATATGAAAATTACTTAATCAAGTTAATATTAAAACTAATTGTTTTGTTCATTTTTCATTATGTACCTACAAGATATTTACTGAGTTTGTAATTATTATTATATAATATGTAATTAAATTATTATTTGATATTTTTTTTTTTCACTCATGTTAACAGCTCAATGTTAAGTAAATTAGGTTACATACATAATAATTAATAAGGTTTTTAAAAATGTCAAATTAATGAATCGAGTAGGTAGATAGTTAATTATTCTCGGTTGACTTGCGCAAACGTGATAAAATAGTTTTTATATGGAACATCGATAAAGCACTATAGTATTTGATGGTTAAAAAAAATATTTCACACTTTATTACTAACTATAATTTAATTTCAATGGTCTAAACTTTAGTTTTATGATGGTCCTGGACGTTCAGCATTCAAAATCCGTCAATACTGCTCAGGAAATGTAGACTATCCTACATTATTATCGTCTGGTAGTAAAGCATTTATTAGATATTCAAGCATTGCTTCAGACGCAGATATACGTTTTGAGATAAAAATAACACCAGTGATATGTAAATTATTAATTAATATTTAAAAATAAAATGAAATATTTTAATTGACAATTGTTTCTATTTTAATAGCGATTTGTGGTCCGAATGTATTGGCTGTGACCAACCAGTCACAAGTATTAACGTCTCCAAATTATCCATTACCTTATGTGAACGATTTAATTTGTACATGGGATTTACAATTGGAATCTTTTAGCCAATCTCTTATGTTACGATTCACGGATTTGAATTTAGAGAACACCATTGACTGTTCATCTAATTATTTGGAAATAAAATACTTGCCGGTGAATATCCCATTGAAAATAAAATGTAATATTAGCCTTTTTATTTGAAAATACTTATTATGAACTAATGTGTATTTAATAAGCGTATTGCTTATTATTATTGTGGATTATATTTATATTTCTAACAACTATTTGATTAATGTATGATTCGTAGTATTACATTTTAATAATATTTGCATACCTCTATTTATATGTTTCTATAATAATATAATAAAACAAATTAAATTACAATTATCAAAATAGATGATTGGCATAAAAAAAAAAAAAAAAAAATAATAAAATAAAATAATAACAGTGTATTCTACGATAAAGATGATACGAACTATTTCAAATATATAACCTTAAATTTTATTCGAATATAAAACTTAACTGCATAAACAATTTAATATTAAACTTAATTTTGAAAAACTTTCACCCCTATTTTTAAATTTAAATTTGAATTAAATTGTTTTTCTAAACAACTGCGGTTCATAAAGTTTTTTCTATTTTAGAAATTAACTTATTGAGTGTGATTTAAAGTTTCGATTTTTATATGTTCTATTTGTTGTGTTTTTTAATAATCTATTTAAATTCTTTTAAATTCTATTAATAATAATAAAAAAATAAAAAAATGAGTGTCTTATTATAGAAAATAAGTAAAATTTTGTTTTAAGAATTTTAATTTCTCAGAAATAAATAAAATATTAGGTTTTTAGGCTGCAAAAAAAACTCGAATAAAATTGAGGGTGATACGTTTGGAATATTTTGTCTTTGTGTTACCATAATCGTAGAATATGCCGTATTATTACATATTATATAAATCAAGTATTAAAAATATAATATTTTCTTTATAAATTTATATTTAGTGGATTAAATCGTCTTACAATACTATTCGTGTTTGCCACGAAAATCATGTATTTGATATACAAGTTGAACATTCGAAAGTAACTAAATTGATACTACACACAGTAGTCGATCAAAAAATACCAAAAGGCTTTAGATTAGAGTATATGACCAAAAGTAAGTACTTAATATAGTAGTAAATATAATTATTATTAAAAATACAATGAATTTTAATCATAGGATGCCCAATAACATATACAAAACGTTATGGATACATTCATCATAAATATGATCAAATAATACCAATGGGAGAAGAATGTATATTCATGATAAACTTAGCTCAATCAAATTTAACAATTTCTTTATATATTACAACGTTCATCTTTATGGGACCACCGTCATCAAATATGTCTAATTACTTAAAGGTAAATTTGGTATTAATTGTAGCTGTTAATTTTTAGTGTTTTATATAAATTTAATTTTAGATTTATGATGGGCCGTCTGTATTATCACCACTAATAAAAACTTTGAACAATACCATTTCAATTCCTCTACCTGTATTTTCAACAGGTTCATCGTTGACGATAGCGTTTAAAACATCAGACAAATTTATTGGGATATTGGATATGAGTTATACTTCGACGGATCAAGGTAAAATTAGTACAATATCATATTATGTTGTTCATAATTTGCAAGATTGAAAATTAACGATTTAAGAATTTTAAGTTAAGTTAAAAAGTTATTTAATTTTAATTTTTTAACTTAACTAAACTTTTGGGTTTTCGTTAATTTAACTACCTATTAATCGTAATTATACTCAATTAACGAGATATAAATTAGTTTAAATTTAATTTTTAGAAGTTAAGTTCATTTACTTTATTTTAATTTAATTTAATTACATTTTAATCGATTTTTTTTACTGACGAAAAAAATCTATTAATTACTATAAAAAAGTACCGTATAAACACTTTATAGTTCTGAGTTGGTAAAAAATAAAGTAGGATAATTTTAATACACAATATTCGATATTAACTTAGTTTGAGTTAAAAAAAAAAAATAAAATAAAATAAACATTGATTTCCTAGCTTTGATAAACTGTGTATTTTACTGCTATTTCGAATACAAATATAGGTAGAGGTTGTGGTGGAAGAATGTTTAATATGGATGGCACGATTGTAAGTCCAATGTTTCCTATGGTATACAATAAGAACTCAACATGCAGGTGGGATATCACGGTTCCTAGACCATATTCTATTACGATTCAGTTTAAAGGTATGTACGCAAAATATATTGTTGAAGTTTGATTATTAATTATTTATCGATGTATAATAATTATATTTTGAATAGTTTTTTAATTAGTCATACTTGTAAGTATTTAAAGTTTTAATAAGCAGAGTATTTATCAAATATTTTTCTGAATTTATACACCCTCATAATGTCACTCCACTTCCATCTATTTATTTTTTCGAATTAGTCGTTTTTTATCATCAAAATAATCAGTTAACATATTCTATATTAAAAATTTATTTTAAAAATCTGTTGTCATTATAAAAATTGAATATTCACTTTTTATACAGTAATTATCGACTGTATCTCTACATTGAGTAAGTATATAATTGAGTTGTTTATTTTGAATTCAATGATAATTATGATATATACAATAAAAACAATTTTAAGCGAAGACCACTTATTAGCCTATTTATATGATACGTATATGACGTATTTTCGATATTTTATGACCGCTATATGAAAAACTTATGAGAAGTATAAATTAAATTTTCTTACTCATAAACAAAAATGTCATTATAATACATATTAAGTATAATTATAACAAAAAAAAAAAAGGTTCAACACTTAAAATGTATATAAAAAAGTCAAAAAGAACTTAATTTTTTTTTAAATTGTATAGTGCCTAAAAAATGTGGATTTAATTATTTTTCGACATTTCCAAGTCAATTGTGATTCATCGTATACCATCGTATTCATTTAATTAAAATATTGATTTTGTCTTTTTCAAGCTATAGTAAATTATGTTGTACTATTGATATCGATTTTTTTTTTTTAATTTAGTGTTTAACCTTGGTTCAAGAACGACATGCAACACTGATTATTTAGAAATGTACAACGTCGATCAAAAAACGGGAATGTCGTCGTTTGTTTCAAAATACTGTGGCGGAGTGAGTTTATTAGCTGTTAATATAATAATATAATAATAAAAATGTATCGAAATGTCGTTAATTTGGCCGTTTCGTACGATTGTTTAGGATACTCCAGCAATTCACACCAGCGAAACAGGAGCAGTTTTCGTTCGTTACGTGACAAGCACATACAACACCGGCACGGGTTGGATATTGCACTTTAATGAAAAAAGTTATCCTTAGAATAGTGATATATTGTTTATAAATTATCTACGAGTAAAATTAAAATATTAAAATAAATGATTCTGATTTTTTTTGATATTTTAATTATCTATCATATTTTTTCGTTAAATGTAATCCAATATTTTACATTTTTAATCAGACTAATAAGGATCATAAGTTGACAGGCTTAAGATTTATGTGAATTTTTTATACATTCATTCATTATATCTAAACTCATATGTTGTACACTGTGATAAATCATGGGCGGTGGTAAACTCTCCCGATTTTTAAAAATAGTAAACTCTCTCGATGGTAAACTTTCCCGGGTTAATTATGTTTACCCGAAGTAAATGTGTAAACTCTCCCGGGTCAACTTTATAGTTACCTGTAGGAAGTATGTAAACTCTCCCGAGTTGTTTTAAATGTTATTTTTAAATTTTATTTTTTATTGTATTTTGACTATAATATCATGTTCATAGCAGCTAAAGACATTAATTTATATTGTTATTATTATTTACGATTGACTATTTTTAAACGCAACTTAAATGTATATTAAATTTATTTTATGATTTTTACTAGACCTGGGAGAGTTTATATGTTTCCGTTAGGTAGTACAGGAATAAATCCGGGAGAGTTTACACGTTTCCGTCAGGTAGTACTGGAGTAGACCCGGGAGAGTGTACCATCGGGAGAATTTACCATCGGGAGAGTTTACAATCGCTCTAAATTATATCTTGGTGTAGTTTGGAAACTATTTGACTCATTATAATATGATAAAATGATATCATATTTTGTTAAATTTTATAGCTAAATTTAAAATGTTATAAGGAAAATTATAATAATAAGATTCGTCAGTCGTCACCAACCGTAGTATTACTTCAAATCGGAAACATGAAGTAGTTTAACTTCGTTAATTTAATTCAAAGTTAAATAAAAATGTGTTAAATATCTTGTATTACTAATACTTAAATATTGTGTTTCATTACAATAATGAGAGGTATTTCTATTTTAGTAATGTTTTCAACCAAAGGCATATTATTATGTATGTATAATGTAAAAATATACAAGGGCGCCCATATGGGTGGCAAAGAAGGGACATACCCCCCCCCCCCCCGAAAAATGTTGAAAATGTTGAAAAATTGTTTATACAAGATCTACAATGAGTGAAGATAGACTTGATGGATTGTGCATGATAAGCGTACATAGGGAAAAAATTTATGATAAAATGAATAAATACATTATAGAACAAGTAATAAATATATTTAGAGTTAAAAAAAGAAATTTACAATTTTTATTTGTAAATTAATATTTTAATAAATTTATGTTATTAATCAAATGAAAATTCAATAAATAACTTTTATGGTTAATTGGTTAAATAACTATTATTTCATAATCTTTCAGTTTGATATATAAAATATAAAAGTATAATGTTAAATTGTTAACCCCTTCCTATCTTATGGACATAATTAAAATTTTGCCCCCCCCCTGAGAATTTTTCTATGAGTGCCCTTGAATATATGCATATTGCATATGTTATATAAACATCACATTAAGCCTGAATTATTTTATAATTCTTTAATTAGCCCTACTGAATGATTAATAACTTAACACTTCAAATCAATCAAATGCGATCACAGAAATAATATTAATTATTTAGATGAAAACATTATTTTGTATGTAAGTATGCACAATAGTACAAGGTGCTGATAATTATTTTAAGTTAACGTGTTTAGAATATTAATCAATATTGTCATATATTATGGATATATTAGAGATATCATTCACATGTTCAACGAGTGGTCTCTATACATTCCTCTGACAAACTGCTCTTGCCCGAATCGTTGTGACTTTCCGTGATAACATTTCCTCACAGTGTGCACAGTTGGCGGGAAGTACCCGTAATCATTGTAGGTAGTCGCGTAGAACACATTGGTTGGAGTTCGTCTGGTGTTGCTGTAGTTCTGTAAACCTGTAACGTGAAACTATATTCAACATACTGTATATAATAACACAGTACTAGTATACACATCATAAATATAATATATAGTGCTTGGTGCTTTGATAAATGTTTGGACGTTTGGTAATTTTTTTTTTTAAATCTAGATAAGTTGATGACATTTGAAAGCTTTCTTCGAGTGTCTAGTTGTCAGTCATTGTCGGTGTAAATCGAACATAGATTGGCTGGTACGGTCTTCCGGTACTTGTCTGGTGTTTTTCCGCCAGTCAAAAAATGGAAAGATTGCAAAAGTTGTGTTTGAGAGTCTATAGTGTTATCAGTCACCTCAATGAGAATTTAATCTGAATGCGAAACCAGCGGACGATGGATTGCGGCCGGTACGCTACGGTATTTTTTTGTATGTGAAAAAAATGTAAAAGTTTGAACCCAAGTATAATAAAGCAACCATGTATATGTATTGTACACGTACAGTTGATGTAGTCGATACGATTTTTTAAACTATTATTAATACGTCTATTCACTCTAGTTTTTCTATTAATATTATATCCATGTTGATATCATATAAAAAACCGTGTTTAAAGTATATAATATCCTGTGCTTACCTGGATATTCAAAACGAATAGGTAAGTTATGTGTTTTGTAAAAGTCTGATGTTTTTTCCTGGATGTCGTCTGAACTATCGTCTCTATTTTCCATGTTGGAAAAACTAACTACGTGCTGCGCACCATACCGACTAAATAAATTATAATATTGATCTAACTACGACCCTTTCGAAAATACCCATCATGGAAACCACTGCAGTTATACCAAATATATTTGTTTTATTAGTCGTTAGTTCGGCTATCTTGTTGTATGCGCTCTACCGGCGACATTACGACTGCAGTATGCGCTCTATCGTTTGATTGCACTTTAATGTTTTTACCACTCTAATTGTAAGTAATATAAGTAATTATTTTTATTACACCATATATACATATACAGGTGATAGGTATAAGCATTAATTTTATATACAGATAAGTCGAACTATAGAAATATTTGGAAACCGTATTTTTAGATTTATTTTATTCCGACAAGCATCGCAGTTTAGATAATTTTGAAGATAATAATATTATCTGGGCCGACACGGATTATGATTACAATTTATAGATTATATATAGATACACAATATATTTTCTACATTTACTAAAAGATTTTTAAAAATTAAAAAATTAATAACTGATTTTTCGTTTTGAAAATTATGGTATAAAATTATTTTGCAAGCATATTGAAAAGTGAAAATCAAAAACCATGTAAACCCAAGAACTGTCAACCAATGACTAAATACATGATCAAAAATTATATCATGCAGTTAAAGAGAGTGATAATTGTTATTACTTATCAGCATTAAGTCACGATAGTAAAGATAAATTGGGTAGTAGAGCGCATACGACAAGCGTGCCGTAATTGCAAGTAGACCACGATCTACAATAGAATGCATACGACAAGATAGCCATTAATTCAAAACACTTATATTGAACATTCGAAGATATTAAACATATAAATATAAAGCCAAGCCTTCAGTGGTCACAATATTGAATATGGTGATCTATGATTATTAATAATAGAATATATTTTAACCATGTACGATTACTTTATTTTGAATAATGGTACACCGTTTTTTTTTTTTTAAATGTTTTTTTTGTCTAGCAAAATATTTTCAATGAATTTTGGAAAGCGGAATCTATAGATTTTTTAGCGTAAAATTGTTTTTGTAAAAATAAAGTTAAAAGATTGAAGATGTTTTTTGAAGTTGTAGTATTGTGCGTTAACTTTGTTCCAGTCATTTTTTTTCGATAGATGGCGTTGCTGTTATAATTTTTTGTATTTATTTTTAATTTTACAGATTTTCGTATCAAACGATTGTATACGATGATGTTTTAATATATTTCTCATATTTTTAGTTCTGTATAGTGTTCACGGAATGATATGATCTTACAGAGGTTTCTCAGCTTACACGAAATAATGTCAGTTGTAGGTAGTAGTATATAGCGGAAAGGTGACCAGGATCAGTAGGTATGCTCTTTTAGTAGCTTATTAGTGAGTAATAATTACAGAAAAAAAAAAATGTTAATTATTTAAAGTGATGCATATATAATTTAAAAATGTTCTTGCTACTGCCGATACATATAAAAAAAAAATTAAAAAATATCTGCTGGTTAATATTAGCATCACCATTATCGGACAATAGCCGACTAATAAACAACGATATTCATAGATTATTATTGGTAGTGGGTACCCGAAATCTAAACGTTATTTAATAATATACAATATCTATAATCTATATTTTATGTATGTTTACTGAAAACTAGTTAATCAAAAACTGCTTGGACCCATAAAACAAAAACTAGTTGGTCGACATTTTATCTTTTTACAAAACGAGTTTTTCTATACTTTACCATGGTTTATTTAAATAGCTAAAAAACTACTAGATTCATCCACATTCGATCAATATGATCACTACCTAAAATGGTCTATAGTGCTTATCTTAAATTGATCATACAAAATAGTCACAAAAGTGTAAAGAATTTAAATATTAGTACTTAAATACTTGTATATTTAGTACTTATGTTTTTTAGACTTTTATTTATTATTTTATTATAAGTACTATAATTTCTAATATCTATCGATTGAAAATATATTATACGTATAATTTTTTTTGAGTTACTTTCATATCTTTACAAAATTGGTTATTATATAATAACATAATTAAAGCATTAGAAATAATATAGGTTATGACGACAATGACAATCAAAAGTTTTGAACAAATTACGCCTTTTTAATATAATATCTATTTAGAGATATATAATAAGGCATAGTATATACATTTTTAATACATCAATTATATATTTACTCAAATAAACAAGACATTTTTTGACATTTTTAAATTTTATTTTTCATATTAGCAATAAGCTCAAAAACTGTGAAATTAATAACATATCTTTAATTTATTATTGATATTATTTAAATATTGTTTAGTTTTTAATTGTATACGATTAAGTATTTATTGCAGATCAACAAATTTCTTTTACCTACACCGTTTCTTAATTTATGCGTATAAACTATTATTTATTATGATTGCCAACGGGCTAAAAATGTATTTAGTCGTATGAAAATGAGTAAAGTATGCTTTGAACATAAAAAAAATATATCTATAAATAATATTTATTTTCAATTAAAAAAAAAAAAATAAATAAAACATAATACTGTGTGTAGTAAAGGGATAACAATAAAGCTATTGTTTTTTTGGAAATATTATTATCTTATTTTTAATATCACTTAAAGACAGTAATTAAAATTATCCGATAATTGTGGAATAGCATATATACTTAAGAGCGATGACTTGATTGGTTGTATGTAAAAATCTTTTTTTTCATGTTTCTTTCCAATTAAAACATTCTTTCAAGTTTCTTGCAATGTTGATTAATTTGACAATATTATCATTATTGGTAAAAAAATATGACACAGCATCAATTTACATTTAATTATTTTGAAGTTGTTTTTAACTAATATACTATATTGTGGATTAATTGTTATATTTTCTATTAAAGGCCTTTTATTATGAGGTCCTAAAATAATATTGGTTTTTGGTTTTATTTTAGTAGACTGTATAGCTAAATTACTTCCTTCGTGGTATCTTTTTACAATTTGTTGTAATGGCTTGTCTGGCTTTCTAAGCATTGTCTTTAGAATTTTCATGTAATTTTCAAAAGAAAATTCACTACATACATCTTAAGGTCCATACTTTGATAATTGTCAACTAAATGGATTAGCCATGAACATTACTAAATACCAAATGTCGTCCATAAATTTGTTCAAATGGTTTTACAGAATATTCTAAAAGATCTCATACGTATTGGACATATTTACTAAGACCTGGTGTTAAAAGTAAAGTCATAGCTATACTTAGAGCAATAAAGTTTTTAGAACCGTAAGATAAGAATATAAGATAAAATTATTTTGTATTATATGATTGCTATTTATTGTTTAACGTTTAGAGTATTTAGACGAAAACTGAAACAGTGAAACATGCATTCATACGATACATTTTTAAGGCATAAGCTACATAATGTCTATTTTTAAAAGAAAAAAAATTTAAACCCAATGATTTACAATGATTTTCAAATGATTGGTGAAACACTGAAATCAATTTTACAAGAAACTGGAGGGCACTTCCTAGCATCTCTCTCCATATGTGACACCTACAAATTATGTTTAACCTTACCTTAAATTTTCATCTGCAAGGCCTCAGTCCCCTTGCCACCTTGACCTTTAATTTGTCTATTTTTAATTAAATGTGCACCGCTTATCACTACTAATCATAAAAAATATTAAAATAATATTGTGTACTTTGATTGATTAAGTAATTATACCAGTACAATAGACATTGAGGGACTATCTTTACTATATATTATCATAATTCACAGTAAAGATTATCACATAGATATATTTGTTATCTTATTTCATTGTACAGTATATATTAAATATTATGATTTATATAATTTATAAATTTTATAAGTTTTATGGTTATGTAGTTACGATTTATCATATCTATATTAGTATACTTTACTAATAAGTAATAACTAATAAGAAATTCTACAATCAACAGTTCTATAATCTTTACTGTAATTAAAATGGGTTCACATAAGATTAATAATAAAAGGAAAATGGTATAACTGGGATGAAAGATACAAAAAAAAAATAAAAAAATATTTTAAATCTTCAGATCCTGTAAAAAAAATTGACGACATATTCCAACAACGAAATTATAAAGTTGAAACAAATATTGCAGTAAATCGAGTTAGTTGTTCTAAACTACACTTTAAACACTGTCATAAAACAATTATCTACTTATCTATAAATTATAATCTATAGACCTATTATTATATTTAAATATTTTTCAATTATTTGGACCGGGATAATGATATTGTATCGGATGTATTGAAAGATAATAGAGTTGATGACAATTATTCTTATTATGCCTTAATTTATGATTTAAAAGTAAAAAATCAAAATGATACACGTTTTTTTAATGATAATCAAGTAGATATAATTGTTGTCAAATAGTATTACATCTATTTTTTTTATTATTTACTATTATACCATTATTTTATACTTATATTTATTGATATAAAAGTCGTTATATTAATAAACTATTATATTTCCATTTTATTACACGTACCATTTTATGTTTTAATCATAAATTCAGCTTTAAATTATTAATTTATATTTCCTCCCCCCTTTTTTTTTTTTTTTTTATATTCTAATTTCAAATATAGGTTTGTGCAGTGAAAATACAAGAAACGTTTTTTTGACGATTGGCTTAGTGGTGGAAAAAAAATGACCTCTTTATTTTTTTTTTTTGCACCCCTTTAAAAAAAACTTAAATGGCGTCCCTGTTTATAACTTTCAAATGTATAGATAATCTAGATACTAAAATATTACCGTTTTGTTATTTCAAATTGTATATACGCTATCCATTGTTTATTTAATTAATCAAATAAAATTCGATGAATGTTTCAAAGTTCCTTCTTTTTTTTTTTCATTATTTAATATTGAACAGAATGTTCATAAATATGTTATTTCTACGAAATTTATTGTTATAGACTAACTCGGATTTCATTAAAAACACATGTTGTAGGTAGGTACTTAACAAGTAAACATGCTATCGCATATTGTGGACTAAAGATTTTTACCGAAAATCGGGTTACCACAGTAGTAAGAATGTGATTTGTAATATTATTAACTAATTAAAATGTTCAGACCTATCCAATACCTATTTCGAACAGTGTTTGACACATTAGTTTATAGTCTGGAAAACCTGTGCATTATACGTAGTATACGGAATCGACTAATAACTTAAAAACCTCTGGTCTATCAAAAGCGGTCAGGTTTTTATTATTATTATTATTATTATTTTTTTTTTTACGGTTATCGATAAGCGCTAACATTCGAATTGAAAAGTGTATGTACTACGAAATCGTATGTATTTTGGGTTACGGCACAAGACCGGAAAAAAAGTCTTGCAGAAAGCCAAAACGTCTGGCGTCCTGGGACTCGGTGGATTTTTAACCGGGGCTTAATTTTGCGAGGCCACGTATAAAATATGTACGTAGAAATAAACACACACACACACACACACACACACACACTGATTTTAGCACTGCGGATCAAAAAGTAGTGCATAATATACAAGTCAATTATTCTGGTCGCGTCAAAAACAAACCGTGAGATAAACTTATATTATGTGCCCCGGTCGAGTGTAAACTCAAACGGTAAAATGCGCATCAAAAGTCGATTCGCATTCGATCGCGAACGCCGTTCCGTTTGTCGTCGCGCGCAACGAGACGGACGTCGATAACACACACACACACACACACACACACACACACACACACACACACACACACACACACACACAGATA